>NC_135535.1:206637584-206980084 GCF_045843805.1 Urocitellus parryii | reverse complement strand
TGCAGCTGTGCCCACACCTGTTGCTGCAGTGACCCTTCTCTTTCCCCAGGCCAGGCTCTCGCCAGGTGGAGCCAGGACTCTGGTCCAGCAGGAGAAGCTCACAGGATGCAGCATTTAGGGAGGGGTCACTGGCAGGGCCCTGTGCCGAGGTGCACGGCTCCTCATGGCCACACCTGGCTTTCCCTCCCTCTCAGCCCTCCCCCAGCAGGCACATTCCCAGCTCTCTCCATCTTTCAAACCTCACCTCCTGCCACATCCCGATTCCGGAGGCTCTAGGCTCTGGGCTGCTTTTCAGCATTCTGACTTCTAGAAGGCTCTCCTCCAGCAGCTGCCCCTGTCTTCCTTTCAAGAGACTCCTCACTCTACCAGAGCAGCCACATGCCGTGAATGAAACTGCTCTGGCTCAGCCTCGGTGGCCTCTGCCACCCTAAATCCAGTGGTGGCTCCTTCCCCTTGCTTGACTGGGCAGCTCTCAAGACGTTCTAGAATCAACACCCCTTCTTCGCCTTCTTCTCAGCTCCATCCTGTGGTGGACCCTGGATCCTTCCCTGGCTTCTCTGGCGCTAAGCCCGGTTGCTGGTTCTAAGCTGGAGAGCTGCAGGGCTCCTCTGAGGCAGCAACTTCTAGACATTGGTCCAGGGTTTCTCCGCCATGGCACTACTCACATGTTGGGTGGGATGATCTGTGCTGCCTTGTGCTTTGTAGGATTTTGTGTCCCTCGTCTCCACCCACTACATATAGGTGATAAATACCCTCTGCACTGTGACTACTCAGAAGGTCCTCAGACATTGCCAAATCACCCCAGTGAAGACCCTACCCTAACTAGCCAATTCCCACCACCCATGTGGCTGTCTTCTGGAACTCAGCCTGTGCCACACTGACTCCATTGTCTTCCACTCCCCAAGCCTTTTTTCTCCAGAGCATCTTCACAAAGGGCCACATCATTCACTCACCTGTCAAGGAAGTATCCAGAACCCTCCCTGACTGTCCCCACCTGGCTCCCACTAGTCAGCTCGCAAAGCTCCTTAACTCTGGGCCACGCCCTTCCCCTCTCCTCTAGCCGGAGCACACTCCTACAGCCAGGCCACTGGCTTCTTTCAGAATTCTTGCAGTGGGTTTTCATCAGTCTCTGTTGCTCGTCCCTCTCATTTATCCATGCAGTGACCAGACTGGCCTTTCTAACACTGTGGTGGCCATAAAATTCTAAAGATGCTCTCCCAAGATCCCCTGATTATTCAGGCAACACCTTAAGATGTGAAGTTGTCTCACTGGCCTGACACCAGCTATGTGAGCCCTTCAAAGCAGAGAATCCAGCCGTGGGCAGTTGAAGCAGGAGTCAGGATTCCATGCGTGGTCCCTGGCTTCAAGATGGAGGGGCCACATGAGGGATATGAGCAGCCTCTGGAAGCTACGTGGCCCGAGCAGTCAGCCAGCAAGGAAACAGGACCTTCCACTTCTTCCATTCTACAACCACAGAAAGTGACTCTGGACCTGCCCCCTGCAGTCTGCCTCCTCCTCATCTGCTGTGTGGGGCTCTCAGGGAGGCAGTGGTCACTCATGCTGACAGCTGGTCTGCAGGACTCCACTTGGCTGCAAGAGGCTAACTTGGATCAACTTTCAAAATCTGGAGAGAGCCCAGCTCTCTCAGTCATTTGCAATACCCACAAAAATGCTCTGGACCCTCGGAGCTTGTCTTCCAAACCGTGTCCCCAGTGTGCGATTACATATGGCACTCTTTCCTCCAATTGGAGAGAGCAGGCTGGGGCACACTGTGGGCGGGGGGATTCAGCCTGGGCTTCAACCTGACCCTAGTTTGACTGGTGGCTCTAGCAGTGAGACTCCCTGGCAGCCATTCCAGAATCTGCCTCATTTCCCCACCTGAGAAGCGTTTGACATATTAAGTTTTTCAGTGGCTATGTATCCTGTCTCTTCACTCCCCAAGTTAATTCATAACTAAAGAAAGACTTTATTCACAACGTTTTTTTTTTTCCTCCAAAGATACTCTAGTGCCCTTTTATCAAGAAAAATCTGGCAGTACTGAAATAGAATCTTGAAGTATATCTCATTTAACTGATTTCAAAATGTTATAAATTTCATATATTTTAACAGTTAATCTGAAAAATCTAAACACTAAATCTTGCCATTAATTGCTATATGTGCTTCATCTGGGCTTATATTTGTATTTTGTTATTGAAGTCTTTAAAAACACATTATGATTTTTTGTTCCTTACCTTTTAAACACATCAGCATCCATCTAAAAAAAGAAACATTCTTCTCTATAAATCTTGACATTATGATCATTACTAACCAGCAGCAATTCCTTAACATCACATAATGTACACTAAATACTTACATTTCTTTAATTTTCCCTAAATAACGTTTTTATGTGGGGGTCAGAATCCAGTGTTCACATGGGGGCTCTCAAGTTCTGTCTGTTTCTTATGTTTCTTTTATTCTAGGAGAGTCCCCACCTCCCACCCTAAGCTTCCCATCCAGATGCATTGATTCTTTCTGAAGCACAACACACTCTGAGTTTGTCCCTTTGTTTGGTTGCTTCTTCCTGGTGATGGTTAGCTTGTTACTCTATCCCCTGCATCTCCTAAACAGGGGAAGTTAGATCTATTGAAAACAGCATCTGATCTAGTAGGAAACTTCAAAGCAAATGGAAAGAGGCCTTCCTCCCAGCCAGTACCTCCAGATTATGAAGTGTGAAAACAATATTCTGACCTTGTTGGGGACTGCCTCTTAGACATCATTTTTTAAACAGGCAAATGGTGTTTAAGCAGATTTGTTTACAGTTTAATTTCCTGGTTCATGCTGAAGGGACATAAGCTTACATTTTGTTTCAAATTTATGATCAGAAGTAGTGTGTTTGGGAAATGAAGATGATTTAAGTTCTGAAGATGTGGTTCTAGCTGGTTGGCCTTGGGGTATGCCTCTAACCTGTGGTTTCTGACTTGTTTTTTTTCTAGCCTCAAGCTCTGTTTAGGTTCTAGTCAACTCATCCTACCTCCTCACACTAGGAGGCCTGGGGTGGAGTCAGGTTGGTCCATTACTTCCTTGGGTGAAGGAGGTATATCAGCACCCCCCCACCACCATAAAGAAATGATGCTGGCCAAACACAAAAATCCAGCTCCCCAGGCAAATACATCCCCAGATAAGAATTGCAATTGACTTTATGTTCCACTGGTGGTCTCTGCCTGAATCAATTATTTATTGTAAGTTGCAAAGTGGGAAATATTTTAATTTACTCCTTTAACATTCATTAACTGACATTTTCTACAGAAAACGAAAGAGCTTTCTGTCATCAACTGGACTTGACTTTCCTGAACTGCAATTCCTATTGAAAAGATGAAAAAATTCACAATTCTTTTCCCTTGCTGACCAATTTTAAGAGCAATGTGTTAGTGAAACAGTCATCTTAATCCATCACGAGTTCTTATTGTGTTTTGTAGAATCTCTCTCTGTCAATATCATTATTATGGACTCTGTAATCTTTATATAGTTAGCATTTCAACAAATCATAATTATTCGTGATACTTATGGTGTTCAAAGTGAAATCTTTGTCGTTTTTTAGCGCTGCCTCCCATGTTCTTTTGGCTGGCTCTCTGGTCCTGGGAACTCTCCGGATTTTTGGACAGGAGCTGTCTCAGGCTCACTTTGTACAATCCTGGACCCAGCTATTTCCCTGCTGGGCCCTGGCTCCTCTTGGAGGGAGTGGGAATAAGAAACCAGAACATGGGACCGAGGGACTTGCTTTCCTGGGGACAGTAGCAGTTCTACTGGACCTTTCCATGCGCTGAGCTAGGAAATGTATTTTTAAAAACTATAAATTAAATATGCTTCTTATTTAAATTAAATGCTTTTAGGGTTTAAAAAAAAGCTTTATGCCCACATCTTGTTTTTCTTACTTTGGAAATCTTGGTTTCTACTAACATCATTGTGATTACTTCTTGCTTCATCCAATAAACAGACTGATATTAATACTAGCAGACTGCTGAGTGGAGTTTGAGGCTCCTTTGGGTCATTTTTGTGTTTACTACATCCCAGCAGTGACACAGAGCCAGCCTCGCAGCCACTGAAGCCTTTCTTTTCTCTGTGTGGTCTCTTGCTGCGTTTGTGTTATGTTTAGTTCATTTCATTTGATTCCACTTACGTTTAAAGCCTTAAATTGGCTGGGAAATAAGATGCTGGGAAACATGGCTGGTAGTATACTTGTATAATAATTTCCTATCCTGTACTTATTTAGTAACTTGCTGTGATGGAATTTACATGTGGCTACTTCAAAGTCGCAGCAACCACTGGGCTCATCCGAGGACGTTCAGGAGTTTCACACTGACACCTGCTGCCTTGTACCTAAGGTAGGCAGGTTCTCTCAGAGACTGATGGGGGATGCTAACAGGGTTGGCTTTGAAAACAGGGACCAGGGTTTGAGAAGTTGACCTGCAGAACCAGACGACTCAGATTTGAGCCTGGGTTCTACCTACTACTGTCGATGTGACCGTGGGTGAGTGAACCTGGGCCTCGCTTTCCCAGTAACCTCCACCCCCATTCAGTGAAGCAATACCTGGAAAGCACTTGCACACTCTGGCACCAGGCTTGTGCCTAAAGTCAGAGTGACAAACAGGCTCGCATTCTGTCTCTTCACTAGTTAGTTTTTGCTTTTTAAAATTCTGTGAGCATGGTTCGTCTTCTTAGCAGCAAGTAAACAATTAGCAAGTTCCCGTAAGCTAGTTGTGAAGGCGAGGATGAAAAGGTGAATCCAGGGGACTTAAGAATCCCTTGAGGGCGGTGCCTGGGTCGCTCCTCTTGGTAGCCTTCTGTAATTATGTGGCTTTCATGCCATCTAGTGGAAAGAGAGCCCATTTCCTCCATAGCCTCCTTGGATAAGGGCACATCCCATATTTATATTATAATGGGTAGCTTCAGTTCCATTCCTTCCTTATTAAAGACATATTCAGATTCTGTAGTCATCAATAAAGATATTTTTTTTTTAGTGAAATTTTCTTGGAGGACCTAACCTTCCTTCTCCCAAGCGTAGTTGTTTACAAGAAAAATCTACAAGGAGGGCAGGTTTGTAGACACTGTAGTCTTCCTGCGTACGTTCGTGCTTGTGTTAAAGTTTTTAATGCCAATTGTCAAGATAAATAAGCTGAATGTTTTTGACATGATGCTGGCAAACGCACAGGAGTTTATAATAAAGATAATCTATTCACGAGAAAGATTTGCTAAAGTTAAACATCATGCGTTTTTCTCCTGATTTTTAAAAATAAAACAATGATGTAATTGGAAAGAACATGAAATCTCACTGATGATGAGGCCAAACTCATGCAGTTCCATGGTGGCAGCCAGAGGTGGCAGAGGTGGCAGCCTGGGAGTCAGCTGACCGGTGTTCCCATCCTTCCTTGCCACACTGCCTGGCAGCGGGTGGCAGAGCCCCCAGGGAGCTTCACATGCGCTGGCCAGGTTGGGCGAGAAGGCTGCTCACCTTCCCTGTTGCAGCCTTGACCCTTAGCTTCCAGATTGTAAAAGTAAGACCTGCCCTTTGCCACTGTGACTTGCCAGCACAGGGCAACCTCTGAGGTCCAGGGATGCTGGGGCATTCACCCCACATGCACCTCTGGCTCCGTCTGCACTGACCAGACCTCAGAAGCCTGTTCATGTCCCATTTCTTGCCACCTCGTGGCTGAGGCTTCACTAGTGTCTCCTAATTCTTGCTCTGCCCCTTGCTTTGAGCGGGGTGTGGGTTTGGGTAGTGCCCAGGGGAGCTGACTTCTTGCTGGAGAGGCTAATGGGGAGTGTCCGGGACCCCATGAGGAGGGCACCTTTCTCCAGGGCTGGCACTTAGTCCAGAGTACAGCTCTCCCCTCTGAAGGCTGCCGCCCCTCCAGAGGCGGCAAAGCCCGCGTGGTCTTCCAGACGTTGCTGCTGCTCATTGTCGGTCACTGTTCCCAGATCTGGAGCAGAGCTGGGTTCACGGCAGGAATCCAGACTCAAGATCCTGGAGACTATCCCAAGCGGCCAGGAGATCAGTGTGCAAGAGGGTGGGCTCTGGGCGGCCAGGGGCCTGGAGCTTGTCTCCTGGCTCTCACCTTCACCTCAGTCACTGTGGCAAGCTCACTGTCCCCCTGGGGTGCGTGTGCAATGACAGTGCCTGTGTCCTCCAGTTGGGGAAGATGAATTGTCTAAGGCACTTTCATAATATGCCAACGTATTGCTTGGCATCTGGTTAGAGCTTGGTCCATTGTTATTAGAGGGTGACATATATATTAAAGTCATGATACATTATGATATTGATCACACTGAACTTTATCATATTATTATATCATTACTATGGATGACATATATTATTTATTACACATTGTCTAATAACAGATTATATTAGGGTTCAATATTAAATTAAATACATTACCTAGTATAATACTCTTATGTGAGGAAAAATTAATCATTCATTCTTTTATTTACTCATTCTGGGATTCCAGGCTGAAGGAAATGATGTCACCACTCCCCTATGATCACCTGTGATTTGGTTCTTAGCTTTTGCCGTTTCCTTGTGCTCTTGGACTTGCCAGAACTGGAGGTGTTTTCAGAAGTCACCCCTGGAATGTGCTTGCTCCTAGAACTTTTCAGAGCTTTAGATTTCCGTAAGTTTCAATTTTGAATGTAAGATGTGGGGATGCTTCTGGAACAAATCGATAGCCCTGCATCAGCCCTCTGATCTGCATGGCTTTGTCTGAAGGTCCTCTGCCACGTCAGCTCAGGCATTTCCTGTGATGATGCAGAACGGGGTAAAGTGCCCTGCGCCCACGGGAGCCCCGTCCAGGCTCCACACGCAAGTGTGGCTTCCCTTTCTGTCAAGCTTGCGTTTGCTGTGCGTTTCCATCAGATCCGGCAGGGCTGGTAGGCACATGCTCTTCCTTAGCATGCTGCATATATCCCCTCTGTCATTAATGACCTTTAGGTAGCTACAGACAGAAAGGCAGCTCTGCAGAGAGCCAAACGCCCAGCCTCTGTTTCCTAGGGTTGCACATCTGTAGAGAAGTGCACTGGGAAAGGAAACCAGCGTGTCACAATAGTCAGTCAGCTGTGTCTCCACTCAGCCAAGGGAGTGGGCATCAGCTGCAGGCAGAGCAGCTCTCCCGAGGCAGTGCTGGGAGCAGGTTCCACGCCCGCTTCTTAGCATTCGAGGGTCAGGGCTGGTAGCCACGTGTCCTCCCCCACGCAGTGCATTGCTCCTGTCTGCGGCCACCTTTCCCACCTCAGAAGCACAACAGAAAGAGCCCTGGCCAGTAGACAGGAAGAGAGCCATTAGGCCTCCCTCTACCACTAACGCCCTATCCCTCAAGTACACCCCATATGCTTCCTTGAGCCTTGGTTCTCTCTCTCTCTGAAAAAACATGTCAGGTCTCATGTTACACTTGTATGAAAAAAAAAATTAAAAGATGTCATGAAAGTACTTTGTCCCTACCAGCTCCCTCAGGAGCACCTCACCCTCAGGGGCAGGTGAGGGAGGTTCTGCACAGGTGGTGGCCTGCAGAAGAGGACTCGTGAAGCCTGCCTAGCGAGAGGAGCTGAGGCTGTGGGCTGCAGGCTCCCAGGGGCACAAGCTCCAGCCGAGAGTGGCAGCTGTCTGTCACTCTCATGTCATTGTAATGCTGCCTTCCCCACTCCCTCCTACGCCTCCTATAATTTTGTAACTTAATTCCCTGTCCCCTGTAATACCTGCAGCAGTTTCTGCTCTCCCGATGAGACACCGACGGTTAGCCTGAGTCCCCTGGCTGCCATCGCTCAGTTACTTTGTTGTTGTGATAGTTTTCACGTAAGATTCGGAATCCAGGCTACCAGCAAAAATGTGTCTCCACATGTGCAAGTTGCTTTGGAAGACACAAAACACTTTCAGATGGTTGTCTCAGTTGAGATTTTCTAGCAGTGCCTGACACAGGGAGGTAGATGTTATCATCACCTTAACATATGAGAGGGACCAGAAGTCGCTGTGGCTCAGTACATTTCTAAGCTACAAATCTCCTAGCTTCAGACGGCTCCCCCAGTCCCTAGTCAGAGGTTGATGTGCAGATTCAAGCCTGTGAACTCCAGACAGCTCCGGCCCTCTCCCCCTTCACCTGGACAGCTTTCCTTCACCCTGGATTGCCCAGGACCCTCGGGGGATCCTTCCCTTTCTACATGAAGACTGTTCTACCTACAGGAGCACGTGGAGCCAAGATGGCTGGCTCTTGGGCTGTTTTCTTGAACATTCATGGTGGTTCTCACAATGTTACCATATTGACCCCCGTGAAGTCTCAGTCCACAGGCGCCCCCTGACACGCCGCCTATGTCCATCCTGAAGTCCTAAGGCATAAGCTGCCTGGAGGCTGGCAGGCCTGTGAGGAAGGTGTGAAGCTGGCGTCAGGGCAGGGAAGGATGCAGGTGATGCCAGGCACCTTCCTGCTCATGACAGGTCGTGAGGGTGCAGGATGGAGCGGGCAGAGAGGAAGGAAGCACAGGGAGGAAGGGGTGGGAAGGGCCAAGGCATGAAGGGGAAAGCCTGGGACAAGTGTGGAGAGGGCAGCCTGTGGTCACAGCAGGTATGTGCACCATGTTCTCCTCCAGCCGCCCTTCTGAATGCACCCATGTTGAGCTCTCAGGGAACACGCCCAACTATACGCTCAGGCTTTTGGTGTGTGTGTTGGTGCTGGGGATTCTTCCTTGCTTCAGTTCATTTCTTCCCTTTTGTAAATGTTACTGGTATTTATACTGTGCCGCATTTTGAATGTTTCCTCCCGAAGTCCATGTGCTAGAACCCCATTTCTCAACACAACAGTATTGAGAAGTGGTGGGCTTTTTAGAGGTGATGAGGCCACCAAGACAGATTGAGTCCTTCTCACAGGTATGGGAGCAGGATTTTGTACAGTGGGGTGCCCCTCATGTTTTACCTCTTCCACACATGCCTGCTTGCCATTCTCACTTCCACCATGTGATGAAGGAGCATGAGGCCTTTACTAGCTGTAGCCCCCCAAACTTGAACTCCCCAGCCTCTAGAACCATATGATTTAAATAAAATTCTTTTCTTTACAAATCACCTATTCTCAGGTATTTTGTTATAACAACAGAAAACAGACTAAAACATGCTGAGCAGTTCATAAATCGAAGTGTAAATTCCACAAAATGAATTTACCTATACAACCTGCACTTAAGGTGTTCCAGCACATTATAGAAGCCCAAAGGGACCTCCTGTCACTCCCAGTAAAGGAACTGTCTTGAAGGGTAACCACTATGCTGACTTCTAGCAAGGAGGGGGGGTGTGCCTGGCTTTGAACTTCATGTAAATGCTGTTGTTAATATGTACTATTTTGTATCTAGATCTTTTATCTGCATTTCTTTGGTTAAATTCTTCTGTCGTGTTGCAAGTATCTGTAGTTCATTTTTTAAATGTGATATATTCCATTATGTAACTATACCATAAGTAACTGATCCATCTCCTGCTGGTGGATATTTGTATTGTTCCTATTGTTCCTATTGACTGTTAGATAGGGCGCTGCTATGAACATCTTATACAAATCTTTTGGTGAAAATATGTATAACTTTCTGGGAGTGAATTTACCTAGCTGTAGGGTATGTTTGTGTTCAAATTTATTAGCTATTGACAGCGTTCCACACTGGTGGTCCTAACTTACAGAGAGCTCCCTGTTTTGGTCCTCACCAACGGTTACAGTTGTCTGGTTTCCTTCTTACTATCTCGATGTGCTCCTGGTGGGTGGTCGAGGCCGGAGGACTTTCCCCTCAGGATTTATAACAATTAAGGTTCATCAATGAAGTCAGATTAGCAGTGTGCTTTGTTTTATTGGCTCATGTCACTAAGTTTTAAAATCTCTGACATTTCCATCAACAAGAGCTCATATTTCTGAAACTGGAGCTCTGTATTCTCTGCTTGAGGACAGCTAAACACTCTAACGTGGACCCAAAATCCAGCTTCGGAGGGGAAATTTTCCACACAAATGAAAGATGGGAATGGGAATGTTAGCAGAAATGAAATGTAAGCCTTGAAACAAGAGCATTAGTCACTGCTGCTGTCATCTGACACCAAGAAAAGACAGTCTGGGACACACTTTGCCGACTGCTCCCTGCAGGGTGTGACCACAGGGTGGCTCACAAGGGTGGGGTGACCTTGGGAGTACCCAGCCAGACTCCTGCTCCGCCATGACTTGTAACTGACCGTTACCTAACCTTGCTAACCCTTAGCGCCCTTGGGGTTATGTGGGGGACACCTGGCAGGGAGTACCCGGGGCAGTGTGGACGGCACCCAGGGCTCAGGGAAAGAGTGTACCCAGAGGCTGCCTCCCAGGGAGCTCTCAGTATTTGTGAGCTCCAGTGTTTTCCTTTGGTGCTGATTATATTTTGATATCTGTTTTCAAGTTACTCTAATGAACTTAAGCATGCTAATTTTGATTCTGCAGTTATTTTATTTCTATTTGATAACTGGAGTAATGTGAGCAGGATGCTGACAGTTTACAGGGAAACACCCTTGTCTCTCTCTGTTTCCCATAATCAGCCCTATTCCCCAGAGGCAGCCCTTTTTAATTCTTTTTGTGATAGGTCTTTAGAAGTTTCTTCTAGAAACCACAAGCTTAGACCTCTTTTCTTTTTAAATTAACATTTGTTTCTAATCACAGCAGCACAGGGTCCTTATAACAAGAAATGTCTGCCTTCCCGTCCCTCTGTTCCATGGAGGTAGTTGCTTTTGTCTGTTTTTTAACTACTTTGAACAATATGAGAATATTATTATTGCTTAATTCATCAGCTTTATGATTGACTTCATTTTAAGAGAGAGAGATTTTGGTTCACTTATCCTAACCCCCGACCGCTTCCTTAGCTTAATTTTTATTTAAATAACTTTCAGTGCTTTGGATATTTCATTTATTTTTATTTATTTATTTATTTTTGCAGGTGACCTGGAGCCTCATATCTGCAGGGCAAGCACTCTACCACTGAGCTACACCCCCAATCATTTTAGCTGTTTTAATTGTACAACTAGTATTCACTGCTGACCAGAATACTGTGATTACATTTTCTTTTACGTGCACTTTATTTTTCCAAGAGGTATTAAGTGCCTGAGGTTTTACCTTCACTTAGTTCTCTATTATAGCTGGTTAAGTCTTCCCTACTGGAAATATCTCTAAAAGGCTGGTCAGTATAGTTCTTTACATAGTGTAACTTGTTGGGTAGCAAGTTAACTCTGTGTGTGTGTGTGTGTGTGTGTGTGTGTGTGTGTGTGTGTGAGAGAGAGAGAGACAGAGAGAGAGAGAGAGAGAGGGGGGGGGAGAAGGCTTTCAGTATTCCTCTAAATTTCTTTCTCTAAGTCAGGCTGGAGGTTACTCATGTTTGGGGGATTTTCTTTTACCATTATCCAGATAATTTCTTTCTCTTCCTTGTTGAGCGCTCTCTTTCTTTATCTTTTTCTTTATCTTTCTTTTTCTTGAATTATTCACTTCTATTAAGTTAGATCACTTATTTTGCTTCCCAGAAAAGGGTAGGTAGGAAGTAAACGATTGTGAGAAGTTCACAAATTGAAAATACCACCCTGACTGATTAATAGACCACCTGCATATAGATTTATAGGTTGGATTTTTTTCTAGGAATTTCGATTCACCATGTTTAGAAGCTGCTGAGAAGTCCTATGCTATTTTAAGTTCTTGAATCGACAGTCATGATTTTTTCTTCTTAGACATGTTTGAGTTCTACCCTTTGTGTTTGGTGTTTGTGATCACAGACTTCTATTTAATTTATAATTTGGAATATGCAGTGGGCCTTTTTCTTCCATTGACTCACGTCCTTCATAGTCATAGTGCCTTGTCTTAAAATTATTTTCATGCCATTCTTCTCTACGTGCTCTTTCTACAACTCCTATTATGTATTGGATATCTTAGATTGAGTTACTGTCTTCTTATATTTCCATCCTATTACTCCTCTTTCTTTTATGGTTATACTTTCTGGGAAACTTCCTTGATTTTGTGTTCTGATCTTCCAATGATTTTTTTTCTTTTTAATTTTCATGGATATTTTTAATACTTTAAAAAACATGATTACTTTCTTATTGTTTGTTCCTTTTTATAATTCCCTCTTCTTTGTTTCATGGGTTTAAAAAAGTCTGCCTTTTTAGTCACACTAACTATAATTGGAAATTATCTTCTGTGCCCTGGGTGGCCTCTGTTTCCTTCTAGTCCCTTTTTAATGTTTTTCATGCTTTAGTCATTTCAAACTTTATTTTTCATGGTGTCATCTGTCATTAAAGATGTTTCTTGCCGAGTAATCATGGTTTGATCATTTAAATTTAGCAATGAGGCCATATAAAGTTGATAGGGCAGGACTTTGTGTGGGGGTGTGTATAAATGCAGAAAGCAAGGCACCTTCTGGGTTGATCCCTGAATGTCAGCTTATAACCGAGATTAGAGAAACTGCCTTTGCTAGATGCAGTGTGTTTTGGGTGCTGTGATTAAAGACATGTCACAATTAGAGGAGGAAAAGTTTATTTGGGGGCTCACAGTTTCAGAGAGTTTAGTCCATGGACATCAGGCTTCATTCCTTGGTGCTCAAGATGAGGCAGAATGTTTGGCAGAGGAAAGAAGGTCACTCGACGATCAGAAAGCAGAAAAAGACCAAGCTCAGCTCACCAAACACACACCCCAAAGGCACACCCTGAGGACCCACCCCCCCCAGCCACACCCACCTGCCTTCAGTTACCACCCAGTTCAACCCCCTCAGGGGATTAATGCACAGATTAGGTTAAGGTTCTCATAACCCAATCATTTCACCTGTAAGCCCTCTTGCATCACCCACACATAAGCTTCTGGGGGACTCCTGACATCCAAACAATAACAGAGTGGCTCTTTAGTCAGGCCTGCCGATGTCCAGTGGGAGACTGAGAGCAGGACAAAGCTTGGCATCTCTGCCTTCATTTGCATCTGTCTCTTTCTTCCCTTAAACTCTGTGACCTTCTCAGCTCCGAATGCAGGCACGTTAGTCATTTAAGGAGTGTTCATCTAAAAACTGATATCACAAGGTGATTAGCCCTAAGTTTACCTCCCCTAAGAATATTTACAACTACTGTTTCAGACACCTAGCCATGCCCAGAAGTCTCCAGGAGCTGCCCTACACCTGCCAGGAACAGCAGAGTCACATCACCCCACGATGAGACTGTCCCCCTCATGGAAACTGAAATGCCCCCTCCCAGGATCACAGGTCTGAGAGATGAACCTGCTGAGGAGCAGGTGGAGATGACCCCTGAAGGGTGAGGACCTCTGCAGAGCCACGCTGCAGGCCCAGAACCAGATCATGATGGGGAGGCCACGGCAGGAGCAAGGAGGCTTGAATCTGCAGAAGGCGGCCTGCCCAGCTCCTCCTCCATTTAAACCTACAGCCCCGCCAGGCCCAGGACAGGGCTGGGATGCCAGCTCTCATGCTCCCTTCCTGGTATGGCCATATCAGTTAAAGTTCCTTTCCTTTCTCCACGACCTTTTCCATTTGGTTTTGGTGAGTGGCTGGACCTGGCCTCTCTGGCCTAGGACGCCAGTAATAAACTTTGAAAAAAACATGCAGGTAAATTCCAAAGAAGGGTGCTTAATTTTCTGCCTGGATGCAGAGTCTGCTTGTGGTTTGGGGAGGGGAGGGTGGAGCAGGTGGCACCTCAGTGTCCACTGCATGGTGCTGGGTCAAGCCTGGAGTGAGTGAGGCACTCCCCTCATTGCTGACCCCCTCAGGCCCCCTGTTTGGTTGCACTAGTGACTAAAAGCTGTGTATCTTATGGTTTTGGGATACTGAGGCGAACACATGGACTAGGGGTGGGCCATGGAAGTCTGACAGCTCCTGCACAAGTGTGGGATTGTAAAGTAACCTTATCTTTGCTTGTTTGTTTGTTTCCTGGTTCTGGAGTGAGCTACAGCCTCACGCCTGCTCTACCACTCATCCACATTCCCAGCCCTTTTTATTTTATTTTGAGACAAAGTCTTGCTAAAGTGCCCGGGCAGACCTTGAACTTGAGATCCTCTTGCTTCAGCCTCCTAATTAGATGGGATCACAAGTGTATGCCACCATGCTGGCCTGCCCTGTCTTTAGACCTGTTGTACATCGCCACCTTTTTCTGTAATCCGTATTTCATTTATTAGAACGTAGTAGCACACACAGCTGCATGCTATAGCATTAACAATCCTTTGGGCGTGAGGAGAACCATGTGGAGAATTTTTTTCATCTCTACCCCCACCTGAACTATCAACCCCGTTTTGCCTAAGCATCTAAGCTAAGGTACAGTCTTGATAAAGTGACCCTGGAACTCAGACCTCCTGACTCATTCCTGTCAGACATCAGGTCTAAGCCTGGGGTCAACACCTGCCCGGCCTGAGGCTCAATGATTGGTTTAACATATAAAGGAGAATGATTCTGTGTAGCCACCAAAAAAGCCCATCGTGCATCTGTAAACTCCTATTAGAGCGCCATCTAAGCCCCAGAGCTTGGCTGAGGAGGTGAGTGCATAGAGGATCTCCTGACCTTGGGAAGGGCTCTGTCTGGTCCCACCACAGGTCCCAGCAGGGGCCGGTGAGTGTTGACTTGCTTTATGGAGGCAGTGACAGTGCCTCCGGGCACTTGATGACCTAGTAGAGACTTGGGGCCATCACTGCCCTCATTCCTAATGGGCGACCCACTCTGCAGAATGGGAGATGGCTTTCTTACTGGCCAAGACACCTTAACTGATGACAGCCATGTCCTGTGAACCGGTGTCTTGAAGACAGACTCAGTTTCATTGCTGGAGCCCCAAATGGAACTTCTCACTTCACTGGTGGGCTGACGTCCCCTGTGGCAGGACTCCTCTTGGAACAATTCATCACTCAGAACAGATTAAAAAAAATGTCAAGACTCAACATCAAGTCAAAGCCAGATAGTTAAAACATTCTTTCAAGAAGTGACCTGGGGTATAGAATCTGCCTGGACAGAGTTGTGGTTTTATTTTCCAAGGGCCTTTAAGACCAAGGTGATCAGATTACTAACTACAAAGGACATTCCACATGGAGGGGCTTAGAATTAACAGCCCGAGTCACTCTGTGCGCCACAGGGTTACCTTCCAACCCCAGCCCACTGATGCTACCAGGAGCCACGGTGGCTGCACCTTCAGCTCTCACGGTGTCTCTGGGCGCTGGTGTCAGCAGGGGCCTCCGCTCGTGCCAAAGAGAAGGTCGAGGGCTTAACCTTTGCTGAAGGCAAGGTGCACTGCAGAGTTCCACTCCTTACAGGACTGCGGCTTTCTGGGAAGCGTCAACAGCCATATCATGTTTCCTGCACAGCCACTGATTACATAGCTGTCAAAGCCAGACTGGATCCTCCTGGTTCTGATGTTACCTGAGGCGGAATTGGCAAGCACTGGAGCTCCAGGTTCAGCGGAGCCTTCCAGATGGGAGCTGGGCAGCACTGCTCAGGGGCATGAGCAGTGCCCACCTCATAGGAGGGACGGGCCCTTCCCTGTCCCCTTAGCACTAAAGGAGCTGGGCCCAAACAAAGCAATTTGTTAACAATTCCTTATTTATGAAGTGCTATTTCTGCACACTGCATTTTAAGGAGGAGTCCACAAATATTGCACACTCTAAATACCGAATTTTCTTTAAGCGGGAAAATATCTTAAGAAGAGAGCTTTATAGAAATTTTTGTGATAGACAATCCATGTGAAATTTTTGTAAAAGATGATGTAATCAGAATGCATTTTATAGGTTTAAAAACACAAGTTAAAACATTTTTCATAGATTAGTTATATTGAATAAAATGATTAAAAAAGGCATGTGTAATGCTTCTTAGTATAAGAGATTTCTGCTCTTTTCTCTTGTACTGAAGTTCTTGGAGGGAGAATTAAATCAAGTCGGTAGAAGTTTACTTTTCCTGTGTTTTAAAAAATGTCCTGTTCACACTTTGGAGTGGCTTTTAACTGCTGATTGATTTACATGCGATTCATGACTCCTTTGGAATTTTCTTCCTTTTTTAAGAAGACAACATGTCCTGCTCCGTTGATGCATTTCAGTCTCCTCCCTGAAGGTTCGGAGAAAAATAGGAAGTAGAGACATTAATGTGTACATTCAAATGAACAGGCAGGTCTAATTTTAGGCCTATCAACCTTGACAGCTCCTTTTAATCACTTGGATTTGAACAGATATGCAAATTAGAGTGAAGAACTCACAATTTGGAAGTCACATCAGAACTCAAATTGCTTGAGAGGCGCATAGATTTGTGTCTCGTTCATTATGCTGTGATTCTAGAAATCTATGGTTTTATTAGAAATGGAAAGCAGAAACCATCTAAAATGCACACATCCGAATGAATGGTATGCTTACATGTCAAGTCTGGGAGGTCACAGATGTGTCCCACATGGAAATCTTGAGACTTGCCTATGACCAGAGCCATTACCCACCCTTTGGTGCTGGGAAAATGAGGCCTGATCTATAATGAAGCCATTCAGCATCCTCCTCCGCAGTTCTTTGCTGGACAAGATGAGCCTCTAAAAATCTCATAACAGAGTTAAAGATATGAATGTCTACCATTTCCCTCACTCCCAGGTCAAAGCTGATCCTATACTTTATACACATCAAGTAATGATGTACTTTGACCTTATGCAAATGGAAGGCATCTTCAGTGCAAAATACACACCTTTTGAGAACTGGATGAAGCTCAGCATTCTACAGTCATATGTAACATTCAGGTAAGAATGGCAGAGCATTTAGTCAGGTGAGCCCTGTATTCTGTTTTCTAGATGAAGCAAGACACTGGGTGGCTGGATGCAGTCCAGAGGCACTGCACTAAATCACAGCCTCTGGGAGCTCGCGAGGCCGAGGCTGTGGCACCAAAGCCATCATCTCCCCGGTTAGTAAACTGCTGTCTGATCGATTCCTCTGCAAAGGAGGGTCATAAAATTTTTCAGGAGTCACTGCAGGTTCCTCATGTTGTGAAACATCATGAAGTGATGCATTATGATCCACGTTTAATCAAAAGCAACAATTAAAATATACAGCCCAGGCATGTCATGGAGGGTCAGGCTCATTTGCAACACTGAAAAACAGGACACAGATCCAGCCAGGTTGCTAGTGGTCCCAGTCACTTTCAATGAGTGGCTCCCAGGAAACAGTGTCAGGCTTCCTGGGAGGCATCTTCCCACCAACCACTCCTCCTTTCCCTCCACCCTGATGGCCCTGGTCCCATGAAATCCTCACACTGTCACCAACCTCTCTGCTGGCTTCCAGACTTCACCTGGCGGGGCAGGAAGACTAAGACGCCTGCCCAAGGGCCAGGGCAGCACTCACTAGGTACTCCAGAGGCAGCTGCCCAGGGGGCATGCTCTGCATTGGCCTCAAGTTCCAAAGCAAGGGATGGTAGTATTTATAGAAATAAAAATCAGTATTTATAGAAATACACAGGCATTCACTCTGGAAGTACCTTCACGTTCAGGGATGACTGGTGGCTGCTTATTACTCAGCTTAGTCATAGAAGAACCCGAGGGGGGAATGGACTGCCTCATTATTACCTGGCCCCTGGGGGCGATGCAAATGTCAGGTGGTTGGCACCAGTTTTTCCTCCTGTTTCATGAATAATGCTCTGACAGGAAGAGGTGGGAACCACAGTCAGCTGTCACGTGCTCCCACTTCTACAGGAATCCAGGAAGAAGAGAGTCTGACTTTCAAGGCACACCCTGCCAGGACCCAGGGTTAACGGATGCTGCCCATTTCAGAATCTCTGCCCATTTCTCTGTGGGAGTTTTTACTGAGCCCTGCATTTGGGTTCCTGCTACCCATTCCGAGGGCGGTGATGGGTGTGTTACTCTGACACGAAACAGCTCTTTCTGCTCCCATTCTCCAGCAGACCGACAGCATCTCCCATTTCTTGATGGGGCCATGCTGACAGGCTGCTGTCATGGGGCACTCGCTGTCATCTCTCTTTTTTTTTTTTTTTAAGAGAGAGTGAGAGAGGAGAGAGAGAGAGAGAGAGAGAGAGAGAGAGAGAGAGAGAGAGAGAGAGAATTTTTAATATTTATTTTTTAGTTCTCGGCGGACACAACATCTTTGTTGGTATGTGGTGCTGAGGATCGAACCCAGGCCGCACGCATGCCAGGCAAGCGCGCTACCGCTTGAGCCACATCCCCAGCCCCTCGCTGTCATCTCTCTCCGTTCCCTCTGCCTGGAAACCCTGCACACAACCGCACTTGTGATGGGCCCTCTGCTGCTACACGCTCTTCTTAGCATACAGGTCAATGGCTTCTTCTAGTTCTTACTTAAAATATGAATCCTGGACTCTGGCACTATATTATCTGGGTGAACAGACTGCTCCTGTTACCCAACACCTTTCAGAGATGGTGGATTCATTTTGTGAAGAATAAAGGGATAAATAAACACTTTTTTTCACAGAGTTTTCTACATCAGTATTTATAGAAAACAGCTGGAAGTAGTCTCTCCATATATTAGTATTTAAAAGTTGATTTAGAGATCATTTTAATTCTGTTCTTTAAGTGCTTTTTTTAAAATAATAGAGAAAGAAATGTGTATTTAAGCATTATCCACCACTATTAAATGTTCTCTGGGCCTGTAAGTTGTATTCCAGCAGCATTAGCATCTCGACAAAATTACGGTAAATGCTATTTTAAAATGCCAGTTAATGTACCCTTTAGTGAATAAAATACAATAAAATATGAAGTGTCATTTGGTAAGACTTAAAATATGTATACTTCTATTTATAAACATATGCATATGTATGCAAACATATACATAGACATAAATATACATTTGCATGTGCATAAGTATATGTGAGCACACAAGGTTTTTGAAAGACATATGTCTTTTGCTTGGCATTTCAGTTTTTCATTTTATAGGATCTCAATCAACTGTCACCTTTGCAGGAGTGGATAGGTTTATTGCCTGTTATTTGCTGATGTTGAAACCCTGACTTATTTTCTCTGGAAGGTAGGCTTGAAGGTAAATTTAAAATATTAAATATCAACAGGAAAAATGGATCCTATGCCTCCATGGCTTTAAATCCGTGATTTTTCCCACCAAGTACTGGGGATAGAATGTATATCCTTTTGCATTCTAAGCAAGCACTCTACCACTGAGCCACATCCTTGACCGTAAGTATGTACTTTTATTATTTTTGTTTGATCTCTAATTTGATTAACTTTCATGATTTAACTCATTCCTCCAAGAAATAGGTTTCACTTAAAAAATAAAAATTTTGTGAATATTTATAATGGATTGAGCTGGCTCTTTCCCAAACCCTAAGTTGTACTCTCTGGAGTGCATGCTTTTGCATCTGAGTAAATGTCAGAAAATATCTTATGTTGAATGAAACGAGGTCTCCTAAGAGCATGCACAATTCAGTATTGCTTACAAGTCTGTAATCTTAAAATGTGTTTGACTCTACGATTCTGATTTCTAGCACATTTTAGTTTGACATATCGGTCGGTAGAGCATGTGTAGTATTTACTTAGTGAATAAATTTATCACTGTCATATTAAATTATTTTCAATAGAAGCTTGATAATGATCATTGATTATAACCAAAGTGTGTTCCACAGATCTTTATATTAGTCTCATTTTTGTTCTAATAAAATGTTGACTTGGGGCATATCATTGACATTACATAGAAAAGGTGGAGACTGCCTGGGTACTCCAAAGCAGTGTTCCTCTATCTACAGCTGTCATCGCTGCTCACAAGACAGGTAGCTCTGAGCAACGTCTGTAGCGGAGACAGCAGGGCGGGCGGGCTCTGCTGCCATTTGAGCACCGTCAACAGGCAGCTGGCACTTGCTGCAGCCAGCCACTCTGTGTCCAATACACAAATGGAGAAAATATTCACAGAAGTGGACTGTCATGTCATCTGTTTAAAGTAATTGCTTACTGAAACTAGTCCCCAAAGATATTAATATGGTAAACAAAGCCCCAACCATGAAAATGGTTGGTAGCACAGTGGACCAGGGCAGCAGCTAAAAGAATCAAACTCAGAAGGCAATTTATAATAGGATAGAGGTAAGCATGTCAAATAAATAGGGGAAAGAAGGGTTATGTGTTAATATAAATAAGAAAGTTATAGACTGGCCTTTAGAAAGAAAAAAAACCAGAGAGATCTGTTACATCTTATATCATAATTCTAGGCAGATTGAGAAATAAAATAAAAATAGAATGAAATCAAATAAATCCTAAAATAACAAAAACATTTGCACATGAATTTATTTATAACCTTGTAACATGGAAAGTCTTTTAAGCACAGCAAGGAACACATAAAATAAAATTAGGAATTTTGTTACTTCTAAAATTAAATTTGCAACATGGAAAAATATCTTGAGTAAAGTCACAGGCCACAGGCAAACCTGGAAGAAATATTTGTGACCTTCATGGCAGGTAAAGGGCTAACTTCTTTATTCTACAAAGAGCCCATAAAATAAATGAAAGAAAGACAAATAGCTTAATAGGAATCAAGCCTCGTAAACAACCATGAATTTCATGGCAAAGAAAACTTACTAATTAACTTATGAAAATTTTATGCATAGTTAAAGAAATGCAAATAAATATAATAGCATACCATTTTCTCCATCTACCTGATTGTTAAAATTTAAATAATAGCCAGTGCTAACCCAAGTGTGAAAGTTGGAACCCGACCACTGTTGGTCAGAATATAAGTTGGGACAATCTTTTGTAGAAGGTTATGTTCTAACATTTTTAAATTAAAAAAAAAAATATGAGCCAAGAGCTCTGTTTCTAATAACGGTGTGGACTGTTTTAAAAGAATCCATCCTCATGTGACAGATGCTAAGTCCCTGCCTTCTTCCCTTCCTTCCTCCCTCCTTTCCTTCCTTCCTTCCTTCCTTCCTTCTTTGCCTCCGTCCTCCCTGTGGTTTGAGGGATTGAACCCAGGACCTTGTACAAGTGCTTTACAACCTCACTACATTCCTAGTGCCTACAAAATACTTCTGAAACAACTATTTAAATATACTAGAAAGTGACCAAATGGAGGTGGAAGTTAGAGAGGGTTGCTCCTTGGAATGAAGGAAGTACATTTGGTGAGAGTTATACTTATGCAAACTTTTGCTTGGAAACACCCACAGGTTAGCGTGTGGAGTAGCAGGAAATGAAGCAACAGTCCAGATTTACTGCCTTCAATACTCAGAGAATAGAATTCGGGCTTGCAGGAGTGGCTGGAGAGTGTGGAGAGGGGGCTGTCCTGGGAAGGAGGCAGCTGTGGAGGAAGGTGGCCTCAAAGCTGAGCAGGAGCTCCACTCAGATTCTCGCTTATACAGAGGTACGTGGGCTATGGCTGGATCTGGAGAGTCCCCCGAGGCCCATGGGTTGAACACTTGGCTTGGAAGGCAGCGGTGTTCAGAGTTGGGGCATTTGGGTACCAACATCATCAAAGGATTAACACTCCATGTCTGAATGGAGTCCGGGGAGGCGGTATAAAGTGCAGGAGGTGGAGCTTCATGGAGGAGTGGGACCTGGAGCATCCCCTTCCTCTTTCTGTGTGCTCCTTGGCTGCCTTGAACTGAGCAGCATTCCTGTACCATGCCCCTTGCCATGATGTCCTGCCTCCCTTCAGGTCCAAACAGTGGAGCCAGCTGACCATGGAAGAAACCTCTGAAACCAAGAGCCAAAATAAACCTTTCCTCCTCTGCGTTGTTTTCTTCAGGTATTTGTCACAGCAAGGAAAAGATGACTAACACAACACAAGAGACCTGGCAGGAAGTAACTGACAGAAGGCGGAAAGAAATGAGTAGAGATTTTAGCTGCCCAGCCCAGAGAAGTCAGTCTGGAGTTTAACTCAGCCAAGTTCATATCATGCTAGGAAAAATATCCTCAATCTCCAAAGAAACAAAACAGAATCCAGAGTTGTCTCTGCATGGAATCACCCACATTGCTTAGAATATGATAAGAAATTTCTAGACACAGTAAGGCGTAAGAAAGTATGACCTTAGTCATACTAAACCCTTTTTCCCCCTATTTAATATAGTCAAAGGAAAGAGAAGCAATAGAAACTGACTCCCTCAAGTGACCCGGATGTTGGAATTAATATAGAGGGTTTGAAAAGGCCTTTTCAAAATAAATATGTCCTAGGACTTCAAGGAAAATGTGGTATTATGAATAAACTGATAGGAATCTTCAGAGAGAGCTACGAAAACTTAAAAAGTCATTCTAGAACTGAGAAGCATTTCTGAAATACAAAATCAAATATGAAGTCTGCAATATGGGCTTGGAGACAGCTGATTGGAGATAACAGGGAAAAAAGTCAACAAACCTGAAGATGCATTAAGAGAAATTATCCAAGATGAAAAATAAGATGAAAAAAATTCCAAAGATCCTCAGTCTTCCGTGATCTTTGGAATGAAATCAATGATCTAATAGACATAACTGCAGACAGAGAAGAGAGAGAATAGGAGGAAAAATATTTGAAGAAATAAGGGCTGAGATTTTCTAATACTGGCAAAATCTTAAACCTACAGATCCAAGAAGATCAGCTAATGTCTGCCAGTGTCTTGACTGGGCACAAGAATCACGAGCCACTCACAGCTTTGTAGATTCAAACAGCAATTCTTTATTCCCCAACTCACGCCGGCCTTCACAAACACATTCTGGGGCAATCCCAGTTCTGCCCACAATTCACCTACTCCACCAGGCTTTTTTCCAAATACTTTTTGAATCTCACGAGAACTCAACGGGAACTCAAGCAGCAGGAACGCCCTATTCCCAGCAGCAATAATCTTCAACCTCCAACTTCCCTAAAACCCATATTGTCTTAAACTGGGAACGCCCTAAACCCAAGGACCGGGATACTTCCTCAAACCTGCAGGATACACCTTAAACCTGGATCCACCCTCGATCACCTTGAGCAGGGTTATCTTTCTCAAACACACATGCAAGGTCACAGCGAAATTCCAAGGCAAGTCCATTTAACATGGGGTACGCTGGCAAGGAAATTTCGATGCGTCATTCCTACTTGGCAATGGCCCTCAGCAAATGTCCATCAGAACATATACAAAAAATTTACCTAAATGCATCACAGTTGAATTTCAGAAAGTAAAAAATAAAGAGAAAACCTTGAAATCTACCTCAGAGAAATGACACACCACATGCAGGAAAACCATGCGGCCGATGACAGCTGGCTTTTCCTCCGTATCACTAGGAGTAAAAGATAACAGAATGATATTTTTAAAGCATCAGAAGAAAAATAAATTGTCAGTGCAGAATTCTATACCCAGCAAAATATTATCCAAAAGAGAAAACAAAGTAAAGACATATGCAAATACATGAAAACTGAACGAATCTTTCCCTATCAGAACTAGGACACGGAAACGTTCCTGGCACTGAAGGCAGGGTCACGTGGACATTCCACCTGTGAAGCCCAGCAGACAGCACTGCAAGTGCATGATGGACGCAGCAGACAACTGCGTAGGGTTCTTGCGGACACATGGGTCTGTGTCTCCCTGATGTAAGCTACTGTGGACCCACCCAGGCCCACGGCTATGTGCCCAGCCACCAGAAGGACTCCCTGGTGGACTCCCTGAGCACTGTCCTCCAGCGTCCAAGCCTTCCGCTTCCTCCATGGCCTCGCCACGTGTGTCACCGTGGGTCCTTCTGGTCTTAGCCCGAGCGGGGGGTGGAGTGGCCTCGATTCACCTTTCCCTAGTGACATCCCTGGAGCTGTGGAGTGTCTCTTCATATGTTCTTGGCTGTTCACTTTCTTTGGAGAAATGTCTGTTCTGATCCTTTGCTCGGTATTTAAACTGGGTTATTTGCCTTTTTATTGAGTTGTAAGAGTTCTTTACATAGTCTGCATACTTAATGTTCTCCTGGAGAGAGATACATTAACTAGGTAATGAGGAAAAGTCATGTTTTATCAACATTATCTAAGAATGTATATGCCATTGCAAACATACATACGTGTGTATGTATACATATGCAACATATTTTGAATATAGAAACATACATGAAAAGCAATGGAAATGCTTCATAATTTGAGCTTGGGAGATACACTTTGCCAAGTGATCATCTGGGACTCTGCTATTGTCTCTGAGCCACACCACCCTTCTCCCCCTGCTGAGGCTGAGACTCTGCAAACCCCACATCTGTTCCACCATGACTCCCTGTCAGGAGCTGCCTACAGAGAGCACCCGCAGGGAGGTGAGGCTGGGAGAAGGAGGCAGGACTCCACTTCTGCTCCCATGAGTGTCAGTGTGCCCCAGGAGAAGCAGCTGGTCCCAGTGTTCAGTTCTTGTCACGTGTACAGAATCAGCTCCATCATGTCCCTATAGGTTGTGGGGACTGCAGCCAGGCAGTACCTGCCCCTAAAGGTCCAGCCCTAGTCCCAGAGGGATAATTTTCATCATTCCTGTGGATCCCGAGCTGTTGACGCCCTACCTTTCCAGGTCGATGGTACCTGCTTAGTGACTCTTCACACTGACGCCCTGTGGAAATAGCTGGAGTGGGTTTCTGAGGACAGGCCATCTGCATGACAGGTCGAGGTCTCCTCTCACCTCAGTGCTCTGCCCACCAGCCATGACAAGGACACAGAGGAGCGAGCTGCCCCTCCTGCTGGTTTATCCAACAGTTGGGACAGGACTCCGGGGATGTGGTGCAGGGGGCAGGAAGGGCATGTTCCTCCCAAGGACACAGCGCGTCTCTGACTTCACCAGGGTTCAGTGTGAGAAGACTGGGGCGCGTTCTGACCTGGGTGTCGCTAGGTCTGAGGTCACCTGGTTCCCTGCCATCGTCCCGGCAGCCAGGGTAGGACAACATAACAGCAACAGCAGATGTCTTCGGATTCTGCTGCGCTCTGCCATCACCTCTCTGTCGGGCCCCTGCTCACCTCCTGCCCCTTAGAATTAGCTTTCCCAAGGCCACTGGGTTATATTATATCATAATAGATTATATTATAGCCTGAAATTTTGACCACTTCATTCTCCTCCTTGAGGCTTTTGAGTTGCTTCTCTGTACACAAACTCCACCATTTCCACGAGGCCCACCCTGGCTGGCTGTGGCCACCCCTCTGATGTCCTCGGCAGCTGTGCTGACCCATGTCCCAGGCCGCAGACGTGCTGGTAGTGAGCTGCCTCCCCCTCCCATCTACCACTCTGAAATGCCCTTCCTGGAGCACTCCGCCCCTGGCTGGCCTCCTGCTCTGCTCCATTTTAAGTGGGATGACTCCATTTAAAAGTCACTCCCCAGAGCAGGTGTCCCAACCCCCTGCAAGACACAGTCCTTCTGCTCTCACCATGCCTGTCCTTTCCACAGTGACCTTTTCTGCACTTTGTGTCTGTGTATTTGTGTGATCATTATCATGCAATAGACCAGCCTCCCTAAGGAGACCGATGGCTGCGTGGGTTAATGAAGCAGACGTAGGTCATTAGTGTCTGGCCTGGACCTCCTGGCCTTAACAGCTGGCCAAGACTTGATGTTCTTTCTCTGGCTGAGGACAGAAGTGAGTCTCTGGGTCCTCCTCCCCTCGTCGACCCCATTCTCAGGCCCTTGTCAGCTCAGTGGTTCTGGTGTTGATTCTCCTGAGCAGGGTGACCCGTGCCTGCCCGACATTGAGGACTCCTTCCTGACATCTCCAGCAATCAGTTGGTTTCTGATTGCCTGTGTCACCGTGAATAATCATTAATGTTATTATTAGACCTAAAATAAACAGCCCTCTTAGAGGGCCTGTGACACTGCAGGTAAGGATCCTCAAGGTGGTGTTGGTGCTGGGCTCACAGGCTCTGCGTGGAGGGAAAGAGACTCCTAACAGGGGTCCCGAGACCTCAGTCCTGCAGCCTCACAGGATGCACTGGGGTGCCTGAAATGTGTGGGTGCTCACTAGTGCTCAGCCCGGGCTGAGTGTTCTCCAAGAGCCACCCCATTCCACCTTCCAGTAACCCACGGGCCTGCCGGGGTGCCCTGAACACACTCCACTTGGGGATCCAGCTGAGAGAGGGCTGCTCTGGGCACCCAGAAGGGAAGGGCAGAGCTGGCCAGGACAAGCACTGTGCAGAACCCACCTCCCCAAAGCAACTTTCCTCGTTGAACTTGAGCTGGAATTTTCCATTCCCTCACATAGTGGAAGCCCATTTACAAGTTCAGGTGTGATGTGAGGAAGGCTCAGCAGGGCAGTGTCCCTGACCTTTGCTGATCACAGCCCACAGATGGGCTGTCCAGGGCCCAGACCATACCTGGCTCCCTGAGGGGAGACCTCTGGCCTTCCCCTTGGAGTGGCTTTTGGCCCCATAGGGAAAGCCATCATTTTCTCCTATATTAACCCCCAGAAGTCTTTAAATCATATAATACAATCACAAAATACAGTTCTCCCTAAGAGTTTGTATTTAGCTTATTTATTTTGTATTTATATATGACAGCAGAATGCTTTACAATTCTTATTACACATTTAGAGCACAATTTTTCATATCTCTGGTCGTATACAAAGTATATTCACACCAATTCATGTCTTCATACCTGTACTTTGGATAGTAATGATCATCACATTGCACCATCATTTATAACCCCATGCCCTCTCCCTTACCCTCCAACAACTCTGCCCTGTCTAGAGTTCGACTATTCCTCCCATGCTCCCTCTCCCTATCCCATTATGAAACAGCCTCCTTGTAACACAAAAAACATTTGGCATTTGTTTTTTTGGGATTGGCCAACTTCACTTAGCATTATCTTCTCTAACTCCATCCATTTACCTGCAAATGCCATGATTTTATTCTCTTTTATTGCAGAGTAATAATCTACTCCTATAAAAGACCAGGAAACTTCAATTAAAACAGGTCATTAGTTAAAAGGAGGGAAATATGAAAATCCAGTACATCATAAATTCCCCCTAGAAGGTAACATTTCTTTACTTAGAAGAAGCTCAGTTAGTGCAATGCTCAGGAAACTAATTCTTATACCAGAGAAGGTAGACAGATTCCTTTCAAATTGTAAGGATATTAGGAAAATGGAGAGTCACAGAATCTCACAGCTCAGAGTGACAAGAGAGATAATCTGGGCCAATATGCTGATTTTTGTTTCCCATGTAGACACCTATTGTCTGGCTTCCACAGAGGTCTCCTGCCGCGAGCTGGTTCTCATTTACATCAAGCAGCAATGGATTGAATGTGGCAGGGCAGCCAGAGGAGACTTGGATTCAATTCCACTCAGCTCATGGGTTCCCTTAGCTTTCCCTTAAAGGGCAGGGCCTTGGGGCTGGGCACTCTTGCAGTGTGGCTGGGGTGTCAGGCTGGATGTCTACACTGGTTTTAGAAGATTTTTTTTTTCCAGAAGCAACCACACACTCCTTATCCCGAGGATCCAGCAATTGTTGAAGGCAGATATATAACAGAGAAGTCGGAGCAGGCAGATCTGAAGTAGCAAAAGGGAAATAAATCATTTTTAGCCCAAATGTCTCTGATAACTTTAGTAGATAAAATTTATACGATGAGCATTTTTATTTGCAAGGAAAGCACAACATAGTTTATATATTTTTTTCAAGGAAAAAATATCTTCAGGAGGAAAAAAAAAAAGAAAACTCCAGAAAAATGTTGACCTAATACATTACATGAGTTGAAGCCAATGTTTAAAAATTTTCTATTTGCTGTACTTAAAAAGCAATTGTTTCACCTATCATTATTCAGAATGATTCTTGGATGCAGATAAGTAAACTAGATGGTTTGTTTGCTTGTTTTCATTCTATAGCATTTTGATCTGAATTCTGAGTCCATAACTGACGGTTTACAAATGCTGGATATCCACTCTTCTCATTAGATATTTTTTGATGCAGAAAATAAACATATTCTCATGTCACAACTTGATGCAATGCCTTACCCCTTCATTTTCAATTCCTGGTCAGAACCTTGGCTTACAGGGTCATCCAAACCAGGCTTCAGCTGGACAATGACTGAATACCTCTGTTCTGAAGCAGGGAGCTCTGTCCTGCTGGGCCTTTGGAAGTGCACCTTTCAGCTCCCGACTCGCACAAGCTGCATAACTCGGAAGAGCTCGAGATGGATTGGACTCTGGGGCTTTTTTTTCTTTTTTTTTGAAGGGAAAGAAGTCAAGGACATTGCTGGCCAGAAAAATGTTCTTGCATGAGGCAGAATATATTTCTTCCGTTCTGTGGACCTTCCTTGTCACTAGTGGCTTCCCCAAAGTCACTTTCTTCCTGATTTCCCAGTGCCTCGAATGAGTGCTGGGGCTGTGGTGGCATTTAATTGCTCTGGGGGGACCAACCACCTTGGTGAAGCCAGAGACGTTGGATGGACGCTGGATGGACACTGGACGTGGGCGCTCACGCGAGGACTCCATTTCCCCTCGTCAAGCTGCCTCTGAGCTGAGCACAGCAAATGAACTCCTGGGGAGAGAAGGAAGCTCCATTTTGGGCCGATGACTCTGACTGCTTTACGCCATGCCTGTCTGCAGAAGAGCCTCCTGACAGGCTGGGTGTTTTCTGTGCATATGGAGCCTGCTCTCCGGTGGACAGTGACAGGGTGCAGGGAGGGCTCCCAGTCGTCCATGTGGACTGTGTTCTGTCACTGATGGTGACGGAAGGGAGAGTTCCCATTGTAAGGGATTTGTGTGTTATCAGGGTCCCGTGCAGGAAGCCCTCGGTGGCTGCGGATCGGGAGGGCTTCACAGAGTATCTGACGGTGAGGACCCTGAGCACCAGGGTGGGGAGGTCCCCCCAGGGCATGCAGCATGTCAGACTTTTAGGTCATTTACTAACATTGTCCAACACTGCACAGAGAGGCCTAAATTTCTCACAAACTATAGAGACCGGACACAGTAAGGAATTCTGGAGGTGAGGGGATGGGCGCTGCAGACCCCCAGGCCAAATAGAGTCGGCTTCTAAAGGAAAGGAGTGAACTGGGCCAGATGTGAGGCGACTCTTGATCTCCGTGCTGGGGAGGTGCCTGGGAGGTGTGAAGGCCCAGCAAACTGGAGTCCGCAAGCCCATCCACTACCCAGCCCTGGCCGCTAGGACTGCCCCCAGGAGAGCAGACCCAGGGTGTGGGTCTCCTTACTTCTCAAAAGAAGCCAGAAACATGTATATTTGCATGAAATTTCTTAGTTTCAAAATTGCAGTAACTATTTTGAGTTTAAAATTGGAACCATATCCTTTGTGTCAAGCAAAACTCACCTGCAGGCTGCTGTCTTGTGACCTGTGCTTAGAGACTTCTGACCCAGGGGGGGAACTGGATGTGCCTGCAGGGCCAGCCAGCCTGGGGACTCAGGAACTTCTTAGGCACAGAGATCTTCATCTTCCCGCATGGTTGGTTGGGTTTTGGCCTTGAGAGGTGAGTCATGGCCTCTTGGCACAAAATTAATCTTCTCTCTACTTGCTTTTCTTAAACCAAGACAGTCCAAGCCGTGCCACAGGCATCTAGGAAAATGTCTTGCTAAGCCCAGAAAAGGTTCCCTTCATTCACACTGACTGATAGGAGCTGGCTTAGATCCACAGTGCCAGACATGGATCAGGGATGCATGCACTGGCTGAACTAGGTGTTTTCTGTGTCCCCGGTATCCTTGGACTTTAGATAAAAATGTTTCCAAACTAGATTAAGGAGAAGCTAGCACGCTGGCCTGCTCCTCAGGACAGAAGGAACATCCTGTTCTTTCTTCATTGCTCCGGAAGAAGAATATGCTGTGGGCTTTAAATTAGAAGGCACATTTGCACAATGTACAGTTATTTTTCTACCTTCCAGAATACATAAAGACAATAAAGGCTGAACTAGGGGTGTACATACAGTTTTCACCTGTGCACAAAACGCAGTTTTCTATTACTGACTCCTTCCTCATGGCTCCCTCTTCCTTTCCTTTCTTTTTATTTAGTCACTCCTATCGCAGCAAAGCCACCTTTCATAACTTGAAATGATTTCCAAAGCCCTTGCTGATGGGAATGTTAGACCAGGACGCAAGAAAAGACCACTGACTCCAATTAAAATCAAATTAAAGCAGCTTATTATTTCGACCGGCCGGGCTACCTTTCCCTCTCAAAACGGCGGGAACAAGACAGCCCCGAGGCTTCTTTGTGGCCCAGTTTTATAGCCCAAAAAGTTACACAAGTGGGGGGGGGGGTTACAGATAACAACATTCTGAAGAGCATAACACAAGTTTACATTTTTACTGGCCCCGGCATCAGAATTTATGGAGATCTTAGAGACTCAGAGAGGGTCGTTATCTGACCAGGGAGGGCCAGAATTTATGAGGTGTCACTAAGGTTTAGGGAAGGGTTGTTATATGGTCAGGGAAAACCGGACCTGGGTGAGTTCAGGGCATGGGCAATTATCTCTGATAAGATTCAGTTCCAATTCTGAGTTCAATTTAGGTGATTTTGGATCATCAAAATATTGTGTGGAATTCAGTGCTGTTGGTACCCACAGTGGAGTCTCAAGGATGGAGATAAGATGACTAGAACATCTCATGTCAGGAAATCCTCATTTGTCCCTTTGATAATGTGGAGACTGCCAAGGTGAAGAAGAGGACCGTATCGGGTTCACAGGGAGCCGGGAAATGTTTTAACAGTCTGGCTGTGGCATCTTTGTGGCTTTGGGGGACCTTGTTGGGTTCCTGCTTGCGGAGTCTAGATACCATGTGATCAATACATTCTAGTATTCCTCCAGTGGAATGGTCCTGCATGTCAGGACCTACTCAGTCATCAACAGAAGGGGTGTTTGCATATGCACTTGACACAGGGAGTGGGGTTTTAGCAGCTGGAGTGAACTGAGAAAATGCATTGAGTCAAGAAAGCACAGACTCCCCTCCTGCACAGTGCAAGTCTGACAGTGGGTTAGAATAAAATGGTCTGAGAGAGTGTTGTGGGTTGGACTAGCCTAATCCCCAGGATCTACAAATGTAACCCTATTTGGAAATGAGGTCATGGCAGATGTAGGTAGTTAAGATGAGGTCATACTGGGGTAGAGAGGGTCCCTAATGCAACATGCCAGTGTTCTTATGTTCATGAGCTTGAAGACAGCCATCTGCAAGCCAAGGAGAAAGGCCTGGAACAGATTCTTCCTTCAGAAGAGACCAGTTCTGCCAACATCCCATCTCGGATTTCCTGCTTCCAGAACTATGAGAAAATAAATTATTGGCATTAAGTCACCCAGCTGTAGCAGCTCTGGAAAATGAACCCAGGAGAAATGTAATGATAAAGGTGGTTGAAAAAGGTAATTGGGGTTTCAGGGCTGAATCTCAGTGGTAGAACTCCTATCTGGCATGCTGAAACTCTGAGTTTGGTCCCCAGCACTGAAAAAGAAAAGGTTAAAAAAATAAACAGAGAAAAAGGTGGAGGAGGAGGAGGTGAGGAAGAGGAAGGTGGCAATTTGGGGCCGAGTAAAGGAATTGGAATATTTATGCTAGAAATGACATGAACAGAGGAGAGGTCTGGTGATCTGGGGAGAAGAGGGAGGCAGAGTCCCTGTGGAACACGGGCGGCCTGGCTGGTGTGGCGGGACAGGGAGTGGGAGCAGTGGCAGGTCTCCTGGGGTCCAGGAGGAAGAAGGGCCTGGGCAGAGGCAGGATGGCAGGGCAGAAGCCTTGCTGCTGGGAGACGTGAAAATGCTGGGAATCCCAGCCTGGCCAGAGCAAGGAGGAGCAGTTTTGGAAATACTGACTTTGTGAAAAAATTAATCCAGTTGTGAAGTTCTCCGTTAGATACAAGTTTGGAAGAAGCCCTGAAGGCGAAACTGGAGGAGTCTATTCCAGAGTTGGCAGCTTTGGAATAGAGCTGAGGCCTGCCCTATTGTGTCCACCTGTGGAGTGGACAAAAGCCCTGCTGGGGGAGGGGGCCAGGAAAGGGTGCACTCTACCTGGAACATGTCCCTGAGGGGAGATTCCTGCAAGGAGACCAGCAGGTGAAGCCTATGTGCATCTCTAACCTTCTTTATGTGTATTACCACATTGCTCTCCCAACGGGCTGTACCCATCTATTATGTCACCAACTCGCATTGCATAACTAGATCTTCTCCTCGTAGGTTTTTAAATCTACTTGTTCTGTATTTTGAGCCGACCTCAGTTGGCTGGGGTACATTTGGTTCCACGGAGACGATGGGTCGTTGGATGAGCGACGGTTCTCTTATGGAAAGAGTGCCCTGGCTCATCTTCCTCCCATCAGCACGCCCATGCCCGTCAGCACCACTCTCATGTTCACCCGAGAACTGGGGCTCAGCAGTGTTCTGTGGCTGGCTGCCGGGGAAGCCCAGAGGCCACGAGAGGTGGAACTGCTGATCTCCTCTCAGAAGCCAGAAGCCAGGATGACCGTGTAAGGAGCTAGAGTGAGACCTGGTAGGAACTGAAGAAAGAGCAGAAACGAGGCAGCTAAGGAAAAGGAGGTCGGCAGGAAGGGCCCGGCTTCACCTGCAGTCTGCGAACCTCAGCTTCCCTGACACCGAGTTCAGTTCAAGTCAAGTGCCCCTCTGGGCAAACTGAGCGCGAACGGGTAACTCCATGTTCCTCTCTCATTTGGAACACTCTCTGTGATCATCAACTGGTCTTCATCTGTGCTTCTGTAATAAAATACCTGAGCCTGGGTAATTTATAAATAATTCAAATTTACTTCTCAAAGCTACGTAGGCCAGAAGTCCAGCATCAAGGTATTAGCAGATTTGGTGTCTGATGAGGATCAAGTGTTTGTTTCTAAGATGGTGTTACCAGATCCTCACATGGCAGAGATGGAGGAGAAAAAATGGAGGGGCTCTTTTTTTTAAGGGCACTAATCTGTTCATGAAGGTGGGTCCCTCATGTCTCGCTCACCTCCCAGTGTCCCTGCCTCCTCATACCATCACATTGGGTCTTAGGTTCCAACATGTGAAATGTGGAGGTGGGACACACACGTTCAAAGCTAGCACCAGCCTAAAGCACTATCCATTAAGCCCAGGTCCTGGACAACTTTCCTGAGAAACCAGCACAGCCCAGGGACCACTGAGCCCTGAGTGTTGTCCAGGGCACTTGTTCCAGGTGGACCTGGAGCAAGAGGCTGAGGCCTTGTGAGGAGCGTGCAGACAGCCTTGCCCACAGAAGCACGGAGAACTCTTGGCCTGACGTGCAGCCCTCCTTTACGACATGACCTTTTGTATCTGCTTCCTCCATAGAAGCTCTATGTCTGACTCATTGCCAGAGACAAAAACCTCCACCACCATAGATGCCACCTAATGAACTCACCTCCACCACAAGAGCAATGGCATCACTAGAGAACAATCTGTAGGGTGGACGTTTGTACTTACCTTGATGCTTCTATTATTCTTTACCAAATGCACTTATTATGATGGAAATGCTATGTTTTAATTAGTTTTTATGTGTGTGTTCATCTAATTAGCAGCATTCTTTCACTCAAGCATGATGAGTAGATTTCAGCTAATGATGTGCACATGCGCAAACAGAAGGAGTGAGATGATTGATGGCCCCACACATGTGGCAAATAAAACATTTGACAGGCAATCTTCTGTTTTTAATAACATGAAACACTGTGAAGAAAGAGAAATGTGGAGGGAAATAAATATATTTTTATAGAGCAGGAAAAGCAAAGAAACGTCATACGAGAACACCAAGTTGTGAGTTCAATGAGATTATCATTTTAGGTGATTTCCATGATTCTCTGCTAATTGAAAATCTCTAACATAGTCTGCACTGTAGCCCCCTAAGAAACAGACATGCAGACGAGAGCTCAGCTAGCTTCTGATTCAAAGCTCCCCAGAGCAAAATTTCATATTGCTCTCCACCAACCAAGATGGTGCCTACAAATTAGAATTAGCTGAGACACCAAGGTCAAATAAGGCTGCAGATTTATTACAAAGAGGATAGGTGATTTAATTTAAAACCAGTATTCCTCTGTGCTGCTGAGAAAGTGGCTCTCATCATATGGTGCCTGTTGGCTGACTTTCGATTCCATGGAAGCCTTCCAATCATCTCCAAATGTACCAGGTACTTCCTGGAGTCTCGCCCCCTTAAGTAGGACCATCTTTTGAGCAATACATCATTGATGTGCTCTGTGCAGATTATTACACTAATATATCATTAGAGCAACCACTTGCTTCAGTGATGGATGGTGTAATAGAGCCTGGGAGTTGCCATTCACCCTGTGATGGACGGCCCCCTAGCTCTGATGTATACTCACAGTTCTGCCCCGTGAGTCCTTTGTGAAAGGAAGGGAGAGACTTCAGAGTCTTCTTTGCTTAAAGAAGCACAAATGAAGCTCTTTATAGTCAATGTTCCATATAGATCATCTCAGAATATGATTTGAATTTTGTCAGATGATAAAAGAAAGAAAGCATATTAATCGTGCATTCAGAAAACTCTAAGATTCCAGGATCGTGGGTAAGCCATGCTGAGTGTTCCAGAGGAGTGACCAACCACTTCAGGAGGTGCAGCCTTGGCTACTGGGGCTGCAACTGATTCTCTTTGATTTTTCAATAATTGTGTCACTTTTGGTATCTCCTACACCCATTTTCAAAGTGGAGCCATAGAATTTCAACTTTCTAACCAATGAGCAGCATTCTTGGGTAAATGGGACATTAATCTTCTTTGTTTTAATTTCTTTAAAAATCAAATTTTAACAGTTCTAGACAGTTTTAATTTTTGTCCTGGCTTAGCTGTGGTGTTAAACCAAAACTCTCAAGACTAAAGAATCTCTGAAATAAAAGGGTTTATTGAGCCATTACAGTGTGAATCAGAGAAAGGATCGGGTGTTGGGGTGTGGGCCTGGAACCACCAGCTGCAGAGATAGGTGGCAGTTGGACATGCATCCAATGAGCCAAAGCCAAGGACCTTTTCTTTTATCATGTAAATTTGGAGAAGGACGGAACACATTGTTTTCATTGGCTACAGGTAAGAGGAGCAGGATCACACCAAGCGGAAAAGCTTGGTAGAGAAGGAGAGTCCATGAGGAGAAGCAGGTGCTGCTTCTGGATCCCGTGGGCTTAGGAACTGAATGCGAGGGGTGAGGGGATTTAGGTTAAGATTGTAAATGGTCTTTAATTCTCCATCAGTAGCTTCTTCACAGATGAATCTCCCACATGCCTCCTTCCCTCTATCCTCTGATCCCTGTGGACTCCAGGTGGATCCACTTGGGTTCAGAAACCATGGAGTCAGGTTCCTATGTGGCTCCATGTGTGTTCACACAGCCTCCAGCCCTGCCTTCTTGCTCACCCTCGGGCTTGTCACTTTCTTCAAGTGACTGCAGGATTCTTTAAAGGGTCTGGTCATATAGGGTCAAACCTGGGGCATCTTTTAGCCAGTGTTGACTAGAGATTACAAGACCCTCTTGCTTTGGGCTTAGCTCTGCACCAGGCCCCAACAGACAAGACTAGAAATCAAAAGGGGGGTGCCTATGTGAAGGCTCCATGTCAGCAAACTGAAAGTAGGTTGTTATCTGACCTTCAGAGAAATCAGGGAAGAGAAATTACAGCTAAATTTCCCAATAGACCAGCTTGGATGGGCATCAAGATGAAGTTTCCTCTGCCTTGATCCAGAAAAATAAACCGATGTTGACCAATTGGTAATTTTCTATTGTTCTGTGTTTCTTTATCTTACAAAGAAAATTACTGAATCGTCCAATCCTCTGGTTCTTTGTGTCTGCTTTCTTCACCTCTTGTTTGTAAAACCAACCCTTGCTCAGTCCATCACAACACTTACTCCATTTTATGGAATGAAGTATTTCCTGATTCTAGAAAGAAAATTAAAGTTCATTAATATGGCTACTCTAAATTGTTGTAATTTCATCCTTTAACACCAGCTTTGATTGATTCTGCTTAGCCGTAAGTCTATTTCAGTGGGTGGATACAAGGAAATATACTAATGAATTGCCTTGTACACTTTGAAGCACCACTAAAGTGATTAAGAACAACACCACTGTCATGTTATTAGAGTATTTTAGACTCTGGAAAGCATAGTCACATCGTTATCCCATTTTAATGGCTGTCTTTACATCAACCCATCACATAGATCAGGCAGGTCTTAGGACTTCCCTTCACAGAAAAAGACACCTATGAAGGAGGGGCCAAGGGCTTTGTCCAAGGCCACCAAACCCCTCTGGGTCAAGCCACAATTGGACACATGTCTGGATGGTGACAAGTCCCTCCTTTTTCTACTTCCTCTTTCCACCTCCACCTCAGGAACCAGCTCATCACGCCTGAAGCCCTGAGCGATCCTTCTAAGCAAAGTCCCTGGGAAAACCAGCCACAGCTGTGTGAAGACAGGCATGTGCAAGGTGTTGTGCTGGAGTTGTTGGGGTTATTTTAGCCCAAACTAAAACTCCCAAAGTGAAATAACCAGGGATCTCGAAGTCCCTGCAAGCACAATTGGAGTGAAATACATGCCAATTTGAATCCATTTCGTATCCAACTGGACATACCTGCTTTTTCACTTGGAAATATTCTTTGAAATGCAACAGACTGACACTGTCCTATCCTCTGCTCCTGACAGGTAAATAATGGCAGGACAGCGTGATGGGCTCTTCTTTTTTGTTTAACTCAGGGCGTGTTGAGGGTTGGCTTCTCAGGTTCTGCCTGGGGTCCTGTCCCCAGCTCAGCATCCTGCCCCAGATACAGTTCATGCTGGCTCAGCCCAGTGTACGTGGGAATTGCTGCCCCCTGGTGGTGAGACGACCCTCCTAAACATGACTCTGCAGCCTCACTCCCACTACCACCTAGCGGCACGTTAATGGAAGGGAAGGGCTGGCTTGCTCCAGTGTCCACTGTCCCTCACCCCCAGGCACACTGGTCGTGTATTTCAGGGGTGAAAAAATAATTTTCTCTCTACCCTTCATAGTTCTTCATTGGGACCCCTATAACAAAAGCCAGACTAACAAGAGGAAAACAAGCAAGATTATTAATGCATATACTTCACTTGTACATAGGAGATGGGCCAGAAAACAAGTGGATTTCAAAGGGGTGGCCTAGAGTTTTGGTTCAGACAGAATCTTCAACCAAAGAAGGAAGAAGGGTGTCCATGAGAAACACACGGTGGGTGAAGGCTGGTTGGTGCCGTGGCTGTGCAGATTCCTCTGGAGCTGTCTCTGGGCCGAGGAGGGTCTGAGGTGACCAACTTCACCATTCCTGGATGGAGGGAGGAGGACACCTTTGCAAATTCACGTCCTGCTTGAGGCAAAGAGCAGGGGTGCAGAATGCTCTTCTGGCAACTGCTTCTGCTCAGTTGCTTTTAGCCCCAAATAGTCCTTATGCCAAAGTGACACGTTTGGATTGCCTTCCCTTGGACAGTGGTGGCAGAGACACGGCCTCATAACATGTCACTTCCTCAAGAATGATTGTGGAATCTGAATTTGGGTTCAAACAGTTATTTAGCCAACCATTCAACTTCAGTTCTTTGAACAAAATCAATCTACAACATAATAAAATTCAACTTTACGGAGTGATAGTGAACTTGCAAAATGCACTGGTCTCCCGGGCGGCCTGCCTGGCCTCATCCCCAGGGCGAGCTCTCTTGTAACATATGTCTGCTTCAGTCCTTCCTAGTCACCTTCCCAACCCTGGATAATGCACGTTGACTTTCATTTCTGGACATGTTCACTTTGAATATTTTGTCCCCTGTTAGATTTTTTGGCTATTAATTCTTCTGTAATTTTATAATACACCAGAGCTCACAGTATGCACATTCATGGAAGTGAATGGAAACCAATCCCCACAATCCAGGACTTTCCGCCCTCTGGAGCTCAGTTTCCTTGTCCTACAGTGTGTGTTGCTGTTCCCTCTTCCTTCTGAAGACTCTCTGAATGCCCCAGTGTTACCTTGGACCAGCAGAATGGGTTGCTACAGACCCGCGCAGTCCCCCTTCCTGAAGCGCTCCCCTCCTTTCTAGAGTTCTACCTCCCTCCAACATTTCCCTTCAGTGCCAAGATATCCCTTTAGATTTTTTTATATGCAGTTCTGTTGGCAGTAAAATTCCTCAGTTTTTGTTCATCTGAAAATGTATTTATTGCCTTCATATTTTTTCTTTAATCCGTCTTTTAACTTCTCTTTAAAAATGAGTATGACTTAGGTATAGTTATGCACCAATCTTTAAGCATATAGCTTGAAATGTTTTTCATATGTAACTAAGATCCAGAATAAAATATTGAGAATAAAATAGCACCCTCCCATTACTATTCCCCCAGAGGAAACTACCATTCAGTTTACCACTCTGGCCTGGTTTGGTCTGGTTTTGAACTTCATAGAGAAAGAAACCTATCACACACCTCTATTCTGTTTGACTCTGTTCCCTCCACATTATTCCCATGGTCCCAAAAACATCCCTCCCTGTTGCTGCCTAAGCCACAGGGTCCTCTCTCTCAGTGCTTGTGGTTTTCCAAGGTGTGGCTCTACCACATTTATGTATCTGTTTTACTCCGGATAGACGGTTAGGTTGTTTTCCATGGTGAACTATCTGAATAAGTCCACTGCGATCGTTTCAGTTCACAACACAGGCTGGACATTTGCCCTCACCCCTCTAGCAGTACGTATGCTGGGTTGTGGGTTTGTGGGTCTTCAGCTTTAGCAGACACTGCCACCGAAGTTTGCAACAGGGTTGTCAAGCCTACCATCCACACTAGGGTGGCAGCGGGGCCAGGTCCTCACTAGTGTTTGGTGCTGTCTGTCCTTGTAGGTTTGGACATTATGATTGCCAAAGCTATCGTTGCTTTGACATTATAGGTAGCTCATTAGGACTTGACAGTTTTATTAAGAATCCTTCCTTTATGAGGTGCCTCTATAAATCTTTCTTCTAATTTTATTAGGATTTTGTTTCTTTTTCAATGTCAACTAAATTAAATTTAAAAAAGAGCTGATTCCATTTTCTCTTTCCCTTTTCCATGTGCACTTTTTAGTTTCATTATTTCTACTTCATCAGGAAACAGAGCATCTGGGTGTTGTTTTCCCACCTTTGCTTTAGTCTTGTCTCTATACTTAAATGTCTGCCATCAGCTCTTCTGATTGTGTGAAGACAGGCATGTGCAAAGTGTTGTGCTGGAGCTGTTGGATTTATTTTAGCCAAAACTAAAATTTCCAAAGTGAAATAACCAGGGACCTTGATTTCCCAGTCTCGCCTTGGTAAGGGAAGACTCGTTTCTGAGTAATTCCCGCCCAAAAAACCAATGGGTAAAGAATTCCCGGGCTTGCATGTCCGCAGGAGCTGTCCTGGGCTTTGGCACTTGATAGACAGCGTGACTGGACCTCAGGTCTTTGGCTTTGCCCTTCTTTCCTTGCGTTTCTTGACAATTTGGCTCATTTTTCTTTGCTTTGCAAATGACTCTTTGGACGCCTGATACTAGTTGAATTTTTTTGCCCTTATGAGTAATTTTATCCTTTGGGGGGTAGTCTTTGAATATTTTATTGGCCTTTATAATCTGATCATTTCACTTAATCATTTACTTCTCAGAGTTCATTTTCCTGGCTCAGTTCTGCCCGGCGCCCAGGAGCTCACCAAGTGGCGTAGTCAAGTCTTCTTTCCTTCCAAGAAAGTTTAACAGGATAATGCTTGATTTTTTCAGTGTCTTCAAGAAATTTCTGTGTTGAAAAAAAGAAAGTTTAACTGGATTATAATTTTAAGTGTTAGTTTTGTTTCATTCTTTGATTTGCAATTGCATGGGCTCCAATTATGTCTCTGTTGGCTCTTCTTTGCTTGCTTTCCATTTCAACTACTTTCCCTGTAGTTAAACACTTCTCCTCTTCCTCTTCCTCTCTTTACATCTTATTTTCTCCTCTCTGACTTTTCTATTTTTATTTATTTTCCTATATGTCTCTTGTTAAATTTTTATTCAAATATATTCTTTCTTGGGTAGTAGGAGGCTTAGTCATTTCTAATATATTTAGATTTTTTTATATGTTTCTTTTCTAAGTTTGATCAACTTTTGTTTTACTTATTCCTTTAAATGTTTTAAAGATTTATTTCTTGGTACCTTTTTTTTAAACTAATGCTCACTATTTAATAATTTCTGTTAATATTAGGTTTTTCAAATTAGGCAGAGTAAAGCCCCTTTGGCAACTTTTATTTTTCAAAATTTTTTAGTTTATGCTGTGTTTTGATACTTCCACATGAACTCTGAATCCCTGGTTGAATCTCCATCCTTACAACTCTACAAATAAGAATCTCTTTAGAATTTTGTTTAGAACATTATTTCATTTGAGATATATATATATATTAGTAATTCTTATTTTTTAATATCCCCAAACACTTGTTCAATGATTTAATTCAGTTCAGATCTTTTTTCTTGCATCTTTCTACTTTACAGCTATTTGGGGCAGAGAGGAGGGGGCTTTTGTCAGCTGGTGTGCTTTGATCCTGAACTTACTGTCCTCTTAGAGGAGCTTCAGAGACAAGGATCCCTGATACTCCTTCCTTCATGCTCCTGGATGGCAGCTTACGGGGATTTAAAAGCACAGGCTCTTCTTAGGTGTGATGAATTTTTCAAGGCCTGGCTTCTCTTGGACCAAGGGCAGGTAGCCTTTGGTTTTGGGTTGTCTTGAAGAGTCCCCATTTCCCCTGTTTCTTTTCTGTCCATCACTCACCCTCCAAAGCCTCGTGCCACCTTCACTGCCTTCACCCGTCCTGTGCCTGCTTTCAGCTGGTTCCTTATCATCAGGGCCTTTTTATACAAGAATCTCTTTCTACATTTTCATGCTCATAGGGAACTTTCTAGTTCTCAGGGTCATACATCCCAGTCCCTTTTGTTAATTCCTGGGCAGCTTCTCCAGAGCTTCCACTTATGATCCTAGGAAAAGTCTGTGGTGGAAATTAAAAAACAGATCTACTGGATGCTAATATTTGTGATTAGAAATATTTAAGCTTCTCTGGTTTTTAAAATTGATTTTGCAGGATGCATGGGATTTAGGGGGCCCATTTGCTCTTCTTGCTGTATGGTAAAGTTTGTGGAGGATAGGGAGAGAGATTTATATTCAAATAGCGTCCAACACCTGGGCTACCAGGAAACACCATCGATGGGGTTTTAATCACATGTGTTCTCTCTTTGTCTTCTGTCTGTGAGCAGCCACTGTAGAAAAGGAAAAGCCTTATGTGTTAAATAAGTAGAAATACTTATGTTCAAAATCTGACTTGTGAAAATGCTTGATAACATGACACAAAACTTGCTTAATAAACCTTTGTTAACAGAAATATATCTAACTTTTAATAAAATTAGAAAATCAGTCAATATGATAATTACATACTTAGATAAAATGTCTTTTTCGCAGCATTTGAAATTTTGGACCACATGTAAATTTTCTCTGAGGTAGCTTATCTAGATCTCAACACAGGATTTAAAAATGCAGTATTGCCATTGTTTTTAGAGATAGGCAACAGCAATGGAAACAAGAAGGATTAAATAAGATTAAGCTACATAATCTGCAGGACTGAAACTTGTTAAGGTTTTCTTAAGTATTACATGCTCATAAATAATTTCTTAACAGTGGTTAGAAATTTGTTTATGTAATATAATTATATTTTATAATGAGTCTTCCTGTTATGTGAGTAATAGATGCAACTGGGATACACTTTGGAGAAAATGCTGAAGTTTATTAAAGACACAAATTATGGATTCAACAAATGCAAAATAATAACTGTGAAGCATATTATTTATGTACTCAAGTAATTATTCTCTTATTTTCTTTTATTATCCTAATGTTATGAGAAATTTCATACTCTGTTAATCTCCCCTTCTTCCCACAGTGTAATATTTGTACCAAATACACACACTTGTGCACACAAACAGGCACCTCAGGAGACCAGCCACTACCATTGATAGAGAGCAGAGGTGAAATGGAAATGGAGATAGAGGTTTCTAACAGTACAATGGACTGTTTTCCAGATTTATCCCAAAAATGTAAATTAGGAAAAATTTAACTTGGGGGACAGTCCTTGTACATGTAAATTGAATACAAGTTGCAATGATGTTTCTTATATGAAGCTTTGGGGTTGGAAGAAATTTTGATTAAAATGATTTTGAACAATATCTGGCAACCCGCAGGGTTCTGAGGTGTTTCTAGTTACAGAAAATTCTCCGTTTTCTTATGAACCTCAAGAGAGGATAGCTTCAATGGGCTTACTGTCACCTGAGGCAGAAGGCTAACTTACTAAAAGGCTCTATCTGTGTGACATCTATTCTGTAACCCACAGTCACAATGGCTGCAGGATCAAGTCACCTGTCATTAAATCATAGGTTTTTCTGAAATGAAAATGTGGATGGAAAGGAAATATTTAATTGCAAATACTTTCTGAGATGCTTTAGCTTTTTAGGAGTACATTTATATACACTCTGCAGTGGGACACCTAAGGCATGGGATTTATGTAGGATGGGGATGATCAGACCCCACTTGATAAGCTGGGACCTAAAGCCAAAGTGGTTTGTTTGGATCACCTGGAAAGTTAACCAAGTTATATGCTACCTACCAGAATCACACTTTATTGGTAAAGATACACACAGAGTAAAATTGAAGCATTAAAAAAAGAAATATCATGAAAATGAAAACCAAAAATGAGCAGAAACAGCTGAACTCACATCAGATAAAGAGACTTTAAGTCAAAAACTGTAAAAGAAACAAAAAATCTTTATGTAATGATAAAAGCACCAAGAAGTCATAACAATTATAAACATATGCATACACATATCCAACACAGGACTTCTCAAAAATATAAAGAAAATATTATTAGATATAAAGGGAGAGAGAAGTTCTAAAACAATAACAGTGGGGACTTTAACACCCCACTTTCCTCGAAGGACAGATCATATAGACATAAAATTCAACAAAGAAACACCCCAGCTGACCCATAGGATAGAGCAAATTAATTTAAGATACATTTACAGAACGTTTCACCCAATGGCAGCAGAGTTCCATTCTTCTCGATGACACGTGGGGCATTCTCCAAGATAGATATTATGTTAGGCCACAAATTAAGACTCAGTAAATTTTAAAAACTTGAAATCATATCATGTATTTCCTCAGACCATAATGGATTAAAACTACAAATCAACAAGAAGAAAAAAATGCAAAGTATACAAATATATGGACATTGAATTACATGCTCATAAATGACCAGTGGTCAGTGGAAGGAATTAAAAGAGAAATCAGAACATTTCTAGAAATTAACAAAAATGACAACACAAAGTACTAAAATCTATGGGGTGCAGTAAAAGTACTATGGAGAGGCAAGATCATAGCAATAAAGGCATGCATTTGTAAAATAGAAAGGTCATAAATAAAGAACCTAACAATGTGCCTCAAAGACTTGACAGAGCAATAATGACCCAAACCCAAAGTTAGGAGGAGCAAATAAATAATAAATATCAGAGAAGAAGTAACTGAAACTGAAACAAAATCCACAAAAGATTGATAAACAAAGAATTGTCTTTTTAAAAAAGATAAACAAAATTAAAAAGCTTTAGGTAGGACAACTAAGGGGAAAAAACCCTCAAATACATAAAATCAGATGAAAAGGAGCCATTACCAATGATAACCACAGAAATGCAAAGGATCATGAAAACTATTATGAACAAATATGTGCTAAAAACTAGAATATCGAGCTGGGGGTTGTGGCTCAGTGGTAGAGCACTCGCCTAGCACGCGCGAGGCCCTGGGTTCGATCCTTGGCACCACATAAAAGTAAATAAAATAAAGGTATTGTGTCCAACTACAACTAAAAAATATACATTAAAAAACTGGCATAGCAAGAATAAAATGTATAAATTCCTAAATACATACAGCCTACCAAAATTGAATCAAGAAGGAATGTAAGATCTAAACAGACCAATATTGAGTATTGAAATTGAAGCATTAATTAAGTCTCCCATCTAAAAATTGTCCAGAACCTGATGGGCTTTACTGCCAAATTTTACATAACATTTTAAATAACTAATTCTAGTTCTTTCCCCCCCCAAAAAAAATGAAGTGGAAAGAACTTTGCCAGATTCTTTTTTTACAAAGCCAGCTTTATTCTGATACCAAAATCGTACAAAGATACAGCAAAAAAAAAAAAAAAAAAAAGAGAGAGAGACCATGGACCCATATCCTTGGTAAACACAAATGCAGAAATTCTCAGCAAAATATTACCAAACCAAATCCAACAGCATATGAGAAAGATCACATACCATTAACAGATAGAATCCTGCCCAGGGATGTAAGGATGGTCCAACATATGCAAATCACTAATCACAATACAACATATCAACAGAATGAAGGACAATCCCATGTCATCATGTCAATAGATGCAGAAAATGAAAAAAATCAACTTTATTTCCTGATTAAAAACTCTCAAGAAAATAGGTATAGAAAGGACTTAACTCAAAATACTAAAGATTGCATATGAGAAACCATTCTAATATTATTCTGTTTGAGGAAAAAACTGAAAGAATTTGAGATTAAGAACAAGACATGGAATCCACTTTTTTCATTCTTTTTTTTTTTTAGTTGTAGATTGACACAATATCTTTACATTTATTTATTTATTTATTTATGTGGTGCTGAGGATTGAACCCAGTGCCTCACGCGTGCCAGGCGAGCACTCAACCACTGAGCTACAGTCCCAGCCCCACTTTTCTCAATCTTGATATAGTAGTGGGAATTTTGGAATCAGGCAAGAGAAAGAAATAAAGGGGATCCAAATTGGAAAGGAATAAGTTAAATTCTACATTTTCAGATAACATTTATTTTATACCCAGAAAACCTAAAATATTCCTTAAAAATTGTTAGAACTTATGGATGAATTCAGCAAAGTTGTAGAGTACAAAATCAACATGCAAAAAACTAGTATTTTAATAAACTAATAATTAATTAGCTAAAAATGAAAAAAGCAGTCTCATTCACAATAGTGACAGAGCAAAATGTTCAGGAATGAACTTAACTAAGGAAGTGAAAGATCTTTACAATGAACATTATCAAACACTGATGACAGAAACTATAGAGGACACAAAAATATGGAAAGATAATCCATGTCCATGAATCAGAAGAATCAATATTATTTAAATTGGTCATACCACCCATAGCAATCTATAGAGTCAAGAAAAAAATCCCATCAAAATATCATTGACTTTCTTCATATAAATGGAAAAACAATGGTAAATTCATATGGAACCATTAAAGACCAGATTAGCCAAAGAGATCCTGAAGGGTAAAGAGGGTTGGAGGCATCACAAAAACTTCAAAACATACTGCAGAACCACAGTAAATGGCACGGGCATAAAAACAGACACCTAGACCATGGAGCAGAGTAGAAAACCCAGAAAACAATCATGCTCAAGTAACTTTTGACAAAGCCACTAGGAACATAGAGAGGGGAAAAGACCTTCTTCTTCAATCGATGGTGCTGCAAAAATAGACATGTGTATGTTGAAGACTGAAACGAGATCCCTTCCTCTTACCATACCCCAAAATCAACTCAAGATGAATGAAGAACCTAAATGTTAAATCTCAAACTATGAAATTGTAACTAGAAAACCTGGGGGAAGCACCATAAAGGATTGGCAAAGGTACAAGCAACAAAAGTAAAAATAGACAAATGGATGATATCAGCTAAGAAGCTTCTGCGTAGCAGAGGAAATAGCAAGTAGGAGACAACCTACGGAACGGGAGAAAAGACTTAAAACTTCATCCAACAAGGGACTGACGTCCAGAACATACAAGGAATTCAAACAGTTGGATTGAAAAGAAATCTAATTTAAAAGGGGGCTGGAAAAGCTAAAGAAAACAAAAAGACCTACACAAGAGCAACAAGAACGTGAATAAACATGCTCAGTTGCTCTAATCAGAGAAACGCAATCGAAACCACAATCACATACCATCTCACTCTAGAATGGCCATCACAGAAAAGAGAAAGTAAAGTGCTGCTAAGGACACAGAGAAAAGGGAACTCTTTTACACTGTTGCTATAAATGTAAATTTCACAGCCATTATGGAAAAATTATGGAGTTGTCTCAGAAAAGTAAACATCGAACCACCATGTGACCCAGCAATTCCATCACTGGGTTTGCCTTCAGAGGAGATGCAATCATTATGTCAAAAAGAGATGCTCACTTCCTGGTAGACTGAAGCACTCTTCACAGAAGCTGAAAAATAGAGTCAACCCAGAGGCCCCTCAGCAGATGAACGGATAAGGAAAATGTGGTGCATTGGCCCAATGGGATACTCTTCAGCCATAAAAGGAACAAAATCTTGTCCTTTGAAGCAACACAGACTGACCTGGAGGTCCATATGTGAAGTGAAACAAGCCAGACATAGAAAGGCAAATATGGTGTTTTTTCACTCCTTTGTGTCAGTCAGTAAGTCAACCTTGCAGAGGAACGGCAGGAATACTAGTTACTAGAGACAGAGAGCAGGGCACCAGCACAGCAGGCTGGAGGAGTCTCTTCTGGTTCTTCTTTAGCATGGTGGGTGTTATGGTTTGCATGTGATGTGTCCCCAAAAAGCTCATGTGTGAGACAATGCAAGAAGGTTCAGAGTTGGCATGATTGGGCCGAGTACTGAAACTGGATCAGGGCATTAATCAATCCACTTGAATGAATTAACTGGGCAACTGGGTGGTAACCACAGGCAGGCTGTGGCTGGAGGAGGCAGGTCAATGCCTTGGGGGCTTGTATTTTGTCACTGGTGACCAGACCTCTCTGCTTCCTATTGCCAAATCCTGAGCTGCTTCCTTCTTCCTCCGTCATGTTCTGCCTCACCTTGGGCGCAGAGCAATGGAGTCAGCCGTCTGTGGATGGAACCTCTGAACCATGAGCCCTAAGTCAACTTTTCCTCCTCTACTTTGTTCTCGTCAGAACTTTTGGCCCCAGGATTGGAACAGCTGACTAAAACAGTAGGATAATCTTTGGTTAAAAAGATCTATGACGTATTCCCAAATGATGAGAAAACAAGAGTGTAAAACTCCCCACACAGAAAAATGATTAATCGTTGAAGAGATGGAAGGGCTTATTACCCTGATTTGACTATCACACAATGTATGCATGTCCTGAATTAACATAATGCACACAATAAAGATGTACAAATATTATGTATCAATAAAAATTACTGATGGTCTGCCCAGCCTACTGTAACCGGGGTGAGGGGGTGGCCTTCTCTCCAGAATCCTCTGAGCTATGTCCTCCAACTTCTTTGCTTGTGGTCAACAGTGTTGTTTGTTGTTCATTTGCATTTAGGAATCCAGAGCTTTGCTCCCAATAATGACATCTTCACTGATTGAGTTCTGAATGGTTTGTCCTTCGTAGAGACATTTGGGAAGTGGACAAAGAGAGGAAAGCAGGGAGTGAAGGGCAGAAAGAACTGTCACTCACCCAACGGAGCAGTCAGGCTTTGCAAGCCCAGAGTGGCAAGCCAAGTCCCTGCTCTCTGATGAAGAAGCAGAAGTCCTTGAAATTTAGGTTCTTAAAACCAGGCCTAAGCGTTTGTCAGTCGATAAAGGGACAAGGATTTCTGACAAAAGCTGAACTCACTGAGTGCATTTCTTTCCAAACTATTTTCTGGACCAAATTTCACCTCTGCTCATAAGTTTTGATCAGATCAATATGAACTCAGTGCTCATGCTTTCTGACACCTTCATCTAAATCATTTCTACTTTTTTTCTGCTATGGAAAATCTATCTTTAAAACAGGGGCAGAGTGTATATCCCCAAGTCAATAGTGCACACAGAAAGTCATATTATTTTTTTGTCATGTGTAATAGACACTTATTGTTTTTACCCAAGGAAGAGTCGGATTTGATTCCTGCAACAGGATGGTCAGTAATAAGAACTCTATGAGTTTCAAATCCCCAGCCAGACTTCTGCAGGCAGGGTCAGGGCTCAACGTCTGCTCTGAAGCCAGGGCACAGGCGCACACGCAGCCATGTTAGCACTTGCCCACAGCAAACGAGGGTTAACAGACACCTGTGCCATAAAGATTCGGCATTCCATGTAGCACTGTTATGCTGATTGATAACTTAGCACCTAACATCAGTATTTCAGAGAGGGAAAGTTACTAAGTGCTGAGCTATCCTAGGAACTGTGCACTGGAAGACCAATTCTAGATTCATAGTTTACCAATAGGAATATATTTAAGACAGATATTTGACACATAGTATAACCTTTGATTTATTAGAATTCATTTTATGCATTTTTTGGTGATATCAATTTGGTGTTTGAAAATTCAAGGCCAAATATGTCAGATACATCACATTATTGCTGGCTGCATTATGGTGGCAACCATAATTAATATTTTTCAGTATGCTTCTCCAGGATGTGTTGAAGAAATATTTCCATCTAAGTTTGTAAATATAAAATCTTGTTTTTCCTGCTGATCTAAGGGTGAGGATAATTCAGGAATGGAGACACACCTTTTCTCTGTAGGCAGCATGCCCAGCTCAGAAAAGATATAGATGCTTTTTGATATGCATTAAGTTTAGTTTCCTGGAATAGTAGAGGTTTCAATTTATACACAGGTCATAAAACAGCTTTTCCAACATGCTTCTATCCAGGTTAAAATTCAATCACTGAAATTTTAGAATTGTGGTTGAAATTCTTCTAAACAAGAAAATTCATTTCCTGGGGATTGGACCTTAGCATTCTGAAATAAGTGATAAGCTGGAAATGTTTAGGAAAAGTTAAGTGGGTAGAAATATACCCTGTGTTGTAGCAGGTAGAGAATTTAGACATTGTATGATGTCTTTTTCTATAACTTGTTAAAAACAGTGTACACATGTGCTTAATTTTGACAAAAAACAATACTGTATTAAGTTTCTTTCTTGAATGTAAGGCATAACTATTCCCTTTTCTTCAATATCCTTTAACCACGATTATAATTCTGTTGGAATATTTCTAACTTTAAATTTTTGTATTTGACATAACTCAATTTATCTTGCTGCCCTCTAAGTCAAGAACTTCAAACTTTCATTTTCCTGAGGTCATTTTTCATCTTTCCTGAATTCATCATCCATCGGATCCTAAGAAGCTGGACTCCATGCATAAATCCATCTTCTTAGGACCTGCAGACCTGTCTTAGGTCCATGTGCACACTCTAAACCTCCAGCTTCTGCTCCCCAACACACTATCCCTGGCTGGGCACAGTTAGGTGAGTACTCTGAGGCCCAGGGACTGTGACCATCTGACACTCCAGAGCAGTAGTCCCCAGTTAGCTGGCTCATTCCCTCTTAAAAAAGAAAAACTTAGAAAAACAACCTACCCCCTGAAATATTTTTAATTCAACAACCAAATGCATTCATCATATGTGTAAATGATGCAAACAGGAAAAAATTTCAGAATATTATATGTATTTATATTTCATTATGAGAGCTTATCAAATCTGACACCATAGTGATTTGATATCTATCATCAGCCATGTAAGAAATACCTAAGCTCCCCTTGAATAGTTAGAATGCCATACTTTTATTTTTTCTGTTTGTACTTGCATTTTCAATTCATCTCTGCTTAGAATTTTCTGTAAATCTATTCTATTTTATGATTAAAAGTCTTCTATGTATCAGCCTTTAATACTTCTATGCCAAAATGGAAGGATACGCATTTAAATTTTAAAAAAGGTAATTGTGTTCACAAGGCTTTGTGAAGAAACTTATTCTGGCTGAGGCTATTACTAAAGGTATTATTGCTGTGCAATCAATACAGACTAACACAGCATAGTTTTAATAAGTAATTGTTAAACATAAAATGTCATTGTTAGTATATTGTTTAGCAGAGTGGATGGGGATGTTCAAAGTTGGCTTATATGTGTAGGAATGGATATGGATAAATATTAAATGTTAAAATGTGGGAGAATTCATCTTACATTCTAAAATATATGTAAGTGAAAGGGGCGTTGTTATCTAAATATGAGATAGAAGGAATGTCATGGTAGCAACTCTATGAGATTTTTCTTAGTGATCAGAAAACACGACTGACCATTAACCAACACCTCTGTTGGTTCCTCCTTCCCTTCTGCTAAGAATTAAGGCTCAGGGACACCAAAACTGAGGAGGGATTGGTACCTAGTACCATTCATTGGCTACTCACCCTCTCAACAGTGGCGTGGGTGTTCCTGTGCGGGGCTTCACAACCCATAGCAAGTCACCAGAGGAAGCTGTGTCCTTCTTTCTGTGAAAGGGAAGTGATTGGGACAGAGGAGGAAGGAAAGGGACCTGCATCCTCAGGGCCAATTTTAAGAAACCATCAATAAGGAGTGAGATTCCCTTAGAAGCCTGACTAACCAGGTGTCCCCCAGAGCCCAGCTCCTCAGGTAGACTGCTGCCCAGAGGCAATTCCAGGCAGTGTGCAGCTCAGAACCTCCACACAAAGCAGATCTGGGTAGGGAGGGCTGGCTGGACAGGTGGGTGGCTGTCCCTCCTGCACTGCCCTCCGTTCCTTGTATTTAGATTCTGTAAGGCTGGGAGCCATCCATCCCAGGAACCACAGTTCACACATGGTCCCTGGGGGAATTTGCTGCAGGAGGTTGCAGGTGAATCATCCTTTGAGAAGGTGGACCAGGAAAAGCGGATGAATGGCACTGAGGCCCAGAGAGTCAATGCTGTGTCCACCTCTGGCTCATGTGGCCCCCCTGCACCCTTAGGGTCCAGCGCAGGCCCACCTGGAAACTCCCCAGTGTCTGTAGCATTAAAATAGTTGACTTTCACCTTGATTACCTGAATGCTTTGCTTTTGAAATTACTCCCAAACAGCAGCAAAAAAGCATGAAGAAAAGGGCAGATGAGCTTCAAACAGGATGCCGGAGCCGATGACGTTAGGTGCACAGTGAGCACCATCTTAATATGACTTCTCTACCTCCTATGTATTTGCCATAAACCAAATTGAAATTCAGAGCTGCAATTTTAAGCAATAGCTATATTTTCAAGGGACCAAAACAAGAACAGAGGTCACTATACACAACTGGCATAAAATGGATCTTCCCGTATGGGAATGTTGTGTAAATGTTCTGCCTCCATGATACAGACTTGCTTCCAGGGTCTTCTGTGATCATAATTCTAGGTACTTGGAGGTAGATTTCTATCTCCTAGAGCATAATATGTTTTGCATGGCTCACTTATTAGCTGTTATAGATATGACAGGGAGAGAGAGAATTTTAAAGGATGTTTTTGCTTTGGTTGTTGTTTTTTTTTTTTTTTACAATCAGGCTCTCTTATCTATTTGAATTTCCATTTACAGTTTCATAATCTAGGTAGTTTTTAAAAATTCAGATGAATCATAGTATATCAGACCTTAATTCTAACAACTGGTCATAAATTAAATTTTCTTTAGCAAATTCCAACCTACTTATTTGGTATGTTTGTAGATGATGCCTAATGTTAGTGGAAGCAATTCTTTTAGCAACATGCGCACACCAAACATCCCGTGTGGGCGTCGTGGATGAGATGGGGAGACTCGACCTCACCCAAGTCCCTGGGAGGCACATACACAGGTGCTCATCTCACCAAGAGGGGAGCACAGCCTCCCGGCCCTAGTGCTTCAGAGCACGCGCCCAGGGGGAAAGGGCAGGTTCTGGACAGGTGTAGCTGCGGCCAGAATCAGGGCTCCTGAGGCCATTGTCATCATTGCTCATGTCCAAAGTTCCCTCAGATGTCACACACAGTAAAAGAACTCAGAAGGAAAAGAAATAGACAGGAGCATCATTTGAAGTTCTTGAAGTGGTCCTACAATGCAGTCCCTTCATGCTTGGCCCACGTGCATCTGGGTGTGTAATGAGCAGACTGGCCTCAACAGGAAGTAGGGCATGTTTTGACAGGGCGAGCATTCCCATGTCCCTAAGAAAGGTTATACAGAACAAAAGCTTCTAGAAATGTGAAGGCAGCAATTCACCAGGGCCACACTCTCTGATATTTGACAGTGTGTCCTACAAAATTCTAAAATAGAGAAAATGATGAATTTTGCTTGTCTGTAGGTCAGCTTTCTTTCCTCTTTTTCTCCCTTGCCTTTCTTAAATATACTGCATATATTTTAAAGATAAATATTAAAAGCAATTAGAGTTAGACATCAAAAATAGAAACCCCCAAGGCAGAAAAACCTAACCCCCTTTAGAATACTTCTCTTACTTCTTTTCCCTATTATCCAGATTAACACACACACACACACGCACATGCACACTCACACACCCCTACAAGTCTCCAAGGCTGTGTAAGAATTCACTCAACCCCTCCTACACTGTTCAACCTTTGAGCTACTTTTAGATTTCTAAATTGTCGGAGATGCTGCATTCCTCTTCTTTAGGGGTCCACTTCCCTCCCTCATGCCTCTCCCTCTCACCCCATATTTAGAAATGCTACCTTGGGCTACATTTCAAGAGGGATTTGTGAACCATAGAGTGTGCAGATTTTGAGTCCTAATGCATCTTGTTGAATTGCTTCTGAAGATGGCTGAGCCTTTTACAACGTTGTCACCCGTGTCTGATCTGCCCACGGTGCCTCACCCTCTCCAGAAGAGAAAAATTAAAATGCCCCTTATTTTATTGGAGTCCACTCATTTAGTACCCTTTTATTAACTGCCTGCTGTGATAGAGATGAAGGACCCACAGTCCCTGTCCTGGAAGGACTTACTGTCCAGTGTGGGCCCTGGAGCCTCTAGAGGACAGGGCAATGCAGGAGCCACACCCTTCACCCCTCCTAGGGCAGCCTTCCTGCCGCCCAGGGCTGAGAACAGCTTTGGCTGGTTTCCCTCCTCATTTGACCTCTGCTATAAAGTCTGCTGGTTGGTGAGGAAGAGGAAGTGGGAAGGAGCACCAGCCCCCAATCAGGGAGGATGTGGATCTGCTGATCAGATGACTTTGCTTTTGCATGTTCTCTGGGGTCCCGCTGTCCCTAACCCTAACCTTAACCCTGCAGGGCTCAACACAGAACCCCCCTGTGAGCAGAGGCTCCTTCTCCAAGCCACTACTCACTGTTGGTGCAAGAAGGAGATTGCTTCCCTCCCAAGACCATGGATCTGGAGTGGTGTTTGCCTCTTTCTGGTTCCCCACAGGCCACCTGGTCAGGGAAGGGGAGGGACAGCGGGGCACAAACCTGAGAGGAGCGTGATTTGGGGTCAGACTGCACTTACTGGCAGACATTCAATTCCTCTCACTAAGCAGAGCTTCTACATTGAATGTTGCAGGGGGCTCATGGCTCTGTTGGTTGGTTGGGGCATGAAGCAAGAGGTGCCTACAGTGAGAGATTAGGAATGCCAGGCTGCCTGGGCTTCCTGTAGCGGAAGGGATCATAGGCTCAGGGAGGTTGCCACACCAGTGGACTTAAGACCTACTCACACTGTTTCAGTTAGCTTTTGCATCGCTGTGGCCAAAATAACTGATAACAACTTAGAGGAGAACAAACACTTACCGGGGGCTCATGGTTTCCGAGGTTCGGTACATGGACAGCCAACTCCATTGTCCTGGCCCAAGATGAGGCAGAACATCATGGGGAAAGGACATGGCAGAAGGGAGCTGCTCCACTCCTGGCAGCCAGGAAGTGGACGGGGGACACAGAGGCACCTTCCAGGGGCACACCCCCAAGGACCTCCCTTCTCCAGCTGCACCCCACCTGCCTGGAGTCACAGCTCAGTTATTCATCCAAATGCATGGACTAATTAGGTCACAGCTCTCACAACCCGATCGCTTCACCCCAGAACATTCCTGCATTAGCACAGGGGCTTTGGGGGACACCTCTCATTCAAGCCATAACCCGCATATCAGGAGGAGAGACTGGGTCTGCAAACTGGCTCATGGAGACAGAGCTTTCACCAAGACGGTGAAAAATAGACTGTTAGAGGGACTCTGCATCCTGAGTGGCTCTATGATCCGTCTTCAGGAAACCTCGTGGCAAAGGGAGCAATGAGATCTGGGTGGGGGGAGCCAGGTGGTGGCAATCAGTTTCCAAAGGCAAGTAATAGACAGCAGATGCAACTCTGCCATGGACACCCTGACTGGTGTAGACCTGGGGCATTGGCCAGTGGACTGTGGGAAAGCTGGGAGTGAGACAGGTAGGAAGCCTGCTGAAGTCTTACTAGCTCGGTGTGAGCAGAAAATCTTCAGCTAAAGTGAACAAAAGTCTAATCTGAATCATAGCAGCAGAGTCATGGCCCCTCAGTCAATTACCAGACCCAGAACCCCTTGAATGAAGAGGAACCTGGGTCCCCTTGAAGTAGGACCCCCGTGCCACTCCCCAGCACTGGTTTGTTAGCCTCTGTCCCAGTCTTCTCTACCGGGTCCCAGCCTTCTGCCAGGGTAAGTGTGCGCTAGGGAGATGGAAGGTTTCTTGGGGACTGTTGGAAACTGGCTCTAACTGTCTGTATTCCAGGAGACTCATGATGTTATGGTGGTCCACCAGAGACTCATGGCGGGGGGCTTATGGACGTCAGGTCGTCAATGGAATTTTAGCTTGGTCCCTTCTCACAGGGGCCCAGCGAGTCTACAAACTCAGCCTGTGGCCATTTGTCTGGTTCGAGAACACATCACTGGAATAACTATGCCCAGCAACAGGCTTTTGGTGTCTTCATGTGCTCTGAGTGACCTGGGCCAGTTCCTTAACTCCTCTGTGTCTTCACTTCTCATCTGTAAGATGGGTACAGCAAGGATGTCTATCCCACAGATGTGCTGAAGGAATAAACGAGTTGAGATAGGTACAACTTGTATTTCCACATTATTACAATTATACCTCCACCTGCACCCACTGTAGAATGTTTTGAAACAAATCCTAGACATATCATTGGCCCCATAAAAGTTTTAATAGGTCTCACTAAAAGCTAAAATATATTTCTAAAAAGCACAATCACTGTACCATTTATTATCATACTTTAATAATTAGCCAATATATCATTTCCACTCTAATTAAATAAGTAGGAAAAGTTTGATTATGAAGTGTATTGAAATTAGTAGCATTATTTCTGATTTTATGTTTGATTTTTACTTAATTATGCCCCAAAGCCAATTGCTAGCATTTGACACTTGAGCGCATAAACACTTTTACTGACAGATCTAGGCCTTTCCCTCTTCATACCCTAACTGACTTGTAATTGTAACTGTATATTAATTATTATCTATAATTGCTCACAATTTTAGTGATTTATCATTGTACTAATACAAATTAAGTAATGAGACATGACATGCTGACTTATTTTATTTTAAAAATTAATCCATAAATTAATCCCTTTTAGCGATGGGTTGGGGAGAGAGACAGAATCCAATCCCATAGAACACTTAAAGATATTTTTTAAATTGCCAAGAAATAAATTAAAAAATACATCTTATAAAACAGGTAACTAAAATTTGTTATGATCCAATTAATTTCACATTTCTAACCCTTTCCCATCCTCCCTATGGCTCAGCTTCCGTCTTCTACTCACTAATCTTCCCTCTAGCCTTATGATGTCTAATTCCCCCTCCCATCCCACTTGCCCCCTTACTTTTCTCTAACATCTGCATATGAGAGGAAACACTCAGCTCTGGACTCTGTGTCTGGCTTATTTCATTTAGGATGATGTTTTCCACCTTTCATCCATTTATCGGTAAATTCCATAATTTCATTCCTCTTTATGGCTGAGTAGAACTCCATTGTGTTTATATACCATGTTTTCTTAATTCATTCATCTGTTTACAGACATCTGAGGTGGTTCCATAGACTATTGTAAATAGTGCTGCTCTTAACATCTATGTGGCTGTATTTCTATAGGATGCTGATTTTAGTTCTTTTGGATAAATTTCAAGGCTTGGGATAGCAGGATTTCATGGTGTTTCCATTCCTAGTTTTTAAGGTATCTCCATACTGCCTTCCAGAGTTATTGTAATAATTTTCAACTCCACCAATAATGTATGAATCCACCTTTTCAAACCCCATTTCCTTGCCGGAGTTTAACATTAATTGTACTCTTGATAATTGCCATTCTGACTAGAGTGAGATGAAATCTCAATGTAGTTTTGCTTTGAATTTCCCTGATTTCTAGGGATATTGAACATTTTTTCATATATGTGTTGGCCATTTGTATTCCTTTTGCCCGTTTATTAATTGGAATATTTGTTTTGTTTTGCTTTCATTTAGGTATTTTGAGTTCTTTTTATGTACTGGATATTAATCCCCTCTTCGAGGAGCAGATGACAAAGATCTTCTCCTATTCTGTAGGCTCTTGATGCTCTTAATCATTTTCTTTGCTGTGCAGAAGCTTTTTTTATTTGATGACGTCTCACTTATTGATTCTTGGTTTTATTTCTTGAACCTAGGGAGTCTTGTTAAGAAAGTCGATGCTTGTGCCAATACGTTGGAGTGATTACCCTCTGTTTTCTCCCAGCAGTTGCAAAGTATCTGGTCTAATTCCTAAGGTTTTATCCCACTTTGATTTGACTTTGTGAGGGGGGAGGAAGGGAGAGAGAGAGAGAGAGAGAGAGAGAGAGAGAGAGAGAGAGAGAGAGAGAGAGAGAGAGAGAGATCTAGTTTTATTCTTCTGCACATGGATATTCAGTTTTCCCAGCACTTGTTAAACTTGTTAAAAAGGTTATCTTTTCATCAACATATATTTTTGGCATCTTTGTCAAATATCAAATGACTCTGAGTATGTGTTTTTGTCTCCATGTCTTCTATTTCATTACATTGGTCATCATGTTGATTTTGATGCCCATACATGCTGGGTTTTTGTTTGTTTTTACTATAGCTCTGTAATTTGATTTGACGTCAGGTGTTATGATGCCTCCAGTATTGTTCTTCTTGCTCAGGATTGCTTTGACTATTCCGGGTTTTTTATTCTTCAAATAAATGTTAGGACTTCTTTTTCTAATTCTATGAAGAATGTCATTTTATTTTGATGGGGATTGCGTTGAATCCATGTAAAGCCTTTGGTATTATGATCACTGTGATAATATTACATTGTCCATCCAAGAACTTGGGAGATCTTTTCCTCTTCTGAGGCTTTCTTCAACTTCTATCCTCAATGCTCTGTAATTTTCATTGTAGAGATCTTTCACCTCCTTAGTTAAGTTCATTCTCAAGTTTTTTTTTTTATATTATTGTGATTGGGATAGTTTTCCTGATTTCTTTCTCAAAAGAATTTTTATTGAAGTATAAGAAAGTTATTGATTTATGAATGTTGATCTTTTCTCCTGTGACTTTTCTGAATTTATTTACTAGCTCTAAAAGTCTTCTGGTGGAGTTTTCCTCTTTGGGGGGTGAGATAGTCTTCTAGATATAGGATTAAGTCATTAGCAAATAGAGGTAACTTGATTTTTTCTTTCCTATTTGTATCCCTTTAATTTCCTTTTCTTGCCTGATTGCCCTGGCTAGAGTTTCAAGAACTATATTGAATGAAAGTAGTGAGAGTGGATATCCTTGTCTTGTTCCTGATTTTAAAAGAAATGCTCTCCATTTAGTACAATGTTGTCTTTCTGTTTCTCAAATATAGACTTTATAATGTTAATGTAAGTTTCTTCTATTCCTGATTTCTCCAGCATTTTTAATGTGAATGGGTGCTAGATTTTATCAAAATTTGTTTTCTGCATCTATTGTGATGAGTCCTGCCTTAATTCTATTTATGTAGTGAATTAAATTTATTTATTTGCATATATTGAACTATAAATTTCTGGGATGAAACCCACTTGATCATGATGTATTATCTTCTTGGTGTGTTTCTGAATGTGCTTTCCTAGTATCTTACTAAGGACTTTTGTATCTATGTTCATCAGAAATATTTGTCTGTATTTTTCTTTCTTTGATGTGTCTTTGTCTTCTTTTAGTATCAGGGTTATATTGGGTTCATAGGACATATTTGGGAGTGTTGTCGCCCTTTCAATTTTATGGAATCATTTAGGAGGGTGGGTGTTAATTATTATTTAAAGCTCTGATAGAACTTGGCTGAAAATCCATCTGTTTCTGGTCTTTTCTTCATTGGAAGGCTTTTAATTGCTGTTTAGTTCCATTGCTTAACATTGGTCTGTTTAGGTTTTCAATATCTTATTGGTTCCATTTGAGCATGTCATATGTGTCTAGAAATCATTCAACAACCTCTAGATTTTCCAGTTGGAGTATAAAGTTTCAAAATAGTTTCTAATGACCCCGTGGATTTCAGAAATGTCACTGTGATATCTCCTTTTTCATCTCTAATTTTGTTTAGTTGAGTCTTCTCTCTGTTTACTTTGGTTAAGGGATTATCAATATTGTTTATATTTCCAAAGAGTCAATTATTTTTATTTCATTTACCTTTTGTAATTTTTTATTCTCCATTTCATTAATTTTAGATTAGATCTTAATTATTTTCAGTTTCTACTGATTTGGGCAATATTTTTTCTTCCTTTTCTAAGACCTTTAGGTGAAAAAAATTATTTATTTTTTATCTTTCTATTTTTAAAATAGAAAGACAATTAATGTTATAATTTTTCCTCTGAGAATTGCTTTCTCACCGTTGCAGAGATTCTTATTTGTTGTATTTCTGTTCTAATTTGTTTTAAGAATTTCTTGATTTATTCTCTCATTTTCTATAATCCATTCATCATTTAAAAAACAATTGTTCAATCTCAAGTGTTTATGTCATTTCTATAATTTTTCTTGCTGTTGATTTCTAGTTTCATTTCATTATAATATGATGGGATGCATGAAGTTCTATCATTTTTTTGTATTCTCTAAGACTTATATTGTGACCTAGAATATGGTATATTTTTGAACAGGTTCCATAGGCTGCAAAGAAGAAAGTGAATTCAGCTGTTTTGGGGTGAAATATTCTGTAGATGTCTGTTAGATCTTTTTGATTTACAGTATTATTAAAGCTAGAAATATCTTCATTGATTTTATGTTTGGATGACCTGTATATTGGTGATAGTGGTTTGTTCAATTCAAGAGTATTTTATGTAATAGGGTCCACTGATTTTGGGGTCCTAAATATTTTCTATCATTTATATCTTCTCAATGGATTGTTCTCTTTAACTGTACTTAGAAGCCTTATTTGTCTTTTCTAATTTTTTTTTATTAAAATATACTTTGTCAGATATGAGAATAGCTACTCCTGATTGTTTTTGTATTCCATTTGTATGGGATTTTTGCCTCCACCTTTTTACTTCCAGCCTATTAGATGTCTCTTTTGCAAACAGCATATAGTTGGATCTTGTCTTTTTAATCCACTCTGCCAATCTATGTCTTTTAATTGGGGAGTTAAGTTCATGTACATTCAGTGTTATTATGGATTGATGTCTGTTATTTCCTCTGAATTTAGTTTGTTTATTTTATTTAATTAACAAATTAATTTTTATTTAGTAGGTTGCTTTCTGGTGAGCTTCATTCATTTGGGAGCTTTGGGGCTTATTTTTGAGCTCTTTTTGTGTAGTACATCTCTTAAGTATTTTTTTTGTAGTGCTGGCTTAACAATCATGAATTATTTTAGTTTATTCCTCTTGTGGTAATTTTTTATTAAGATTAATTTATTAGATGTAGCAATCTTGACAGGCAATCATTTTCTTTTGGGTCTTGAAATATCTCTTTCTGGGCCCCTCTTGATTTTAGGATCTGATTGAGAGGTCAGAAATGAACCTTATTGGTTTGCCTGTAAATGTGACCTAATGTTTTTCTCTTGAAGCTTTTAATGTTTTTTCTTTATTTTTTATGTAAAGCATTTTGATTATGATGTTTTGGAGAGGTTCTTTTCTTTATCTTGTCTATTTGTGGTTCTGTATGAATCCTATATGGTGATGTCTATCTCATTTCTCAGATTAGGAAAATTTTCTGCTATTATTTTCCCAAAGAGGTTTGTAATGACTTTAACCTATATCTCCATGTTCTCTTTATCCCAATGATGCTTAGATTTGGTCTCTTGATGTTGCATATTCTGTTCATAGTCTTTTTCTCTGCTTCTTTTATTTATTGTATACTGAATATTCAAGTTATATATCCTGTTTTCAAGGCCTAACATCTCTCTTTGAGGCCGGAAGTTCTGTTTTCTATGCACTCTAATCTGTTGGTGGTACTTTCAAGTAAACTTTTAATTTGATTTATTGTATCTTTCATTTCAAGGAGTTCTGATCAGTTTTTTTTTTAAATCTTTATTTCCTTACTGAAATTGTCTTTCACCTGTATTTGTCTCTTAACTCATTCATTTGATCTTCTGTTAGTTTGTTGAACAATTTACTCAGCAAAATTTAGTAATAGAAAAACAATGCAGTTTTTTATAGTCTTTCTCTGGAATTTCATTCATTTCCATATCTGTGACTTTCTTTGTTAGGGGATTATGAATTTGTGGGAGATATTTGTTTGCCTGTTTCCTCATGTTTTTAGAGGGTTTGGACTTGTTCATCAGTTGAGATGAATTATTTTTCTTTTATGCAGATATCTTTTGATATATAGTTATCTTTTTGTTCTAGAGACTTCTCTCTGTTTTTGTTGTATGAGTAGATGTCCAGGAGTGGGATCTCTGGTCCCCAAATAGTTATTTCTACTTGAGGCCTGGTTTATGGTTTGTTTGTTTTTTTCTCCTATATTCTATGTGTTAAAGTATTGTTGAGGCTCAAGTGGGGCCAACTTCTGTGTGTCATGAGATTCTCTGTTACTTGGCTATGTTATGAATGTTGCTCAGCAGCTGGATCTCTACTTTGTGAACATGAAGTGTCCCAAATACTTCCCAGTTCCTCCCAGAGAAAGGGGGAGCAATAATAATAATAATAATAATAATAAAAGTAATAATAATAATAATAATAGATAGTAATAATGTTAGCAACTAATGTACAGCTTTAAACTAAATGCCCAGTGTTTACTTTGACATTTATCACACCAAGTGCCAGCTGTAGAGGAATGTTGGAGTCAGCATTTAGCGTCAGCACCAATGCTCAACAACCATGAACTACATCAGACATTAAACAGTAGGTGTCCGGGCTGGGGCTGGGGCTCAGTGGCAGAGTGCTTGCCTAGCATGTGTGAGGCACTGGTTTTGATCCTTAGCACACCATACAAAAATAAATTAAATAAAGGCATGCTTTCTCTTCTATCTAAAACTACAAAATTATTTTTAAAAAAGTAAGTGTCCACTATGTTGTTTACTGCATTAATAAGCCCAATGACATGAATGGGGTAGGAATCACATAAATTATATAATCCTATCAGATAGTGGAATTATAATTCTCAAAGTGAAGAGAAAATAGATAAGGAAGGCACAAGAAAGTTTGAAATATTTAAAAAGTGAACAGCACTGAAGCAGGAGAGGGGTAGCAGATGACAGCAATAAAGAAGGAGGAATAAAGAAATAACTAAAAGTAACAAAAGAAAGAAGGAGAGGAAGAGGGAACAGAAAAATTTCATTTAGTGGGGGATGAGAGTAAAACGGGACAAGAAGAGGAAGAAAAACCAAGGTACAAACCAATGAACAAATGAATATAAGATCAACCCACATAAAATTTTACCCCACCAAAGTCAAACCAAGGCTAAATATTAAATTGGTAAAGAAGAAGGCAATTAAAATGGAAGAAATATTATTTGAATATATATTTTTGAACCTATCAGAGTCACAGATTAGAAAAACATAAAATAATACTACTAATAATACAATGATAATAATAAATAAGTAAAATAATACGACAACCAAAAAATTGATAAAATTAAAAATAAAAGTAGATTTGGAAAAGGAAAGGGGGAGCAATAGGAAAAAGTCTTCATGAGGAACAAAGGGCTTGTTTCCACCGAGGTGGTCGAAACTGTTGGCCAGGATGAATGTTCCTTGCTTACACTGGGGGAGCTTTCTTTGTATTTATTTTATTTTCATATTTACTTTTGGACTCTTGACTCCTGGGTCGAGGGCAAGTGCTGTGAAGTCTCACTTCTTAGTGTTCTCACCCAGCTGCCAGCCACTGTGGGCAGTGACCAAAGCCGGTGGTAGTCGTCGTGTTCACACCTGGTCTCACAGTCCGGGGTGGGGCAGACCAGGGGTGGGTGCTGACAAAGGTGGACTTGTACAGCGGGGCTGGTGCAGAGTTCTAACCACAAGGTCCAGGAGCTGAGGTGGGGTCTTGGCTGACCTTTGAACTCTGTCTGTGGGAATCTGAGATTTAATCCATACCCCTGGTACTGGGCAGATGCTGATATCTGCTAGACATCTGGGCCTCATGGGCCTCAAAAATTCTAAACCTCCGCAGGCCTCACCTATTCCCCACTGTGGATGTGAATCACCCAGGATCTGGTTACTGGAGACTTCCAGATGTTCCTATGGGACACCTGTAGCCAAGGGGGCTCTCTCTCCCCAGCGTCCCCAGCTTGGATTACCCACGGCACAGCCCTGCAGGTGCCTATTTCAGCCACGCCAGCTCAGACACACTCTGGACCACATAACAGGTGACTGCTGGTCAGATGGCCACTTCCTCTGTGAGCTCCCTGTCTCCGGCCCCTGCTTGCTTCCACATGGCCACTTCAAAATGGTCCCCACTGTGTCCTGGTTCCCCCAACTCTCCAACCCTGGGCCCAGCAGTCTGGGTGGCCCTTCACTCAGCCGCTCCCACCATCTCTGCTGGCTCAGAGCAGCCTCCCTCTCTGCACATGTCCCCAGGCCTGCTGCTGTTCTGTCCTCTCTGCCTGCGCTCCCTTCCCTCTGGGACCAAGTTGGCACATCTCCAACATAGGATTTCTTTTGGAGTTGTCAACGTTCTGTGTCTCTGTAATTATTTACTGTCCAATGTTGAATTTCACTGAGTTCCCATCGTCACCCACCTTGCTGAGGAGCATCTTCCCACAGTTCAAATCCAGGATCTGCTGGGGGGGTGGCCCTTCTCTGCTTGCCATCTCCAGTCCCCTCTGTCATTAAAATGCAGTGATGATCCACTGCAGTTTGTGGCATATTAAATACTCTTACTCACTTATCAGCCTCTGTTCATTATCAGCATCTACTTGTTTCTGTGAACATTCCTCAGTGTCTAGAATCATGAAAATAAAACTCAGGAGTAGACTTGACGTGATGTCTGTCTCACTCCAGTAGTGAGTGGTGTTGTGACAGCCACGGGAATAATCTGATAAAGCAGCATTAATCTCATTAAGACGCACACTTCCAACAAAATCACGTCCGTCTTTAATAATCACTTGCATCAAGTTCACAATTAATTTGTAACATGTTTGTTTTTCATAACATAACAAGCTATGGCATAACAGCATAAACTAATGTTGTTTGTAATTATACCTCCAGCTGAACAGAATTTTAGAGCCCAGACTTTCAGAAAATCTAAAAAATTCAAACATTATGACTGAAATATTTTATTTTACCATAAGGAATATTGATGGGCAGATGATAAAATCTTTCAGTCATAAAATAATATTTTGATAAAAGTGGAAAGGTAACATTAATTCAAGGAAAAAAGAAAAGTGATCAAATCTCCAGTTTTAGGATACAACCTATTCATTTGTTTTCTAAGGGAGCGCAGGGGTAGGTATTCAGCTGACCTCACGGGGTCTTGATTCCTTTAGACACATTTAAAGGAGGGCAATTTTAATGCTAATATGTGCAATATGCAGGAAGCTATTTTTTCAAGTATTTAAATGAAATTAGAAAAAAGCTTTTAAAATGTACAAAGGGAACCCACGGTCTTTGAAGATCCTTCAGAGGCCTGCGCTATGCCTTCACTCCATCACTGCCAAGTTGTCCGCACAGCTTGACTAATACCACATTCCCAGCATCATCCCACCAGGACTGACTAACCCATCTTAGCGCTTAGCACAAAGTTATTGATTCATAAAATGTAATGCTTTACCCCAAATCACCCTTCCTTTAGTAAGGAGAGGATTTACATTTTTATCTAATGCTGGCTGAATTACCTTGGTTTTCTTTGCAGTGGATTTTCCGCTTATTTTCAGATTCTCTTTCATGACACTAATTCTCCCCCAACCATGGAGAGCCCTCGTTGCCCTGGTGGTTGTGCTTGTGTTTTGGCTGAGGATCTCTTCCTGCAGTCACCTGTGCCTTTAGTGGTAGCTCTGTGCAAGCCTCTGCTTGCCTCATCAGACACATGACTAATTCTTAGGATCACTCCCCTTCTGCTCACACCATTGAAGTTTTTCTAGTTGAAACAACCGATTTATATACCAGTTATATTTCTATACCAGTTATACCAGTTAGGTTTCCAAGCTCCTGGACACTCTGCAACACCGCAGAAGAAGCCCAGCATCAGGCCCAGCTCATCTCCAGATTAGTGGGCAAGGACAGGAACCACAGGAAACAGCATCGATCCAAGGAGAGCTGATGTGGGCGGTCTTGGGAGGTGAAGGAGCTTCTCCAGGAACTTAAAAGTCTGTGCAGCAAGAACTGGAGACAGAGCTTTGAGTGTGGATGGGATCGCAGCTTTGAGAGATCCCAAAATCATATTAGGTGGTTTAAATTTTATTCCAAGCAATTAGGAAAACCTGGGAGGATCTCAGTCTCTGATGCTTGGAGAACTGATGGGTGGAGAACTGAGGGGTTTGTTCAGAAATCTATTAAAGTAGCCCACGGAGTTGTGGTTTGTGAAATGGGGTGGAAATGGAGGACAATCGGTGCTCCTGACCTGTGCTGGAAAGGGAATACCCTGGGGGCGAGGGGGACTGAATGTGAGAAATGGTGAAGACCCTGGAAGGCTCTCGGTTTTCTGGCCCATGGAGTTGGGTGAATGACAGTGGCTTTTTTGAGCTAGGAAGATGCTTGTGTAGTTTCTAGATCTAACACATGCCTCTCTTCCAATCCCCTAGAAACCAGTAAATACTTGAACCCAAAAGCATTGCAGAGAAATAAAAAGAAATGAGATAATAAAACACAAAAGACATGGATGATTCTCAAAATGCATTTTTTGTTTGTTTGTTTGTTTGTGAAAGGAGTATGTCTGGAAAAGCTCTGTACTGGGTAGTATCAACTGCGTGCCTTTCTAGAAAAGGCAAGACTACAGCAATGATCGTAACTCCAGTGACTGTCAGGGATCTAGGGGGAACATGGGTACTGCTCAATGGAGGAAGCATGGGGGGCTGTGTGGTGGAGAGTGTTCTCTGTGATACACTTGTCAAAATCCATAGACTTAATGACACTTAATGACAATTAATGAAAATTAATATATGAACATTTTACACCATCAGTTAAGAGGTCAGGAGACCCCAGTATATTATGCAGAATGTAACAGAGAGAACTGATTCTATTACAATATGTGAATCAGCCACAGTGAAAGAGAAGTGGTGACCTAAGCCAGGCTGGATGAATGGAGTCTCGGGGTCAAAGGCACAGGCAACTGCTAGACCGCCGTGCCCCGGGGGTGAGGCTGCTTCCTGGGGAGTTGCAGGCAAAGGGGAGCAGTGACCCTCTGTGCACCTGTGCTGGAACTGGCTGGGGGGACTGCGGCGTGTGGGCCAGGTGGCCTATGTGGTCTTCATGTCCACTTGCTGGCCCTTTCCTCTCCAGTGCCTATTCTGCTGATCTCTTTCTGTGCACTTTCCATTGCAGATTTCTTTTAAACTCTGAAGTTTGGCTTGGGCCTTTTTACATCTTCATCTCATCATGTTTGCGGTCTCCTCTAACTTCGTGAATGAAAGCAGAGTGCTTATGATAGGTGTGACATCTATGCCGACGCCATTCTTGCCGTCACCTCTGGGCCTGTGACTCTTCGTGTTTCGTTTGTTTATGAATTTCGTTTCCTTCTCTGCACACATAGTGATGAGTTTTGTTGTAGTCCCTGTAAATGTTTCTGAGCTTTATTTGGGACAAAGTTACATAAGATCAACTTGACTCTTTCGAGGCTTTCTTTAAATAGAGGTTATTTATCAAGAAGGCATAATAATGCTAATGGTGAATAGAACTTGATGACACAGATCCAAAACACTAGAAATGAAAACTAGTAGAATCAAAAGAAGAAGTAGAGAAACACATTTTCAGTCAGAGAACTCAACAGCCTTCTCTCAATAATTGACAGAGTGCATAGATAAAAAGCCAGTAGAAACTGATTTTAATAAGAATTGCTAATGCATTCCGCTGTCATTTTTTAAAAAGAATCAATAAAATTTAAAAAAAAAGAGTTTTAAAAAATAAAATTGAGTTAAAAAAAAGAAAAAGAAAAATTCTGTCAACCAACTTGATTTAACGGACAATTATAAGTAAACTGTCCCAAAAATATTAGAAAAGAGAAATGATGTCAAAACAGTGGCCCAGTCTTTCAAGTAAAAACACTAAAAATAAAGAAAATTACAAGTTGTCAACAGGAAGAAAATAATAAATATAAGAGCAGAAATCAATGACATAGAAGAAAAAGAAAGAAGTTGGTTGTTTGAAAAGGTCAATAAAAGTCTGGCTACACACCACAGGAGAGAAACATAAGACACAAATTTCTAAAATCAGGATTGAAAAAAAGAGCATTACTAAAGGTCTTACAGACATTAAAAACATAATGTCAATCAACATTAACAACTTAGATAAAATTGAAAAAAAAGTCTTTAAAAACATAAACTATTGAAGTTCTTTCAAGAAAAAATTAGATTAAGGCCAAATGGCATCACTGGTGAATGCTACCAAACGTTTAAAGAAGACATGAAAAAGAAAAGCCTTCTGATTTTATGAGGACAGACTCACTCTCATATCTAAACAAGAGTAAAATTTTCAGGGAGAAAAACATCTCTTCAAACCAAGATTCTTCATAAACACACACACACACACACACACACACAAACACACACACACTTAACAAATATTGTCAATCTGAATGCAGCAACCTACCAAGAGAGCAGCACATTGCCACATGCTGGCTCTATCCCAACACTGCAACATTGGTCTAACATTCAAATATTAATGAAAGTCACCACATTCACAGATGAAAAAGAAAGAGCATATGATAATCTCAACAGAATCAGAAACACATTTGAAAAAAAATCAGTGTCAATTTGTGATGAAAAAAAACTTATCAACCTAGAAATACGAAGAAACTTTCTCAATCTAATAAAGGATGGCTGTGAAAACCTCACAGCTAACATGAAACTTCAAAGTGCTTTTTTTCCCCTAAGATCAACTACAAGACAAGGATGTCCACTCTCATCTTGTCTACACTGTTGTGTCAGCCAGGTCAATAAGACAAAAATAAACTACAAACAAGCAAGTAATAACTGTCTGACAGATTGGAGAGAAAGAAATAAAGCTGTCTGTTCATAGAAAATGTGATTTTCTTTGTAGAGCATCCTAAACGATCTACAAAAAAAAAAAAAATGTATCAGAACTGATCAGATTAGCAAGTTGCAGGTCAATATAAAATATCAACATTTTTATGTTAGCATTGCAAAATTGAAAATTAAAATAAAATATCATTTATATATAAATGTATATGAAATGGTTTGGGATGCTATACCTGCCGCAGTCTGGCTGGGCACAAATCACGAGCCACTGAAGCAGGAACAAACTTGATTTCTGAACTCCACCGGCACACTCCACACACACTCCCCGGGAACTCTCCCAAACGCCAAACGGCTCCTCCAGGAACCACACAACACAAATCCCTCCTCCAGTACTTCCCCAACCAATGCGAACTCTTCAGGAATCCCCGTGAGAGCACAACGGGAACTCAACTGGAACTCCACGAGAACTCAAAAGTCATCATCTTAATGGCTCACTGGCGTCACCTCTCAACCACTACTTTTGGCAAAAATGCCATGCGTCATCCCCACTCGGCTGTGGCCCTCAACATCTCCCCCCTTCTGTTTAATTAAACAACAAGCGATGTGGCTTAGGGACTGTGCCTGTTAGGCTGTCCAATACTACATATGGCCCTTACCAGTCATCAGATGAGCTGACCTCAAGGTGTTAGCCTCCTGTCTTAGGTTGGTACCACTGCAATTGGATCTTACCTGTCACTGACTACCAGTCCAGCATACAGCCATACTTGTGGATAGGCCTATGCACTAGTGGGGGGTGAGGTTCTTTGCCTCACCTCTGTTGGCCCCCAAATTTGGCCTTGATGCCAGTGGGGGGTGAGGTTCTTTGCCTCACCTCTGTTGGCCCCCAAATTTTAGGCCATCACTAGCAGAAGGGAGGAGGATACAGAAATGCCACGACACCAAGCCAATTGACCGCTCCTTTGGAAAAATTGTACCACCGGTGACACCATCAGCAAAGATACTCCAGCACTACCACAATTCGCTGCACCAAACGATAGTTCACAATGTATACAAGTGATACAGAGTCCAGGCAAGTTCTGCAAGCAGTTCAAAGCAGAGGAATCTATCAATATGTCCATTTCCTCCCAAAGTAAATTGACTCCTTGATTGAGCATTACTTGTTGAGTTATTATTCATTGATGCATCAGTTTATACAGTTTACTGTGATAGCTATCGAAGAAGCTGTAGTTTGGTTTTATCTTTGTCTTTACTGGCACTAGGATGAAGATAGGAGTTCTGGCAATGATGGCTAAAAAAAAATTATGTAACATTTCCACAGGTACTAAGAAAACAATTTTCTGAATAATTTACATTATCCTGAACAGAATTATTAAATATAATGAAAAGGAAAGGTGAAAGTAAACAAACAGATCTGTTAACCTCCTTTTTTGTTCACATATTAAACCAATTCTCAACAGCTGTTTACCCAATTTAAATTAAACATTTAAATCACATGAATAAAAAAATATTTGGATCCATTTTTTCATGAGTGCTCCTCATATATGATATATGACATATGCACATACAGACATACAACACAAAACAGAAGTGTGCACACATAACACAATACATACAACACATAATAGTAAAGGCCTTGTAGCTTTTCATAGGTGAAATCTCCATTGCAATGTTTAAAAACTCCACAGTCAAAAAATAAAACTGATCAGCAAAACATCAACCTAGGTCTGTATGAGCTCAAAAAATAAAATAGAACTTTATGATGTGGAAAAAGGCAATAACAAAATAGATATTGAAAAAAGCATCCTGGTTACCACCTGGGTTTGACTCTTCTTTGGCTATCTCATCCTTCTTCCTGTAACTTGCATATGGGTCTGAAGGTATTCCCACAAGCAAGCCTCAAGGTTTTTTACATTTGAAATAGGCCTTAATGGTGTTCATTATTCATTAGCCTCCAGGTGTGGGAGAATCACTGTCACAGATGTAAGAATAGCCAAGCTGGAGCTCTGGCTATCAGCTGTTATGGATTTGAGTCAAATCATCTTCTTTTTGGTCTGTAGAAATCGCTTTGGTTAGTCTCTCTGGAATCCAAATCGGCTGCTGTTCTCCCTGTGGAAACACACAAACAGAACCCCGACTCCAGACAGTCACTTGGCCAGGACCTTTCCATTGTCCTGTTAGAATATCCTTCCAAAGTACCTTGGGCTTATGTACATTTTTTGGACACATATGCCTTTCTGCAGCACTAAGCCCTGATGAATCCAAATTTAAAAGTTTAGAGTAAAAAGGGTTATTTTAAGTTTATCTTTGGGGGATATATACCCCTTTCCAATATCAAAATATCCGAAGAATCCAGAGCCTGAAAACTATAAAACACTGTTGAGGAAAAAGAATGCAGATCTGAATAAATGGGAAATTAACCATGGCCATGGGCTGGGAGACTCCTATCATTAAGACGTCAGTTATCCTCACATTCATCTGCAGACACATGGAGCTTCCAACTAAAATCCAAACAGGACTTTTTTTTTTTTAATTAAAGGACAAGTGAACTTCATAAATATCTGAATCAATTTCTTTAAAAACAAAAAACAAGATCGGGAACCTTCTGTATCTGATATCAACACTTCCCATAAAGCTACAGTAATTAAGACAGTGTAGTGTTGGCAAAACACAAATCAACACATTCATCAGAGGAACAGAAGAGAGAGTTCAGAAATAGATGCACCAAAAATATTCTGCAACAGTTCCACAGTGGAAATGATAATTGCTTCAATGCATATTGCTAGAACAATTACATGACAGTATGCCAAAAAGTTTCTTACACATATGACAAAAATTAATGAAAATATACACAAATGTACCTTGAATTATAATATATCTTAAATAATTCTTCATGAATTTTATTTAGGCAAAAAGTTATTAAATAGAATATAGACAGCATGAACTATTTAAAAAAACCTAATTTGAACTTCATTAAATTTAAAGTATTTGCTTTTCAAAGGACACTTTGAAGAAAATGAAAAGGCAAGCTACAGATTGGGAATAATATTTGCTAAACATATCAGAACATATACAAAATTTTTAAATACAATGCTAAAAAGATAAACAATAATAATGGACAAAAGATTCAGACACCATCAAAAAGGATATCTGAAGGGCAAATTTGTACATAAACTGAAGCCCACATCATTAGCTATTTAGGAAATACAAATCAAAATCATAATGAAATACCGAATATATAGGATAGACAGTAAAATAGAGAGAGACTATGAAGGCCCTGGTTTCCCCCTGGAAGGGCTTCACTGAATGTATAGGATGCTCCATAAAAATTAACCTGTAGAAAAATCCCAAACAGCCCAGACTACTATCTTTTGTCCCCTAAAGGTGGGGAAAGGGTCCTTTGTCCCAGAGACACAGGAAGAGGAGAAACAGGACAGACTTGAGTGAAGGCTACGAACTCCAGGGCTAAAAGGGCACAGCCAATCAGAATGTCCCAGCCAAACCAATGGCTGTGGCACTTTTCAATACCTGATTAGCCAATACCTGATCAGTGTCATTAACCTGTAGCTATAACAGCCCTAGACTAGGGCATGTAAGTGGCGACAAGCTATTGGGCCCACTCTCACCCAAGGAGAGCTCTATTTCTTTCCTTCTTTTTGCATAAATCCTACTCTTTTATATTCACTCTTCCTTGTCGATGGATCTCAGACTTCAAATTCTCAATTCAAGAACCCAAAAAGAAGTCCCTGGTGAGCAGCTGGGGTCTGCTGAAACCTGAGTAGGCCTTGCCTGCTTTGAGAACTACCACAGTTGGATCCTGCTCTCTGCTCGCTGTTAGATATCCAGTCCTGTTATCTCTGTTAACAGTCCTGCATCTCTGTTAGATGATCCAGTCCTGCCTGCCAAGACCAGCCCAGGATGCCAGCAGGCACTCCCTGATGAGAAGAGCCGCTACCTGCTCTCTGCAGAGGGCTGTGATGTGCCCTTGATTGCAGCAGCAGGAGTGGAGGATCTGGTTTCATCTCTAACTGTGGTTTCAATACGACCTCATACATAAGGAATAGCTAAAATTTTAAAAGCCTGAGATTACAGATTGGTTGTGAGGATATGGAGCAACTGGATCTTGTGTGCATTACCGGTAGGAATGCAAAATGGTGCCAAGACTTTGGAATGGAGATTGACGGCTTTTCACGAGCCCACCCTGCACCTACTGTGTGATCCAGCTATTCCATTCTTAGGTATTTATTTACTCAAGAGAAATGAAAAGGTAAGACCACCTGAAGGCTTTTACTGGTATATTCGGCCCACTTTATTCATAATAGCCAGAAACTGTGAGTGATCCAAATATCCATCAACTAGTCCATAAAACTGACCTTGAAGCAAACCCAAAAGAACATTTTGATGCAAATGGTTCAAGAAAGCATATTTTAAAACATTGAAAAGGAAATATTTAAGTGACTTGAAAACTGATCCAGAGAACCAAATGATCAGGAAAAACCTTGGTTTATATCATAATCACTGACTCTTTTAAGAAAAATAAAATTTGCTTATGTTCAAAATAAGTCAGGCTAATGTGCAATAGGCAACTTCAATAATGAGAAGATATTTTAATTAGCCTATCAACTTTGCATGTAAATGAATGCATGAAAACACTTTGTTCTCTTGAGTAGCTTAAACATACCCTCTCTAATCTTATTTACATTCTTAATTTGCTTTTCAAATTTTTCATTACCCAGATAAAATTCAAGTGGTCACAAATTGAGAATAGAAATATCTGAATTAATGAGGCTTTCCTATATCTCACTTTTAGATTATGTACTTCATAAAGAGAAGAGTTTGGTTCCAAAGTTCCCCTGGTGCCTGGCAGATTTCCTGGGTCTCCACACTCTGCTCTGTGAGGATCTGCCTGGTTTGTGCCAATGGCTTTGTCAGCAGAAAACATCAATTTGAACGTTTTCCCCTTAGAGCTAAAATAATGTGATATGAAGAATAAAGAAAAGTATAAAACAACATTTGGATAAGCTCCTCAATCATTAACATATTCCAAATAGAGATCATTCGGGTTGTATTGTGTTGAAATATTTATCAATTTCAATAAAATGTTGACATCTCTTCAAAAATACACTGTTTTACATCCAGCCGGAAGTCTTGGGCTCGCTTCCAGGACGTGGCTGTGTCCCCTCTACTCCCCTCATGTGGCAAGAGCAGAGCTGAAGACCTCTGAGCCCCCTGGCCAAAAGCGTGGGTCTCTAACTCTCCCTCATAGGGAATCCCCTGGAGCCCCTCGCTCCACTCCTGGGTGATTTCCTGCCTCTGATCATCCTTGATTCTGTCTTCATTTGTTTTATAATTTATCCATTCCTGGAGGAGACTTCCGAGCTGGGTTCTGGCTTCATAAAAGTTTCCCTTGTTACTTAAAGGAATGCGAGCTGTGCTTTGTGATAGGCATATACCTTCAACAACTTTTTATTGAGTTAATGCAATAAGCCCTGAAAAACAAGCCTTGGATTTCATGGAGTTTATACTTTAGTTGGGAGAAGACAATGAAAAAGAATGTAACATTAAATATAAGGTTAGACGGTAATAGAGCTAGGCAAAAAAAAAGGCAGGCAGGAACGGGCACAGGGGTGTGCTGGTTAGATGGGGCAGGCTGGGTGGGCCTTACTGTCAAGGTAGAGCAGGAAGAGCAGGGGGGGCCAGGTCAGAGAAGACGAGCAAGGCTGAGGCAGAGAAGGGACCTACCAGGGCCCTGACCCAGAGGGTGCTGCTGTGGTGGGCCGCGGCTAGGAGAAGTGGCTGAAGCTGGAGGACCGTGGACATGATGAGCTTGGGGGAAAGGCAGGATGTCAAGGGCAGGATGTGGAAGACCATGTGGGGGTCCATTTAGGCACAATTAATTGATTGCAAATGCAAATGGGAGACTTGAGAGTAGGAGTAGGAGAAGTAACCATGCACCCTGTGTTTCAAAAGGACCAAACGGGCTGCGGTAGAGAGGAGGGCCTAAAGCAGAGGAAGGGAGAAAGCAGGGTGATCTGTTGGAAGGTGCTCATGATGGTCCAGGTTGGACCATATTGGGAGAGAGGAGGTGGTAAGAAGTGGACAGATTTAGGATGTCCTTAGGAGACAGAGCCAAGTGGGTTTGTTCAGCTATTGCTGCAATGAGCTATTTCTTTAAATTTTGTCTTCACTGAAATTGTTACATATTTATGTCCTGGTCCTCATCTGGCCTGTGAGTGGCTTGAAAGCAGGCACTATGTGGTCCTCTTTGGACTCCTACCAGGACTTTGACCTTGGCTGGTGCTCCCTTGGCACTCAGAATCTTCTGGATCTCTGAACTCCCACCCAGTAGTGGTTGCAGTAAGCAGTGAGCACTGCCTCTGGTCTTGGCAGGTGCCAGCCACTGTTCTTGGCACTGGGCTTGTGTTGTTCCACTCAGTCGTCCCAACCTCCCAGTGCAAGGCCTGCTACACTGTCCCTGTTCACAGCTGAATACAAGGTGCAGTCTTGCCCGAGATGACCTCTCTAGTATGCAGAGCAGCCGGAGGTCAGCCTGGTGCATCCCTGTTCTGGTGTGTCCTGTCTTGTGCACCACCCCCTCTCCTAGTGCCCACTGGACTGCTGAGGAGGCAGGGAGGAAGGATGGACTGTGCCCTCCCTGGTTTTCAAGAGACCCGGCATGTCAGTTTCAGAAGGAGGTGAATTACCTGGATCACCTTTTCTGTGTGTTTCTGTGACTCAGGCGGAGCCAGGCGGGCAGCACCCAACATGGCTGCTGCAATCCCTGAGGCTCATGGTCTCCCCAACATGGGTGGGTCTGAATGCTCACCCCCCTGGAGCCTGCTGATTCCCTTCTGTGTCTGGGGCTAGACCTCCTGCCTGTCCCTCAAGCCTCTCTCCTGCTTCTGACCAGAGTCCCATGGGAGGCTGAAAAATGAGCCCCAAGATGTCTAAGGAGGCCCTACCCAGCGGCACTGAAGGGCTCCACACACAGAAACACTGATGCCCAGGAGAAGGGTCATGTTGCCTGGAGACAAAACAACCCTAATACAGATACCCACAGCAAATACCCACAACCTGTGAATACCACTTATTGGGCAATAGGAGGAGGGTATCATGTCACATGGCAAAAGATGTGATTAAGTTTGGACTTTGAGAGGAGGAGTTTAACCTGCTTGTCCTGGTGGACCCTAAACGCTGTCACATGAATCCTTTTAAGAGGGGCCCAGGAGCCAGACTCAGTGGTGCAGGCTCATAATCCCGGTGGCTCAGGAGGTGGAGGGAGAAGGATCACAAGTTCAAAGCCAGTGCTATCCACTTAGCAAGATCCTAAGAAACTCAGCAAGACCTTGTCTCCAAAAAATACAAAAGGGCTAGTGATATGGCTTAGTGGTACCCACCCCCCCCCCAAAAAAAATAGCAGCAGTGGGCAGATTTGGTACAGAGGGGAAGAGGATGTGAAGATGGGGGCAGAGGTCAGAGCAATGCGGCCACCCTAGATACATCCATGGCACCAGGAACTGGAAGAGCAAGGAGTGGATTCTCCCCTAGAATCACCCAAGGGAACACAGGCCTGCTGATGCCTTGATGCTGAACATCTGGCTTCCAGAACAGAGAGGGACACATTTCTGTCATCTTCAGCCCTCCAGTTTGTGGTAATTGTTTACAAAGCTCTAGGAAACGAGGTCAGGGCCTGACGAGTTTTGTGGTGACCCAGCCACCATGATCCCTTCACAGGGCTCAAGTATTTCTGAGCTCTGAGCCTTCAGTGCCTGCTGGATGGGGCCTCCTTAGTCATGCTTGATTCCTACAGTGGGCACAGGAGGGCAGTCCAGCTCAGGTGGCACACAGAATAGAAACAGGGGGCCGGGATAGGTTCTACCTTGGCAAAAAACTTCATCTCCTACCTTAGGTACAAAACCCCTAAGGTAAACCTGAGGCTCCCGTCTCCTTTCCAGCCATTCAGTGTGCCCTAAATGGGGTAAGCACCTGCACTGCACGCAAGAGATGTCCCAGGAGCCCAGGAAACCGTGAGTAAGGTAGACAGGGTCCTGGGTTTCATGGAGCTCCTGCCCTTGCAGGGAACACAAAGCAGGAAAAACTACTTAGACATGATGATTTCAGAGGCATGCACAGCAGCCCAATTCAATCTGACTGAGGCTAAAAGGATTTACTGGGTCATGTCGTAAAAGAGCCCAGGGCCAGATCAGCTTAGGATTTAGGGCAATGTCATGGATCTGTCATCGTTTTCTCCCTGACTTGGCTAGACCTGCTGGGATCATTTCTAATTCTCTCCACACCAGCCTGCCTGTACCCTCCAGCTTCTCTCAGGGTAAGAGGAGGGGTGGTTCCCACACACATTTCCAGAAAGGCTCTCATGGGCCTGGTCTGGTCATGTGCCCACCTCCCAACCAATCAGTGTGGCTCAGAGGATGCAAGGTGAGTTCAGCCTCACCCTGGCCCTGGGATTGAATGAGATTACCATTCGCAGTCCCTGGGAAGAATGCTGATCTGAGGAGCCCACCTACCACGTGGCTCTTGCTTCTGCAGGACTTCTCTGCAGCCTAATCCTGATTCTGCACTCTTAGGTGTCCCCTTTATCCCACAGAAAGAGGAGGCTGGGAGGAAAGGAGAAAAGCTGGTTCATCAGGAAGACGTCACTCCTCGGTGAGGTCTCAATCATTGCTTTGGAGAGTGCCATGTGTCTGTGTACTGAGAATCCACCCCTTGGTGTCTTGTAGGTGTCCTACTCAGAGGCGGGGACTTCCACCATTGCAAAGTGCTCAGGTTGCATAAGTTACTGACTGAAACTCCTTCCTTAGTAAACCCCATCAGAGAGGGAACAGCCTGTTTATATCTTTATAAAAACAAGCCCTGGCTTCCCAGCTGTACAGCATGGGGTCATCTCAGAGGATTTTGCCGGGGGAGCCAGCAGGCTGCCTCAGACTACATTAACATCCCCCGCAGTTAGCCATGGAGAGACCGTGTTCCCATGCACGCTGACCTGAAATCCGCACGAAGCAGCTGCTCCACAAACAGCTGCCACATCACCACGCTGGGAAAAATGTCTTTGATGCATCTACTACCCGCCTGCGCCAGGGTTTGGGAGAGCAGATTAGACACTGACTGCAAAGGGGCCAGAACCCAAAGCTGTAATTTCTCCAAGATCTTGTTACACTTACATGCAGCTGTTGCATTCAGAGATACAATGTATTTTTTTTTCCTTCTAAATAGGCTCTGGTCCCTCTCAATGGCTTCATTTACTGGCTTTTCCTGCACTGAGGGCAGTAACTGTTGAGCGGTCTGCTGTTAACCCCCTTTCCAGGGTACTCTTCTCTTGTTACAGGCACTTCTGAAGAGAGCAATGTTTCCCCCTTCCATAGTTTGGTCAATCATGACTTTCTGTTTAATAGCATCTTGTTTTCCTCTTATGGTTTAAAATCCCCCATATAAATAGGATGGAACTACTGTACCCGCTGCTGCTGAAAGGCCTCCGTGGCTGTGCCCTGGCCAGCTCTCTTCATTAGGACGGCATTTACGAGAAAGGGAGGTGCTGTCTGTGAGCACTGCTGTCTCACGTACTGGTTCCTTTTCCAGAGGTGTGGAGTTTTGTTCATACCTGTGCATTAGCCTGAATGATGTGTGTGTGTGTGTGTGTGTGTGTGTGTGTGTGTGCACATGCGTGTGCAGTGAGGGAAGGAATGTTAGCAGTCTCTGAGCTCTGGACTGGTTGCAGTGTATCACTTATTCTCAGCAAGGAGATCCACCAAACTCCATCCTATGTCACATGCCAGAGAGGATTCAAAGGTCAAAGATGAATGGCCAGCCCTCTGCCCTTAAGGATGTGCCACCTATTAAAACAGCCGGACAGAAAAATAGCCACCCAGAAAGCAGAGCAGAGAGACTGAGGGACCCCACAGGGGTGGACCCTGGGGAGACTCTGTGGAGGGGTACGTCCACAAGGCCCGGAGGGTGGGCAGGATTGAGGTGGTGTGGGAAGGGTGAGAGGGAGAGGCCAGCAGCTCCATGCTGGTGCCTCAGGGGATGCTGAGAGCTGGTGGGTGGGGGTGAGGCAGCGTCAATCAGGGACAGGGGGAGTCCACCATCAGGGCCACACCTCGGGGGAACCTGAGGCACCAGCTAGAAGACTAAGGATTTTCCAAGGAGAAGGGTTCTCCAAGCTCATCTTAGGACTGATTTCCCCTTCAGAAAATCCTGGGTCACCATGCCCTGTGCCCGGGAGAGGGTGGCAACTTATTCCCAGAGAGTCTAGAACACACACACACACACACACACACACACACACACACGATACTAAAAAATGTCAAATCTGGGGAAGATGTTAATTGCATGTGTTCCTTCTCATTCTTGATTTTACTAACAACTTTAGATTTTTACTACCTAGGGCACTTGAAGTTTGCCATTGATTTCCCTAAGTAGTTTATATTATATTAAGAAATTTACTTCAATTTCTATTTTATTATTATTAAAATTTCAAATACACAAGAAGATATAAAAATAAATGCATCAGACAAGTTTTTATTCCCAAAATAAACAAGGTCATTTTTTTGCCTTGTTTGCTTTCAACATCTATTTTTTTTTTCAACTTAATTAGGCGTTCTTTTGTTTGTTCTTGTACTTCAGATTCTTTATATGAATGTGTGCTAATTATGCTTTGTGAACGTTTTCAATTTCTCACAATAAAGATCATGAACAATAAAGAATGCACTCATTCTACCCAAGGATGTAGACAAGGTGGTACCGGGAAGCCCTGCAGTGATCTGGGTCTACGGATTCAGTTTTACTGGAAAACACTGTTCTAACTAAGAAACCGGGCCTGGTACCCCTGAGTGGGCCTCAGACAACACACTTAAGCCTGCTGGGCGCTGGTTCTGCATCTGCCCAGGGGACAGGTGATGAGACCTGCCAGTCCCCCTGGCTGCTGGGTAGGTTAAATGACAGAATCCACATCTAGAAGGAAGTCCAGGGCCTGACATATATCACAGCTCAGGAAATGGTTCTGATCATTATGAGGATTTCTACTACGATGATTAAGCTTTATGCTTCCATATTTCTGGGTCCTGTTCTCCCCCTTGCTGCCCAGCGTCTGTGATGGGGTTTCAGAGAAGCGTCGTTCTGCGGCTGCCTGGCACTCCAATCAGGGCTGAGTTACGGCTGGGCCACATGCTGCATGGAAACACCCTGCCAGTCGGGTCTGGTGCAGAAGCCGCCTCTCCAGTCGCAGCGGGGAGCGGGCGTGGAATATTTAGATCCGATGTCACTAGATGCTTCCATGGCGAAGAGTAATCATTTGGCTTAAGTAAAAAAATATGCAAATCTGGTGTGCAAACGGGGCTGCTCTCTGGATCACACGTCAGCGCCACTGTCCGCCTCACAATTTATTGTTTCTAAACAAATGAAACTTTTTTCCCTGTGACAATAAATCATCATGAACTGTGACATGATTGATTTGAAGAGTCAAAAATCAGAAGTCTCAAAAATCATCTTTTCCCGGGCACATTCTGGTCTTCTCCTGCTGCCAGTGTCCCTATGAAATGGCACTGCGTTCAGCCAGGAGGCCCTCTGCACTTCGACACAACCTCCAAGGACTCTCACGGAACGATGGAAAGTGACCTTCAGTGGTCCACACACAGGCCCCGTGTGTCTGCCTCAGGCTTGTGAAGGAGGATACACACACACACACACACACACACACATGTGTGTGTGCCTGGGCCTGTCGGTCTCGGAGCTATATCAGCCCAAGTTTTCCAGAGCAAAGAAGTTTTATTACCAGAGATTTTCTTGAAGTCATTTCATAATGATAGAAGGGTCAGTTCACTAAGATCATGTGACATCTTAAACATTTACACCTGATTAAGAAAGTGTAAAGACACACGAGGCACAGACTGGCAGAACTGGGAAGAAATAGACAAACCTACTGTTGCAGAACTTGGCTCTCGCGGTCAACTCCACCAAAGCCAACAGACGCGGAGAACTGGGTCTTGACATTGATGTAACCAATTCAGCTTTCTTTTGAGCCACACAAACCATCCTATACCATCCTATGACAATGAACATATCTGTGTCTTCATGTGTACAGTGGATTCCTTGTAAACTGCGCATGCTTGAGTCCATTAGAACCAAACTGACAAATTCCCATGGCAGGACAGTCCACCCGACAGGAACAAGGTCCACATTCCTTTCAAGTACACACAGAATTTTTACCAAGATTAACCAAACACTGAGCTATAAAATATATCTCAGTACATTAAAAAGGGATTCAGTTTGTTCAAAGTAGGTTTTCTGAATATAATGGAATTAAATTAGAAATCTATAACAGAAAGGTAACAGGTAAATCCTCAAACATTGGAAACAAATGATTCAAAATAATCCCCAGGTCAAAAAAGAAACCAAAAGAGAAATTATAAAGTATTTTTAACAGAATGAAATCATGCTAAGATGTCTGAAAATATAACATATTAAAATTCATGAGATGCAACCAAGACAGTTGCATCTTAAAGGGAAGTCTATGAAACCAAATTCCTATCTGAAACAAATCTATAACCCCAGCTTCTACCTTAAGAAAACATGTAAAAATAGAGCAGCTCAAACCCAAAATAAGCAGAAAAAAACATAAAAAATAAAGATAGAATGGAGACCAGTGAACTCAAAACAGGAAATCTAAAGAGAAAAATCGACAAAACGAAAAGCTGGTTCTTTGAGCAAATCAATAAAATTGATATGCCTCCAGCCAGGCTGATGAAGAAGAAAAGATACTAGACACAAATAGCCAATATCCGGATTGAAACAGATGACACTACAACAGATTGCATAGATATTTAAAAAGATTAGAGAATATCATGATCATGCCAGGAGATTCAATAACTCAAGTGAAATAGACAAATTTCTTGAATCTACCAGAGTCCATAAATCAAATTTATAGTCTTGATTGTGCTGATGGTTTCCTGGGTATATTCATAGGTCAGGATATAGCAACTTAGAAACTTTAAGCACTTGAAGCTGATTTACTTGAAGTTAAATTACACTTCAGGAAAGATGTTAAAAACTATCACAGCTACCCCTGTGCATACTAATCCCCCTCTTGGGAAGGTCTGCTCTGAAAATGACATCTCCTGTAGACAAGGATTGGGTGAGGGCAATGTTTGTCCTAGCACTAATAAATGAGTGCTGGTTGTGTTTTGGTACAGACACTCCTTAGAATAGTATTCAACCCTCCAAAAGGGTTGAGCCAGATGTCCACCCTACATGAAGGGCCCACTAAGATGCATGAAAATACTAAGATGCCTGTAATTTATTTTCAGTTTTGTAAAATGAAGATCAACTTCTATCATGTGAATATATGGGCACATGTGTGTTGACACACACATTTGTACATCCATGTGTATACAGCATAGGTTATACTCTGCCAATATTAGCAAACCATGATGCTTGTGTGTATGTGTATCGTATTGCTAATATTGAAACCGGGAATGAAGGCAAAGTCAAGGGAAGAAGAGAAATTAACAAACAAAAGTAAAAATAAGTACGTTAGAAAATACATATGCACTTATAATCAGAACCTCCCCCTCTTCCCACGGCCAGCGCTCCTACCCCAGGGCCAGCCACCGCCATCTCGCAATTCTGAGCCCATTCTTACTTCACAACCTTGTCGTCTTCTCGTCTTTCCTCCCCTTTGTCTGTATGCTAGAAAATCTGACCATGACTTTGCCTCCTGCACACTCCCCTCAACCGCCTGCTCGGGATGCCCATGATCTTGCTCACACTATGCCCTCTGCCAGGGGCACCTCTTTGCCAACCTCTCCTAGGCCGCCCCGTCCTTGGAGACTCCACTCCAGCAGAGACCTGTGCATCTTCTCTGACTTCTCATTGTGAGCCGTGCCTGGGGAGCCAGTGCAGATCTAAGTTTCTCTCCTCAGTGTGGGCGGCCTGAGAGGAGGGCACCCAGTTTCCTGGCTCTGTGCACATGTTCCCGATGTGACCTTAGAAAGCCACTTGCATCACCTCAGGTCAAGGTCTTCTGGGAACGCAGGCAGCCTTATTGCGTAGGCATGCTTATTAAGAAGCCTTGTATTATTTTGTTCTCCTCCCAACTGTTTGGTAAGCTCCTTTCCAGTAGGGTCTCCGTAGGGTGCTTTGTGTGTGCAGAGTGTTCAGCAGCAGACATGTAATAAGTACCCAGTAGATGCTTTTCTGAGCTGATCAGTGCTTCTGTGGCCCAGCAGGTGACACCTCTGCAGTCTGAGACCACTGTGTGTGACCTTTCCCTGGCTTAATAAGCAGCATGTGACGTTGCACGTTGCAGCTGGAAATCCCTGCAAACAAAACACATCCTTGCAATTGGGTTAACATTTCATTATTTCACATTTTTTTTCTTTCAATTGACAAGCAAAGGAACATGAAGTGGCTTTTTAAATCTTTCAAAGCAAAATATGAAGTGAATGATTTTTTTCTGGTCCATAATTGTGCCCCATTTTCTTTATTTAACATTTGCTATCAGGCATATTACTGCTAAAATGGCTGTCATTGTGTAGTGAATTTTGAGAGAGTGCACTCGGTAGATTCCACAGAGACCCCTAGCTGTCACCTAATCTCAATTTCAGCTATCCACAAGAGATGGGAGCCTAATGGGGTTTTATTAACAAACCTGTGTCTGAGGAGGTGAGCGTGGGTTTCACATCAGCCAGTTTCAGAGTATGAGAAGCACCCAGGGTTCCTCGTTTCCTTCTCACCTCTAACCACCTCTGCATCAGCGGCCTCATCAGCCCGGATTTTTATCTCCAACTCCTCAGCTTGTTGCCATCAAATGGTTTGAATTTTGAAAAGGACAAAGTAATTATGACATATTCATATAATGAAGTGCTACTCAGCAGTGAAAAATAATGAGCTTGTAATACGTGGATTGATGCACAAATCTCAAAAAAAAATATGTTGAAGAAAAGAAATGAACACACAAAATGGCACTCACTGCGTGATTCCACTCGTGTGAATTTCAAAACCGAGGCGAAACTCATCTATGGGGTCAATGTCAGAACCGCGGTGACCTTCAAGGGTAGAAGGTGGCCACTGATTAGTGAAGGCACACAGGAACTGTCTGGGGTGGTTTGGGGGATGTGCGTATCCAGAGCAGGATGATGGTCACATCAGGTGTCCACCTGTGTCACCCTGTACCCAGCTACACAGGCAAATGCGGGGATCCTTCTGTGTGTGATTGTACCTCAGGGGAGTCCCTCGTCACAGGAGGACTTCCGCTCTGAAGGATGAAGTCCTGTTCCTCTCACGAAGCTAACCCAAGAACACTCCACAATGTAAAGAGAAGAGGCACAGCACCCTGCAGAGCGCCTAGAACTTTCTTTGGGCCTCATTCATCCCCATCTTGGGGCTGAAGAAGCCCCGGCTTTTTCCTAGTGGCTCACACACGCCGCCTGCTGCAGGGAAGTGGCACAGCGGCTCCCAGGGAACAGCTCAGTGGACCCCTAAAAAAACGTCACTCAGGCAAATCACACACCACCCAGTGTAGGGTTCAGGCGTTGCTGGCTCCCCAAACATTCATGTGTTGGGAGGCTGATCCTCAGCAAGGAGGCGGAGCCCAGTGGGAGGCCCTAAGGTCACTGGGGAAGTCCCAGAAGGGACCGCAGCACCCCAGCCTCGCAGGCTTTCTGTTTCCAGAGGCAGTTTCTTCACTCCCCAGGGGCCCCCCCATGGCCTCCTGCCGTGAGGTGCCGGGGAGGCCCTCACGAGACCAGGCACCATGCTAAATGAAAGGTTTTCTTCATAAAGTTAGCCATCCTCAGGTATTTCATCAAAGTGACATGAAATCAATTAATACACCCATTGACACACTTCTGTGCATTTGTCTTAAAGCCATGAAGTTTATGTCCACACAAACCCCGTAGATGAACGATCGGCCACTCCATTGTCTGTGATCATATCAGAAACAACCCAAGTCCCTGTCCATGACTCCTCCCCAGCCCAGCCTAACCCGTTACGGAGCTCTCCATGCTGGCCTGGGCAAATTCCACCCCCGTCCTGCTCACACGGGTCAGGAGGCAGCCTGAGGACGGCCCCCCTCCTTCCTCCCACCTGCCCCAGGCCTCAGGCAGCCTGGGTAGGACACACAACACCGCGCTACTCAACAGTGAGTGTGGTCACAGGGGGCACGGTGGCCCCTGGAGATGTTCAACGCCCCAGGCCCAGAACCTGAGGGAGCTCCTGTCACCAATCAGCCGACCTCGAGATGGAGCACTTGCCCTGAGTTATCCAAGTGGCCCCGGCCGTCAGGAGGGTCCTGAGAAGCAGAACAGGACAGGAAGCCAGAGATGCCGTGCGGAAGCAGCGGTGGAGGGCCAACATGGCCGAGTTTGAAGTGGAGGGAGGCGCTGCCAGCCAAGGAGGGGGTGACCTCGGAGGCTGGTCCGAGGCCCTGATTGTCCCCTCCAACCCCGACAGGGGACCACAGAGCTCCATTCTCTCCCAGTGAGATCAAGCCTGGACTTCTCTTTTGTTCAGCTTTATTAAAACACACTGGACAAATCAAATCAAATGTGTAGTGTCATGAACTGACAGACAAGGACATCACGAGGTGGTGGCTACTGACCACGCTGACGCACTCGCCTCCCTCACGGGGTGGCCTGCTTCTGTTTGGTGGAGCTGGGGATGGGACCCAGGGCCTTACTGAACTACTGTGTCCCCCTCCCTTGGTTTTGCTTTGAAGAGAACGTTTAAGGTCTGCTCCTCAGGAAACCTCAGGTATACAGCGTTGCTTACTGTGGCCCCCAGGCTGGACATTCAGTGTGAACCCTTTCTGGCCGACAGCCCCCAGCCCACCCTACACCATACCTGACCTCCAGGAGCCAGGAGCCACCAATCTTCTTTCTGTTTAAATGAACTTGGTGTTTTTTTTAGACTCTGCATATAAGGGCACCTTACAGCATGGGTCTGTCTGTGTGGCCTGTCCCAACAGCATCACACCCTCCAGGGTCATCCATGTCGACACAAATAGCAGGGTTTCCTAACATGGAGCTCCATCCTGTAGAGCTATAAGGTGAGCAATCTGTGCTGTCTGAGTCACTGGGTTGTAATTTGTTACGAGGGCAACAGAAAAGGGTTCAGGTGTGTGTGCAGGTGTCTCAGGAGCAAACTCGAGAACACAGAAGGCCCAGCGCCCAAGCTTTGCCTCCGGCCTGTTGGACTTCCGTCTCTGACCAAGTTAGCAGCCACAGCTGTCTCTGCGAAGCAGCCCAACCCGCCAAGGTTTTGATGACTTTTTCTTAAGGAAAGTTATTACATCCCAGCGGAGTCAATTTACCCTGACCACGCATTTCTATTTGAAAGAAAATAATAAGGAGGGCAGAAAAGAAAATCATTATGGGGAGGTTGTCTTGTGGGTGTTCTGTGTTTGCGATATTGCCTTCTGAGACTTTGAGGCTGAGAGGAAAGGAAGCTGGAAGAAATTTTGCAACTAAAATTCTGTAGTTTTATGATTTTTTTCTAAACTTTTACAATGATTTTCCTCATACATCTTTTTTTTTTGACAGCAAGTTTTAAAATGACTTGCCTTTCCCAAAGCAAGTCTTTTCCAAAGCTCCCAACTCTGTTTTCATAAAACCTGCAACTCTTTCTGCATTTGTGTTTCAATATTTGCAAAGCAAAAATAAAATATTTAAGAACAACTGGCATAAGTAGATTTGGGAACAGAGACAACGGATTCCTGGGGAATAGGTGACCCAGCTGGGGAGCAGGAACACTCTCAGAACCTGCCATAGGGTGTAGTCTGGTGATTCAGGAGGTACAGCTGGCTGCAGATCACTCAGAATGTGTCTTTCCTGCACAGGGCCTCTCCGGCCCTGTGATTGTGAACTTGCCAAAGTGAAAGACTTCATCCCATCAGCTTAGACTGCTGACTATTCCTGCTTGGGGTTCCCATGCTAAGTGTGGGCATCTGCGAGCACTTTGGCTTTGCTCAAGGAGGCTGAACCCGGGACTCAATCAGTTTGGATTTGGTGGGATATGTGGTCATTGGTGGCAGTCATGTAGCAAGGCTTTGGCAGCCACTGTAACTCTTCCAAACAGTCGTGTCCACAGCCTGGTTTTGGGGATCATGGCACTACACCCTAAGGCCTTTTTCCATACTACTGGTGTGCCCCAAATGGTGTCATCTGAAACTTCACCCCAATTACAAGTTAGTAAATGAGGCCTGCCAGTTTCATAGACGAGGCAGAAGACCCGAGACTCCTGGGCCACAGATGAAGGGCTTTAGTGCCACGGGGAGCCTCAGTCTGAGCTCATGTTCCCATTGGTTCCTTTTGCTTTTCAAATCCCATGGGGAGGGCACTGAGAGGCTTTGGTGGACGCTGTGTGCACAGTGGGCCTGGTCACAGCCAAGAAAACTCCAAGTTTAGGACATGCACAGTTCCCAAGGGCCACCAGCAAAGTCACTCAACCTTTCCTGAAAGGGGACATGTCCCTTCTTCTCCTTGCCAAGAAACAAACCTGCCCTCTGCCCCGGAGGGAGGGAAACTCTCTGCCTGCCAAAGCCATGTGCCTTGCAAACTTTCTTGGAAAGACTGCAGAAAAGAAGCCCCCAGCTACTCTGCTCGGAAGGAGGCAGAAACATTAGCCAGCGGTGGAGAGCAGTCTGCCGTGCAGGACTCTGCACACAGCATCGATCCTTCCTCAACCTCTCGCTGGAGTAAGCAACCCCACCCAGCGGCCCGCTTGTCTCTGACACGCCTTCTGAATCTAGTTCTATCACTGTCTTCATGTGAATTGACCTGTCCAGGCACCCTTAGGCAGCTTCTTCCTCAATTTCTTGCTGATATGTCATGGAATATTGACATCAAGACAAGAGAAAACGATAAGCCACCCCAACACGAATACTGACAACACACTGGTTAATGAGGGTCCTTGACCCAAAGAGTCTTAAAGATTAAACCTCTGCAGAAGCCAACCTGGAACACCCTGAAACTTGACCTCTCTTCTATCAAGGAGTGGACCCAAGTTCTTCCAAACATGATGATATCCTATGTATGTCATAACGTCACCAATATTAAGTTTGAAAAACTGAAACAAACTTTCCTAAATTGTCAATAGAAATATATTTAGTAATTTTGGTCTGTCCAAAAAGATGAACTGGATCACGTTTCTAGTCGAGATGGAGCTGCTCAGTCTAGACGGTGGCCAGCATGTGGCCTGAAATGTGGCTGGTGCAACCTGAGAAGTGACCAGAGCATAAAACACACACGGGACCCTGAAGACACAGTGAAGAGGAACGTGAAGCCCCTCATCCATGTTTGGTATTAATATCATCACATTTTGGCTATATTGTGTTAAATAAGATGTATTATTGAAGCTATCTTTTCATATTTCCATTTTACTTTTGAAAATAATAAACGTGGCCAAAAAATTTAAAACAATAAATGTGGCCCACGTTTGGGGATTGCATATTTCTATTGAACCACATCTTCCAACAATGATTTCAAAATTGTTCCTCTAGAAAAAGGTGATCAGACCGTGCAGACAAAAATGTAAGAAAATGTGGGGGGTTTTTAGGGTTTTGTAATCTTCGTGTATGTTTCGGCTTCTGAAAATTTGCAATTTGTTTTGATTTTTATCATTTTAAATAAACATTTATTTCCATAGGCATTAAGTGTCTGTAATTCTGCATTCGTCTTCTTGGAGAAGTGGCCATACTGCTGTACATTTTATGAATATCTGGAAGACAAGAGCCCACGAGCTCCAAACATGGATGATACAGGAGGGAACTGCTGGTCATCCCATTGACCAGTGTAGGCTTGAGCTGAAATAGCACACTGTGCCCTTGCTACATGTTATAAGACATTAGATAATAAGAAGCCAGGAAGTACCAGCAACAACTAAGCGTAGGACAGACCGGGACCCTGGAGCTGACTGTGGTGACCCTGCCCTGAGGCCAATGAGAGCTGCCCCATCACACAGAGAGATGTGTCCCCCCCCCCCCCCACAAGACGCAGCATTGAGAATAGAGGCAGGAGAGACATGTGCCTCGGGATAAGTTTCCTACTGGGTATGAGGCAGCAAATGTCCGAGGGGTTGGAGAGCATGCATGAATCCAGGAGCTGATTCCTGGGAGAGGATGAAGAGGCCCCTTAGGGCAGTGCTTGCAGCTTGCTGCTCACAGGGAGTGGAGAGGAGGGAGGGGCAAGGGGAGGGGAGGCAGAGGACCAAGACCTCAACCAGGCACTGAGGAAAACGCCTGCTCTTCATTCTCTGGGCCTGTGCATTCCACTGGCCTTCCTGGTCCTGAGGACTGATGTCCAAGAATCAGGAAGAATGAGCTGAAGTGGCTCAGTCTGTGCAAATGAGGGATGAGCCAAGCGTGTCTCAAAAGAAAGAAAAATGTTACTACAAAGAAGGCCAAGCAGATTTGGGGGCAGGAGTAGCAATTTGCAAAGCCAGACTCATGTGAGTCTACGCTCACACTAGAGAAGGCAAGTGGAAATGTCTCAAAATTGAACTTAAGAGAACACAGGGAGCAGGAATTAAGACTCAGGTAACACTGCATTGGAGATACTCAGACTCACTCGAGTTTGAACACTCGGCTTTGGAACCTGTCCTTATCCATCTAGTAGAAAGGAAAACATTAGCAAAAACAACAGCAAGGGACGAGATCAGGCAACCTGACAGGAGGTAACCTATGCCCAGTGCAGAGGGTGTAGTATAGGAGAGTCTACAGCACATGCACATAGCATAGTGCAGAGGGTATGTACATAGCACAACATATATGCACACAGCACAGTGGATAGCATATGAACTCAGCAGAGCATGTATATACAGTATACTGCATGTCATAAGTATATAGCACAGTGCACAGAATGGAATATAGTCCAGTGTGTAGGATATAGAGAGAGAACAGCATATAGTATATGTAGATCACATGGACATATACGTGTATATAGTACAGTGCATACTATATGCTTATAGTACTGAGTCTAATGCACAGATGTAACATGGTGAGAGTCCAGTTTTATAGCACTGTGTACAATATTTGTATGCAGTAATGCATATGTTACGCGTGTAGAATGGCATGTGGTGTATGGGTATGATGTGTGTATGTAGCCCAGTTCTAGTGTGCATTTGAAGGAATAAAGGAGAGGAAGGAGAAATGATGGGCAGCTTTATGAGAGATGATGCTTTCTCCAACTTGTGTGGAGAGGCCTCAGAAAGGCCTGGTGGTGAACTTCGTAACACTCTTCAGCTAAATGGGTGCCTTCATGACACCTTACTCAATGATCCCATTTGCAACAGTCCTAGCTGGCCCTGGCAATGACTTCTGGGACACTGTATGTTGGTGAGGTGGCTCCCAACGTGCGTTCTGTCCTGACTCCTTTCTCCTCATCCCCCCACCATCCTCATCTAACTGTCCATGGAGCCCCCAGCCCACCCCTTCCTTCCCCCTGCCATTTCCAGCCCCAGTTGTGCTAGGGCGGTGGGACAGGTGGCCAAGAGACAGATGGACGGAGCTGGAGATGTGACGTATGAGGCTTATTGAAAAATGCTCATGAGGAAGTTCCAGTGGCATTGGGCTGGACAAGCAGCACGCCATTTATCATGGTAGCTCCGTGTTTCATCAGGAGGTAGTGCCTCCATCCCTCACAACTGTGTCCAGTGGAGGTGGACTGGCTGAGCGCTTTCCTCTCCAAGCACCAGTCAACGTGGGGAGAGAGGTCTCCCAGGTTAGGTCACAGAAGCAGCCCCAGCTCAGCTTGCTTTGGCTCATAGTATGACCACAATCCCAAGGAACTCGGCACTGTGCAAGGAAGCAGCTGTACAGACGGCACTAACTTGCCCGGGCTCCCAGAAGACGTGAGATCAAGGCAGTGTCCTCAGGGACAGCACTGATCTGGACACTGGGCCCCAAGTCCCTCTCACTCTAGCTCCTTGGAAACAGAGAGGGGCATCTCAGAGACATGGTGTTTTTCTGTTCTCCTTTTCTCCAAGGATGACACATCCCATCTTGAAGGCTCCTCCAGGTGCTGGGGACATAGACTTGAGCAGTTGAGGTCACATTCTTTCTGCCAGTCAACTTTTCCCTACCCACATGGGCATGTGACCTCTCATGGTCAGACTCTGAGTGGCCTGCTGCAGCCATGAGCCCATTCCTGGGTGATCGCTGCCTGGCTGAGACAGGGATTGGCCAGGCCTGGGTTCCACATCCACCCCATGATGGAGCTGAGAGGAGCCAGCCCCAGGTCCCAGAGGAGGGGCCTGCACAGTGCACACTACGGCCACAGAACAAGAAGTGTCCCCTGACATTTAAGCACGTGACTGGCCTCACGACTTGCTGGTCATGAGCACAAAAATGCCATATGGAACAGCATTGAAAACCACGTGATCAGCATGTGTCCAACAAATGCCCCAGGTCCCCTCCAGTGCCACCTGCTGTCATTAATGTGGTTCCATTCAGACCTATGGAAATAGCTTCCAGTTCTTCCTTGAACACATCAGGTAGCAAAAAGCTCCTCCTTACGTCCGGATTTCAGAAGGGCTTCTTCTGTTCAAGTAGACTTCGAGTTCTCCACATCATGTCCATGTGGGGCACCTTCCCTGGATCTGTCTCTCAGAGACTCCCAAAGACCTCAGGTCCTGGAACTCTCCTTCTGTTCATCTCACACCCCCAAACAGAGAAGAAACAGAACAGGCATGTCCACCCAGAGAAGGCCCTGGAGAGACCCTGGCCACTCCCTCAAAATGGGTCAGAGACTGGTCAGTGCCTGGCATGGCGAGAGGCTGCTCCTCATTCAGCGTCAGCCCCGGTGGTCAGACCCTCTGCAGAGCACCAGCTGAGGCGCCTCTAGGACAATGTTGGGATCTCTCTCTCTCTCTCTCTCTCTCTCTCTCTCAATAAATATTTTGAAACTCGTTTGAACATGAGTGGTCTTAAAGCAGTGTCTACACCAGAGACTTCCTCACTAAGAGTCGTGTTTGGACATGGTTCATAGTAGACGGCACAGGGTTGTAGCCAGGCCCTGTCTCCCTGTCTTTGGCTTTTTTCTTTGTTTAAAAAATGTGTCTGAGACAGCAGAATACATCAGACACTAGAAAGGCAATATGTCAATCAATGGAAGGGTAACTGATGTGATACAGCAATTTGTATACGGGGTAAAAGCGGGAGTTCATAATCCACGTGAATCAAACCGTGTAATATGATGTATTAAGAACTATGTAATGTTATGAACGACCAATAAAAAAAAATAAAATAAAATAAAAAAAAGAAACTTATATCTTGAATATTTATATCATAACATTAAAGAAATGGAGTGCAATATTTCGGAAGCAAAAAAAAAAAAATGTGTCTGAATCATGGAATTTCATCCCTTTGGGAAGAGGGAACTTTCTCCGCAGCAAGTTAAGAAAATACATGGGCTGAGGATCAGTAGATTCCTGCCTGTATTCCTGCAAAGATGGTCCATGGAACACCCACTAACTTGGCCTCCAGCGGCTTTCCAGTCTGGAGGTAGAAGTGTGGCTGGCTCTTTACCACTTGGCGACATGTGGACAGGCTCTGACTGCGGGAACACTTCATCAAGAGACCCGAAGATCATTCACTGAGCAGAGTACTTACCGGGGGCCTGGCCTGTGCTGAGGGATTTCATCTGGCCTCACCACAGCCCCTGCCCCAGGTATCCCCGTCTCCCCTGGACAGGAGAGGACAGCTATGGAGTTAGGCTTATGGGGGTCACACTTTCCCTAGGCCAGCTGGCTGTGATAGGCCCAGGCCCAGGACCCATGTCCCTGGGTGCTGCTGTGCCCAGTGAAGGGTGGTCCTGGGCAGGCGGGGCTCTTTAGTGTTTTATTCATCTCTTCACTCAGCAGTTACCTGCAGTCTTCAAAATGTGGCTCAGCCTGCATTTTTGCCTCCCCGATGATGCAGGTTCTTCATCTAGAGGAAAAGGGACCTACATAAACCCCACCTGAGCACCTAACTGGGAAATAAGAATTGGGACAGGGCTTCGTTTTTCTAACTCTTGTTCAGTCTGGTCTCTGGGAACCAAAGTCAGCTCACTGTCAGGGAGGGCTTCACTCAGACGCAGAGGGAGCACCAAGGTGTGGCAGAGGGAGCACCAAGGTGTGGCAGAGGGAGCACCAAGGTGTGGCAGAGAAGCCCCACATCCTAGAGCCTTCAACCCAACCATCAGGTTTCCTGATCTTGTGGCTGAAACACTCACGCACACATGCACACCAGCTCTCTAACTGTGGCTGTAGACTCATAATTATTATGTGATAAATTTTCATTTAGAAAATTCACTTTGAATATGGCAAGTGAGACAAAGCCAAGCCTTTGATATTTTAGGAATTGTTAATGATGCATAATAAACAGATGCACAGATGAAGTGATTTTGCAAGTCCCATATAAACATGGCTTTATTGACTTTGAGATGATGGAAAAGAAATGAGTGGCTATCAGACTCATTAGTCACCATTAAGGAGGTCTCAGGCTCTAAGCAATGTATTAATTTTACAGTACCTCCCTGCGCACCATTCCACTGGCACACGAGGTGCTTGTGAACAGCTGTCCTGCAGCCGCAGTACCGTCTTGTTCTCTGTAGGAGAAAGAGAAAACTCGACGTAGAGGAGAGCTTATTGCAAGGCACATAGAGTGAGTTCGCTCTCTAAGTGCTTATCGAGGCGTTTGGGGGCCCACGCCGAATGGCAAAGATGTCCTTTTCCCACAGGCTAAGTTTTGAAAGAGCATGGACACTGGCTACGCTCTTGGTTATCAGGTAGTCACTACCTTTGAGAAATAAATGGTGCATTTCTTTTTTGACAGGCCACCCCCAGCCCTGCACAGCAAGAGTTCCCGGCTGAGGCAGGCAGGTAGGAACGGGGTGGTGTGTATGGAGGTGCTGCCCAGACTGGTGTGAGGAAATCCCCTCCTGGCCGACTCCTGAGAGTCTGCGTCCATTGATCTGCTTCCTAAAATCAGAGTCTTATGAAAAACTGTTTCACACAACTCTTGGGTTTTTCATAGGGATATTACTTTGAAAATGTTGTTTACAACGTAGAACATTTTGGCTTTGATCAGTATATTATGAATTTATAATGAAATTACCTTTCAAATTAATTTTAATAAATCCCAAGTGTTATTTATAGTATGCCTGGCTTCTTTCCATTTAATAAGATATTCATACACTTTAGTTTACTCTCAATTAGTTTTATAAGAAAAAGTGTGGCTTGTCAAGATAAATTTTAAAATGACGTATAATACCATGTTTGGGTGGAGCACTCAAAAACAGGCATTCCAACAAGGGCTGATTGTTGCCAGGCATGCTGGTGCACACTTGTAACCCCAGCCACTTGGGAGGCTAAGGTGGGAGGATTGAAAGTTTGAGGCCAACCTTGACAACTTAGGGAGACTGTCTCAAAGTGAAAAACATAAAAAAGCTGGAGGTTTTTAAAAAGCTCAGTGGTAGCACCACTGGGTTCAATCCCCAATAACACATATGTGCGTGTACACACACACACTCACACACACACACACACATATAAATCATGTGTGGCTGATTGTTAAATACATGTTACAGGGACACTCCTTTGAGATGACCCGCTGTTTTGACCTCCCCACCTGGAATGGAGAGATCAGGACCCTCGTCATTGGCAGCTGAAATTCTGCCTGGAGCCCTGCCTTAACCCCCGCACACCCCCAACGCAGGGGACTGGACCTCACACTGTCCATATGTTGGCCCAGATGACTCCTCGTTGACACAGCTTTTGGTCCTGGGACCAAAGACAGTTTTTAAGGTTTAGATCTGAAATGTCCCCCCAAAGATTCATGTCTCTGTGAAATCTTGGTCCCCAAGGCAGCAGTGTCCAGAGGTGGGACCTTTAGGGGACGGTTGGATCACAAGAGCTTTAGCCTCATCAATGGATTAATCCATTTGTGGGTTCATGACTTAATGAGTTCTTGGCAGGTGGTGTAGACTGGGAGGGGGGCCCTGAGGAAGTAGGTCACTGGGGGGTGCCCTCCAGCCCCTTAGTTCCTGGCTCCTTCTGCTCTCTGGCCACCATGAGGTGAGCACCACCAGACCCTCCCTGCCCACACAGGCCCAGAAACCACGGAGCCAGCTGGGTATAGACAGAAATCTCTGAAATTTTGAACGAAAATAAATCTTTCCTTCTCTGAATTGGTTTTCTCCGGTATTTTGTCATAGCAACAGAGAGGACTAACAAGGGCTTAAAGGAGGGGTGCATGGCAAGGACAAAGAGGAGCAGTACAGTGTCATCAGATGAAGGAGGACAGGTGACCATCGAGGAGAAGAAGGCCCATTAGGTCAAGTTGGAAAAATTCGCATAAGGAGACAGCGGCATGGATCAGGGATCAGGCTCCGGTGAGATGTAAGGACCCAGGTGAGGGGCAAATGGAGACAGGGAGGGCGAGTCCACCTGGAGTCCTCCTCTGTGTGGTGTAGAATGTTAAGGCACACCTCTGGCCATCACTCCCACCCCAAGGTGTGGCAGCCCCAAATGTCTCTGACCCCTTGTTCTAACCATCGACACCTGCTCTCCAGTTAGGACCCACTGACACCCCCAAAGTCAGGAAAGAAAATCTAATTTCTAGGGTTTCTGTAAGCACAAAAATACTAATATTTTGTTTCAAAAAATTCCCCAAATATTTTCGACCATAATGAGCAAACGCTTCCCTAACACTGGAGCTTTACGAAGCCCGAGCCGCCCACCATCTCTAGGTGGGATTCGCCAGCTCCTTCCCCATTCTTCCACCACACAAACCATCTCCAGGCCAGAGACGGGCTCTGAGAAGAGCAGCTCATTTGGACTTTAATTCTTGGAGTTTCCTTTGGCAAAACCCTTCATTCCATAAGGAAAGAAAGGAATGGAAGCTATACCTTTTTATTGTCTCAGTCTTCGCACTGTCATTAGAAAAAAGTGATTCGGCAAAGTTTGACTGGACACGGCCGCAGAAGTTTTCAGTGAGGTGCAGAGTTCTACTCTCAGAAAGGAGCCGTGAACCTGGAATAGCTCGGCAGCCCTCCTTTGTGCCAGGCGAACCTCACCACGGGCTGGTAAGGACAGGTGGGAACGACACTGTGTGCATTTCAAACAGCCCTGCCCTTAGACGGCGTCTCCCACCTCAGTTAGGACACAGGTTCATCGTGCAACTTGGGAGGCCAAGAAAGAAATGGCATTTGCTTCAAGATACTTCAATTCAGCTCACCTTCCTTTGAAGAATTAAAATACAAGCTTTTGCCAGAGTTATTTTTTTTTTCTCTCTCAAAAAAAATAGGAGTTTAGGAAGTCAAAACACAATCTTTTTTATTCAGTTACATGAAAATAAGAAACTCCTCCATAATTAAATTTTCAAAATTAGGAAAGAACCAATTCACAGTAACACAGCCAGCGCCAGAATGCGCCCAAGATCAGCTCTCCCGGTAAACGAAGGACCCTGGAAATGTCTTCTTCTAATTAGTTACTACTGAGGCTTTTTTTTTTTTTCCTGAGCATAAATCCTCTATGTCTTCTTTTGAGTCAGGTTTTTCCTGGGGATATTCAGAATTAACTCTGTTATGCAGTGAAAATCTGTTTTGTTTCCTTGGTGTTACCTGGGACAATCCATCCACCATTCATCCACTCACCTACCCATTCATTCATCCATCCATTCACTCATCCATCCACCAATCCATCCGTCCATCCACCCACCCACCATTCACTTATCCCTTCAACCACTCATTTGTCCATTTATGCATCAGAAATTAGTTGAATGGCTTCCTTATGCCTGGTGTGATTTCTATGCCTGGTACTGTGTTAGGTCTAGACCTCTCACAGAGCTTGTTAGAGTCTCAGTGAGACACCATGTCTGCATATTCTGGGCTTCCTAAGACCACCAGGGTCACACCCCCTGGGAGAAATGGGCAGGTATCCAGTGACGGTGTTTTGGAAGAACTGAGGAATTTAGGACCTTTTCTGACTTTGCATGAGTTAGGGACTGTCTTTAACAAGAGCCAGACCCCACCCCCACCCCCCACCGTCCTCTGGAGCAGCAGGAATTGACTTCAATAGGCTTGACCCAGGGCTCCCTTGGCTTCTGTGCCCCCTTGCTCAGCCCTCAGGACCAGCTGTGGGAGCCCCAAGAATCTTCCATTTCAGGATTGTGAAGGGACGATATCATCGACTGCAGGGTTTCCCTTCCCTCTGAATTTCTCTGCTATTTCCATGACTTAATCGATGGAATTGAATTTGGCAAAAGAAGAAGAAGGATTAGTATTTGCTTTCAGAATTCATTTTAACTTTGTGCCTTGAGGTAGCCTCTAACTAATTAAAAGAACAACTAATTGAAAGAAGATCTTCCATTTTAAAAAGTTAGTTCACCTGAATTCATTGAAACCTGAAAACTTAAATCAATATGGAGACAGAGTATCCCTCGCAATTTAGGAACATTACCCAGGATGGAAAGAACTCCCTGGATCTCTGCCAACCCGTATTTCCTTGACGAGTCTGTGAAATTACCCGTTAACACGTCTTCACCAGAACTTATGTCATTTCTTCATCCTGGCTGGCCAGCTGGGGGGGACGCGCCTGCCCACAGGTCCTCCACGGGCAGCCTGCTACTGTGGAGGGCGTCTCTGCTTGGCTTGTGGCCCACCTTTGCTGATTTGTCAGTGAATTTCCTTCTAGAACCTTCCCCTTTGCTTTCCTAGAGGGCTATACTTGGCTTTTTCCTTTAATCGGGAGGATTTTTATGGTTGTCATTACACTTTTTCTGAACTTCTAAAAGCTAATTTAACAAATAACGGATGGTCTCTTTTCTTTCCTCCCCTTCTTCAGTAGACGCTTGGGGCAGCGCTAGGCTCACAGCACAAACGGGCCGAGGGGTGCAGAGGCGCCCAGGTATCCCCACCCTCACAGCCACCCACTGTCAGTGTCCTTCACCAGACGGGGTGTCTCAGAGTTCCCCAGGCTGCGCCCACACTGACGCCCTCACGGCTGCGAGCCCCACCTACACGTGGGCTCTTGGGGCCCTGCTCCTTGCCGGTGCAGCTGTGGTTTTCACAAGGGTCTAGCCCTGTCTGTCCACACCCCAGTATCACCAGAACGCTTCGGGTGCACAGCCCTCAAAACCCACCCATGGTCCATCCCTCCCTCCCTTCCCAGCCCTGGGCGACCACTGTTTGTCCCCCTCCTCCCTGGTTCTCCTGGTTCTGCTCTTTCTGGAACACCATGTAGCCACAGCATGCAGCATGCAGCCTTTTCACAATGGAACTGGCTTCAAATGGCGCATGAGTCATAAACTCCTGGTAGATCATGATTCGCTTCACGGGTAGTTTAAGTTCCACCAGAACATACGGGCAGAGCCCAAACTTCTTTGGTGAGTCCTGCAGTTTTGTAAAGGGAATAGCGTTTTCTGAGCTCTTTGTTGATTGGCATGGCCCAGTAACCCTTCGACGCGTGTAAATTTGGAACGAGCTCTGGCTCCTTGACAGTGGTTGCAGAGGTACCCGGCAGATGGCTCGGCGTTCGCTAGGAATAAACAGGGTTGAGAGATGCTCTCACTGCAATCAGTGATTTAGCTTTCTGGAATCCAGGAGAGCAGGAGGTGGCTCCTGGTTGCTAAATCTGCTCTGCCTGCTCAGGCTCAGAGCTCTGGAGGGGCCTCCTGGACGGTTGTCTTTGGGCGGCCTGGATCACGGTCCCACCCCAGGGGCTGTGCGCATGCCTGACCACAGCGGGTGCTCGGAGAGTCTTAAAAGCAAGCCCCGTCCCTGCTGGGGATTCCCTTCTGTGAGGACAAGGCACATGACGAGGGGCTCATGGGGAATGGGGGCTTCCATGCCCAGGGGTCCTTCCCTAAGCCCTGCCTCAGTTCTTCTTCCCCAGGTTTGGGGCTCCCACTGTGAACAGCATCCGGCCCCAGGGTTCCAGCCCCTGAGTGCATGCAGGGAGCCTCTGCCTTGGTCACACAGAGGCCATGAGAGTTGTGGCCCACTGAACATTCCCCAGGAGTGTGTGACTGTTCCCCATCGATTCAGTGCCTTCCTCCTGGAGGGGTAAATGTGGGCCCAGGGCCTCACACTGAACAGACAGCCTCCGTCTGGGAGCAGTGAGCTCACCACCTGATGAACTGGTGCTGAATTCAGAAAGTGCTGTTGGCATCTGCCTATCAGCTCACTTTCTAGAAGTTCCTGCCCCACAAATGCTTTGTTTACAAACAACCTGCCTTAGTTCAGGGTCAGCCTTGGGAGCTTCCTGATATCATCCAAGAATCAGGGAACGATGGCATGTATGAATTCCCGTCAGCCTCCATTCAACATTTTAAAGTGCGATTTTTAAATGAATTTATTCTCTTTTGAGCTTTTTAAAAACTGTCATTGGAGATTTATTTTGTGGAAGTGAAAACATGTCCTTGGTGCAAAATCTTGATCTAGAAGCCATTTCTAAAATGAATTTGTCTCTTCTGGAATCCATGTTTGATGATAGGAAATACAGTGGGCCCTCACCAGTCAGTTCACCTTCCTGCCATCGGCTGAAACATTTTGTTTACCAAAACGCAACTTTGTCTAGGCCTAGCCACAATGAATCCTCTTGATAAAAAAAGGACTGCAGATTTGACTTTTGCCGAGTTCGTGCCATTTTTCATTTGCCCTGCCAAAGGGTCATGATTTTTAAACTACATTTTCAGTAGAGAATATGAAACATGTGGCTTTTAAAAAGGAAGTCAGACATGTGAGCCTGGAAGAAGCAAAACTGTTCCAGGGAACGAAGGCATTTGGAACCTGCTGCAATCACAGAGCGTGGAGGCCCGTAGACCTTTGCCTGTGAGACTTTGGACTTGAACCTGACATAGCAGAAGGCGCTTCAAGCCCAGCTGGCACACGGAGAGCCGACCACGGCAGTCCACCTAGAACACACGGAGCTCTTAGAAATGAATTTTACCACTGCAGACAGGCAAATAAGTGTGTGTCTTACTGTCCCCTGTTCAAAAACACTGAGCAAAGGATTGTGCAAGCCAAGGTCATGGTGGAATGCTTGCAAACAAACCTTCAGGCTTCAAAGAAAATCCAACTGTGTTTTCAAATCCAGAAAATGTGGTCTTTTGACTAGAAACAACAAATAAAAAGTACTATAAATAAAACTATTTAAGAAGTTGTACATCCTTCCATCAAACTTGATTTCAGAATTAATTGAAGAGTAAAATTCACACCACCTACCCCGTCGGTAAGACTGGGGCTTGCTGGGAAGGACGCCCTTCTGAACTGGCATGATAAGACTGCATTTTATTCTGATTAAAAGTGGCCTTTTCCTCTAATAAACGGCTCAGAGGCTGACTTAGTTCTTTAACTTGCAGTTGGTGGATCTAAAGACGTCAGTGACATAGCCATCATATCAATATGCACTTGCAGCATTATGAGAGATGGTGACATGGACACTTCCCACCACATGTGAGGTCTCTGGTAAGTCCTGGGTTGACTGGGGAAACTGCAGATGCTCGGACGCACTGAGGGAGCCAGAGCTCTGACGTTGGTGTTTCAGTTTGGGTTCCTGAAAAGCATCCCTGAGACGAAGATGTTTGTGAAAGCAGTTTATTGGGGAGTGATCCCAGGAAAAGTGGGAAGAGGAATGGGAAGTGAGACCAGGAAAGTGGCCAGAGGATGGGCACAGGCAGTAGCCCATCAGTGTGATTGGGCTGAAGCCCCCTGGGGGGCCCAGGAGACAGGGAGCTCCCATCCAGAGTGTCCCTTGTTAGTGCAAAGAAAGGACACATGGAAACTGCTAGCTGTCCCAACATTTTCCTTCTCGCACCCCAGCAGCCCGAGGTGCCCTCCAGCAAAGAAGCAGGGGAGCGCTCTTGCAGGAGAGAAAGCCGGCGGGCGAGACGATGGTGCAGGATCAGGGAGGAGCTGAGCCGACTCACCTGCTGCAATGCTTTGCACACTCTGAGTGTATCGGTGAGCCTCAGTCTCAGGACTCGGTCCTTTGATGACCTATGGTAGAGGTCGCCTGAGCTTAGGCCATGCTTCTGCCCATCTTCACAGGAATGGCACAAGGAGCCCAGCTCAAGTGCTGCCTTTCCAGAGTCCCTTGCAGCTGGAGGTGCCTTTCACAGCTGCTCCTTGTAACACCCGGCCAGGCTTCCTGCTTGGTACACAGGCCATGTGCCCCCAGAGCTGAGGACATGAGGTCTGAACCAAGGACAGTGGTTATGGTGGAGATGCTGTGGTGCCTGGTTCCGGGGGCACCTGCATCAGCCCTAGAGGGAAGACTCCCAACCTCCTGAAATCCATCCCCACACAAGCAATTGTTACTGACTTTTACCGGCAGCTGAACGTGTTGGCCAAGGATGCTGCCTTGAGCGGGTGGCCACACGATGGTGCATGTAACGAGACAGGCAGTGTCTGCTGACTTTTGGCCAGCTATTAAAATGACAGTGGGCTCCATGGACGCTAGCTGACTTGGACAGATAGCCACTGGGCAGGGTTTTCCAACTCGTGGTTGGACTGTTGTGTTTCTTCAAGGGGCAGAAATAATAGACATGCTTGGATAACGGATATGAGTTCATCGTTCATACAAATGATAAAGAATGGCTCACAGATTTGGTTTATTTTAACACACTGATCAACAATTGCAAGGCAAAATGGAAGATGTTTATCGCAGATGACAGGATTGTTGAAATGAAGATGAGTTTGGGAATGGGGTGGAGACAATTGATCACGATTAATCCCTGGGGACTTTGGCTTCCTTGAATGGGGTGAGGTTGAGTGCAGTTGAGGCAAAACAAAGCTCATCATTCCCATCGTGTTTCTTCACTGGAATCAGCCGTGGGACAGTGTAAAGGGCTGAGTGGGTGCTCCACAGGGTGCTCTAGAGTCCCTGGAGCCCTTCACTGTGAGGGCAGCATGTGGGTGGGCAGCCTTCACCACCAGGCCCCGTGCTGCAGGAGGCTGGTTCCTGTGCTGACATCCTTCGCCACGTACGGGGCTCCTACACGGGGCGAACCCACCTGGGCAGGATCCCTTCAGTCTGCCGGATGCAGGAACATGCCACCTGCCACTCAAAGCAGTGTCCATGAGACCCCCAGGTGGAAGCCCAAGGCCAGCACCCTGCCCACCCCAGGGAGCTGCAGCTCTGACAGCAGGGACCCCAGTCAGAGGTGGGGAGGTGACAAACACAGACGTCGCTGGTGTGGGTGAATTGTGCTCACCTGGAGCCCCCAGATGCTGAGCTCACAATTCAGGGAAGAAAAAAGACCTGGATACAGAATCTGATAGATGATTCCTTCCGGTTCCATACAGATCTTAGACCGATCGGCTTTCTGCACCCGCCTTTCACCCGCCAACGAAGCAGGAAGAAAACCTCAGTTACCGTTTTTCTTCATAGTCCATTTAAACCATTATTATTTTTTTTTTACATTAAAGCAAGCCTAAGCAGTGAATTAGAACAAAAATTCACTGCTATTGAGCACAACAAGAATCTTCTGAGAGAAAACAAGCAAGCAAACAAAAAACTAATAGAAGAAACAATAAATGATGATATTAGAATTCTCCCTGCAATCACTCCCTGCACAGGTGGGGAGAGCTGCTATCTGCAGAGGAGGTGGGAAGGCAGAGAGGCTGAGGAGTAGAATCTTCCTCAAAGGCTAACAGTTCTGAAAAATGAGCTCTTCCGATATATCAAATCCCTTTAAATCCACGAAAACCCAAAGAGTAGCACAAGCATTTTGAAACTACAAGAATAATGTAAAGGTTCGTTTTTTTATTAGTGTGTTACAGTCAGCCTTGATTGGGGTTCGTTTTGACATGACCATATGGGCGGGCGTGGGATGTGATTGGCTCCACCTGGGTCCCCAGGGCTCCCCCCAGTTCTTCCTCTGCTGTGCTCCTCCTATTTATTTAGAGGTCTGTTAGTGCTTTATAGATATCCGAAAAGGTGAACTTCTCTGTGGAATCTTGACTCATGTAGATAAGATGGTCAGGTCACGTTCATCTGCCATCTTCCCTTTCCCACCCCTCACACTTCCTCTACTGCACGGACCTTCCTTCTAGTTTCACGGAACTCCCACCAGTCTTTTCTCCCTTATTTTGGTCTAGTTTCTGCAAATGTCAGAAAACATTTGACCCTTGACTTTCTGGATCTTGCTTATTTCACTGAGCCTGCTGTTCTCCAGTTCCACCCATTTGCCAACAGATGCCATAATACCATTCTTCTTTATGCCTGAGTAGTATTCCTTTGTGTATATAGACCATATTTTCTTTATCCATTCATCTGTTGTCAGGTATCTGGGCTGGTTCTATAACTTGGCTATTGTGCATTGTGCTGATATAAACATTGATGTGGTATATCACTATAGTATGCTGATTTTAATTCTTTTGGATAAATACCAAAGAGTAGGATAACTTGGTCATGTGGTGGTTCCATGTCTGGTTTTTTGAGGACTCTCCTACTGCTTTCCAGAGTGGTTGCACTAATTTGCAGTCCCACCAACACTGTATGAATGTACATTTCCCCCCCATATCCCCATCAGTATTCATTATTATCTGTATTCTTGATAATTGCCATTTTGACTGGAGTGAGATGAACACTCAATGTAGTTTTGGTTTGCATTGATTTGCATCTCCCTGATAGCTAGGGATATTGAACATTTCTTCATATATTTTTGTTATCTGTATTTCCTATTTTGAGGAGTGACTGTTTAGTTCTTTGAAGGCTTATCAATTTTTTACTGTACAATGTTACATTCTAGGTACCGAAGAATTTGCAGTTAAATGCCCATTTAATTCAAACTCTCATCAAGTAAATGGACAGCTAATGAGCTTGTGTCATCTGGCTTTTGGTCTTGCACCAGGAACCTTCATCAACTAGAATATTCACGTCTTCAGTTCCTTTGCGTATAGTTATGGTAAATTTTAATGGCTCTGAAGTTATATCACTCTTCACATTTTGGATTTTGTATTCTTTAGATTATAAAGCAGAGTGACCCAATGGAGAAAGTGCTCTTTCAAAAAGTCATGCTGGAATAATTTATAGGCACAACGAAAATGTTGACTCACCCCACAGTGTTTGTGAAAATCAACTCAAAGTGGATAGTCTCACCTGTGAAACCTAAAACTACAAAATGCTAGGAGAAAGCATAGCAGGTTGGCTTTGAGATCTTGGGTTAGGCAGAGACTTGTTGAAGACAACCTAAAGCAGGATCCATAAATAGAAAATGGAAGCTCAGGAATGAAATGCATCAAGATTAAAAATGTCTGCTCTTTGAGAGACACCACTAAAAAAAATGAAAAGTCAGAGACTGGGAAGACATGTCTACAAATCACATAACTGGCAAAGACTGGCAGCCACAATACATAAAGAACTTTCAAAACTTCATAAGACAGGGGGCTGGGGCTACAGCTCAGGTGGTAGAGTGCTTGCCCCACATGCACAAGGCCCTGGGTTCAATCCCCAAATCACCAGGGGGAAAAAAAAACTTTTCATAAGACACGTATCCTTCTTACCCTGCACTAAGATTTTGAACTGATATTCAGACACATTGCCAAAGAAATACAGGAATGTCAAAATCATCAGTCATTAGGGAAATGCTAATTTAAATCACAGCAAATCTATGACATTCTCTTCGGAGTGTTGAAAACATAACCAGATAATTTCAGAGGCTGCCTAGAAAACAGAGCAACTGGCTCGCTGGGAGAATGCAAAAACAGTTTAGTAGTCTTCCATGAAACCAAATGTCCACTTAGTACTTTACCCAGAAATTCCACTCTTATGTATTTGCCTAAGAGAAATGAAGTGCACAGAAGCCAGTACAAGAACATTTATAGGAATTTTATTCATCACCACCAACAACATCTGGAAACAACTCGAATTTCCATCGATGGTAAATGTACAGATTAGGTCACATCTATAATTTGAAACTGCTACAGTTTAAATATGAGGTTTCTCCAAAGGCTCTTGGTGAGACAGCACAAGAACGTTCGGAGGTGACGTGATTGGTTATGAGAGTTTGAACCACCGATCCCCTGATGGGGATGAACTGGGTGGTGGCTGCAGGCAGGTGGCCGTGGCTGGAGGAGGGGGGTCGCTGGGGGCTGTTTGTTTTGTCGTGGTGACACCTCTCTCTCTCTGCCCTCTGGTGCCACGTCCTGAGCTGCTTTCCTCCACCGCACTCTTCCTGCATGATGTGCGGCTCACCTCGGCTGCGAGGAAGGGAGCTGGCTGTCTAAGGACCGAGGCCTCTGAAACCTTCAGTGCCAAATAGCGTTTCCTCCTTTAATTGTCCTTGTCGATCTTTGGTCCCAGCAGTGAGAAGATGACTGAAATAGAAATGCCACTCAGTAATACAAAGGAACAAAGCCCTGATAGAAGTGACATCCCGGACAACTCCTCAAGGCATGCAGATTGGAAGAGGTCAGACTGGACAGAGGCACACCACGTGGTCACGGTCCTCCCTCAACACAAACCCAGCCAGGTTCCCCGGGGCCAGAAGGGAGAGGCCTGGCTCTAGGCTACAGAAGGGCCAGAGGGAACAGTGTGGCATCCCAGAAACACTGGGTCTTCAAACTGCCTCCAAGGTAGTTGCATCCCTAAACAAGTTCACAGAGCCACACACCTAAAAAGCCAATTTTACGCAGTGAAGATTCTCCCTCAAAAAAATTATGGGGTGGGGGGAAGGAACAAGATGTGTTCACCAAGAACAAAGCACGACCTCAGCTGTGTGTCAAGCAGCAGAGAAGCCCCCGCACAATCTCAAAACCAGCCCCTGTCAAGGCTGTAATTGGGACATGTTGGGGGAAGCAAGGGAAATTATCTATTAGTTAATAATAACTGACAATATCCATGTTAACCCCTGGGCCTCATTAAGGACCAGGGCAGGTAGGACAATGTCCTCTCTTTGGAGGCTCAAGTCTTAGGAGTGAGCAGAGTCTGCAGGCCATCTTCCCAAGATTCAAATTGTTCAGAGAAAAAGGACTGTGTGTGTGTGTGTGTGTGTGTGTGTGTGTGTGTGAGAGTGTGTGTGTGTGTGTGTGTGTGTGCGTGAGCTTGTGTGCACTGTGGGTACACATGCATACTCATTTGTGTGTGAGGATGGGGTGGGGAAGAAGGGGAGGGGCAATGAGAATTAGGACAATAGTCACAATTGGGAAATGTAAGTGAAATTCCCACTCTACTATTTTTTTCCTGTTGTTCTGTAAGTTTTCAAATTTTCAAATAAAAAGTTGGGTTAATCCTTCTTCATCCAGCAATGGCATTTGAAGAAGTTTACCCTCATAAAATAAAGGTGTATACAAAGACGTGAGGAAACATACTCCACACTAGGAAGCTTATTAATCAAAAAAGAGTAGAAAATTCCAAAAGTCCAACAGCCCCGTCACCTGACACAGAGAGGAATTTAATACACTAATACACTCTTACTGAACACCTGGTGTTGGCATTAAGGGATCTGGATAAATAAATTATAGTATATAAATATGATGGACTATTATGCTGACTTTAAATATATTTTGCTAAATATTTAATGACACGGGAAATGTTTATGCTATGTTAAATGAAAAATTCAGGATGCAAAAACAGCATATGTGAAATTATTTTCTAAAAACATTTTTTAATGTATGGGGAGAAAAAAGAAGAAAATAAACTAAAAAGTTAAAGGGGGTAATCTCTTGTGATAGGATTGACTATTTTTTGTTGATGTTGTTTATACTTTGCCCTATTTTCCAGTTTTCTACACTATTTTTGTTTTGTTTTTTGGCGATGTCTACAAGCATGCTTGGGTCTGGCAGTGCAGTGCGAGGGAGAGGAACAGATGTATCTAGGAGAAGTCTGAAGGCCAGTCGGCCTAGGTAGGTGACAACAGGCTGCGCCCATAAACCGTGAAGGCTGCCTGCCATCGCAGTCACAACTGTTCTCCTTACTGTGGAGAACACTCTGGACGTCAGCTGAGTTCCCTTCCTCTCCACCAAGAAAACGGTTTCAAACACACTTTCATAAAATGAGGGCACTTTCTAATTGTGTGCTACTCTTACACTTTAAGGACAGAACAAATTAACCTTAGAATCAGATGAAGCAGAAGAGCTCCAGCTGTTCTGTTCTGGTTCTTGCGGCCCCTGCCAGGTGGCGGTGTGTGTGTGGTGGTGGTAGCGGGCACAGGAGAGGTGTGCTTCCACGGGCTTCTGGGGTTCTGGGCGACATCCCAGGGACACAGCTAGATCCTACAGCTGGAGGGAGGGAGCACAGCCAGGGAGGCAGGCAGGAGAGGCCCAGTGGAAATGCAGGGGGCCCTGGAGCTGGCGGGCCACCTCGTCCAGCCAACGTGGCCCTGGGCGCCTGAATCCCTGTCCCCATGGATCTAGGCTGGGTCAGGAAGGGAAGCCCTGGGTCTTGGGCTTTGAAAAAGGCCCATTGCACAGGTGAGGTGGTCTGCTCCAGGAAGGGAGGGCTGTGTGGGGACAGGCGAGTGGACGCCTGGACGAGCTCTGGATGTCCTCCTGCTTGGAGCCCAGAAGCTGAGGCCCTGGGCTGCCGAAGCAGAGCCAAGGTGCAGTTTGGGGAAACTCCTTCTCAGGGGAGCATCTGGTGCATTTGCTTCCGGAGAGTCTTCTTCATGAAGGACTGGGTTGCTGGAGTAGGGGAGAAGCGCAGCAGCCCAGCACGCGCTGAGCAGAGGCAGGGAAGACAACCTCACGCACCGCAAAGGCGTCTGGGATCATCCACGGGGAGAGTCAGAGGCTGCAGTGGTAGAGGAGCTGGGGCTGCTTAATAATTGAGTGTCACTGCTTGATTAAATCAATACCATGAGCCCTTTTAGGTCTTGATATTATTAAGGGATCAGGCCAACGTGGCGTTAGAAGGTGAGCAGAAACCCTAATAGCCTAGCAAGAACTTTGCCAGCAAATTATTCTTTTAAAAAAATCACAGGGTCATATGTTTTCTCCAAAATATGGAAGCTAAAGAGGTAACAGGAAAAGAAAGGGGAGGGGGAAATCTCCTGAAATTGAAGGGAGATCAGTAGAAGAGAGGAAAGGGACCAGGTTAGGAGAAGGAAGGGGAAACACTGGGGAATGATCTAGACTATATTGTTACATTGTGTGTGTGAGCAAATACATAACAACAAACCCCGCCATTAGTTACAACTGTAATGCACCAATAAAAGCGTGAAAAAATTACCAGGCCCCATTTTTAATCCAAATTTTGAATGGACATTTTTAAATAAAAGTCTTTTTCTATACTTTGTTTCCAGAGATCATGGTAAAGGCCTGTGGGAACTCTTAACAGTCAAAATGTTTGCTTTGCATCTTATTTGAATATCAACTCTCTGCAGAATTGCAAGTGTTGTCAGTCATCCTGACACGGACACTGGCCCTTAAAGAATGCCCTTCTGTGGCATAAATTCTTTTATGCCTGTGAACTCAACTGAGCTAAATATTAAGTGTAAAGAGTTCTACAAAACTATGTAGTTAATAAATGATGTTGGAGCTTAATGTTGGAGCTTAGGAAGCTTCAAGAGCTTTCATCTTCATATTTTAAATTCTTAATGATCCCTCCCTCTTTCTTAGTAAGAAAGCCATTTAGAGAAATGAATCGTTTTCTTCGGGAAATCCTTAACATTTTCCTCCTCAGTTGGAAGAAAAGGGACTCTGGCAAATGCCACCTCTCCTCTCTCTCTCTTTCTCTCTCTAGCTTGTTTCTGTGCTCAACTGAAACAACTAGAATTGATTACTACGGTGACAATGACGTCAATGCAGCCACAGTGGTGGGGTCACCCACATGCATTCCCATTCAGAACTTCCTGTAGACGGCATGTGTACAGGGTGAATGTGCGTGCACTCACACACGCGCGCACACATACACACACACACACACACACAGAGTCATGGAAGTGGGAAACCTTGAGACATGGGAGGAGCTGAGGTTCTTAAGAGGTCATTCTGGCCCAACTCCTTCATTTTACATGCAAGAAAACTGAGGTTTGGAGAAGGTGAGCGTGGTTGTCAAGGTCACTACTGGGCCTCAGGCACCACCCAGGCCCTCTGTTGCACCGTGTGGTATGGAAGAAACAGGATTTATGAGTTTGAATGTCAGCTCAATTTTTCAACCCCAAATTGGGGTTGGGTATGCCTACCCTACAGCTGGGAGGTAAAGGGGTTAATGTGCCTTGGAAGCTCTGATGGATCTCAACGGTCACCAGGCCACTCCCCAGCCCTCATCCTTGGAATGCTGAAGGGGGACCTCTGGGCAGGAGGCTGTCAGCCCACCAGTCTCCTGGTGCCTCTGCTGTACAAAAGGACTCTTCGATGGGCTGATTCTGGGGACCACTACCCATGGCTCAACTCTGTAACCAGCAGATTCTGGAGTGAGTACACCCACAGACCTGCACCCTGCTGAACAAATACAATAAGGAACACTTCTGTCACTCACTGCAGCCACAGGTACATAGAATGAAGCCATACTCCACACAAACCAAGAACAACCACCAAGTGGCTGAGTTCTTGGTCACCCTCCCTGTCTTCCACCTCCAGCTGAGCAGGTTCACACTGCCCTTGGCTGCAGCCCAAGGTCAGCACCCTGTGAGCTCTGTCTGGGTGCACATTGAACCAGCTTCACTGGGGGTTCCATGGACAGAAGGACTCTCCTAGACATGTCCCATGCCCTCCCTGGAGCCCACATCTGCTGACCTTGCAGGTCAACCAGACCTCCCTCTGGGGTGCTGGGCTGCTGCTTGGCACAGGGAGCATGTGCAGTACACGCCCATGGACCTGCTCCAGCCTTCTCCAAAGGACAGTTCCCACAAAGTGACAAGCATGCGTTTCTTCTCCTGGTGCCACGTTGGACCTAAGGGAAGCCCTGTACATGCTAAGAGGGTGCTTGGGTTTTATGAAACCTGAGCAAGGGAACACCTGGTGTTCTGCTCCATGTGGCACAGGTGGCCACTCTCATTCTTTTCAAGCAATCTTAGGTCCCTTAAAGATGTCTTAGGTCCCCTAAAGCTGAAATCAGTCCTTTCTGGAGCTCAGCATGTACAAAGAGATAAAGCTGAACTTCATTTTAGTGGGACACCCACTGTTAGGGTGTCTTGGGGATGCTACAGGGTATGAGTTGTGGTCATCGGTGAGCTGGGCCCGCCCTGCTTTTAGGTAAGGGAGGACAATTGTCCCTTTAACTCAGTCAGCAGGACAGTGGGATGCACTAGGCTGAAATCAAGATTCAGCCATCTTCATTGGTACCCTCGGACACTCTTGAAAACGCTGCCCCCTCAGGGATGATAAGCATCTGCCTTCTTGGGGTCCTCTTCACTCTGCAAATGATTGGAGAACGACAGGCATTATGAGATGCTATTAATTTTTATGAAAAGAGGAAAAATCACCTTTAATAGCAACTGTGATTCCTTTTTAAATGAAGGGAAAATTACTTGCTTATTTCAGTCAATAAAAAAGCCGTCAGAGCCATTCATTAACCAGCTGGTGGCAGTGTTTTCATTAAGAAAAGATAAAGTAACATTACGCATGCCACTTCGGATCCATTTTTATCAAGCATTTGAGATGATGGATTTTTAGGTCCTTCTCACGAATATGGTGAAAATTTCAACCGTATTTGGAATTTCCCAGAGAACTTGGAATTCCAAGGGAAAATACCATTTTGGTTAGTTCTTGAGTCAGTTTCTACCAAAAGGAAAACACATAAATTATACGGGGCAGCACTGAAACGTCTGCCTGTTGGTTTCCCTGTTGCTAGCCCCTTTGTTTGGGGTTACACAGAAGGAAGACAAGGCTGCCCTATCGGGTGTCCTTCCACTGACCGGGGAGGGGTCCCTGAGCGTCAGGTAAGAGGCAGCTTTGACAGGTTGGCTGTTCCTCTTCCCTGCCTTCCATCAAAGATGAGAAAGAGGGTTGAATTCAGCCTTCTTCTCTAAAATTATCCAACGAGTCCTCTTCTCCCTCCCTCCCTGCAGAAGAGGAAGTCGGCCTCCAGGGAAGGATGTCCTACGTCAGACAAGTGGAGCGCCCAGGTTTTATTTCTGTAACAGTCACGTGACAGCACCCTTGCCAGCGTTTAAATTCCATTGTGCCAAAAAGGATTGCCAATCAGGTGTGGGAACAACGTCGTCCTCCTACTGAAAAACACAGAAATAGCCACAGCCCTGACCTCTCCATCTGGGAAGATGGTTTCACTCCTTCTCCAAGAGACGGAACCCTCCCACCCCGCCGCTGCCGGCACCATCTGCACCGTCTCCATCTGGGAAGTGGATCCTGAGCCCACACAGACGTGCCGAAAGCCAGTGCCGATGTCCAGCAGACCCCCTGACCCCTTGGCCCAGCAGGACACACTGGGCAGCACAAAGCCACCTGTCAGTCTGTATTTTCCTCTCCTCATCTGAAACCTGGGCCTTCCTGACTCTCTCTGGGATAAAACTTAGGTTATTTTGTGTTGAGAGTTTTAGTTCCAAGGAAGGGTTGTTGGAATCGACATGGCATTCAGGATGATCTTTATTAATTAGTATTTCGAAGTTCCACTGGCCCTGCTGCCCCCAAGATGCAAAGCTGTCCATATCCATGCAGACGGAGAATTAGGGTCACCTGCCAAGGGTCACACAGCAAATTATGAGAAGATGAAACCAGTGGCCTTTGATTTGCACCTTCAATTTGTAAAAATTGTGTGTGAATGAAATACACTTTGTTGCTTTCATCGAGTAGGAATGCAAAATCTGTTCAAATGACGGGGAGCCGGTCAACCAGGATAAACAGGCCTCGAAGACATATCTGTCGGATGGTCAGGCCAATCTTCAACTGGCTGACCTAAGACAGGCTTGTAGAGATGACGGCCTCATGCTTATAACACATGAGAAGGGCTTGGAGGCAAGGCCACCTGAAGGATCTGGAATCCATTATGCGGCAGGATTCATACACTGGCCACCAGAGGAGAGAAAGTTCCCAGTGCGTTGAATGGAATCTTGGCCGATGATCCCGGGTGCTCAAGTCCTCATGGGAGCTGAAACCTGGAAGACTTTCAGCATTTGACATGCCAGGAAGCAAGTGAGCCCAGCTTCGAGCCACCAGGGGCTGAGGGGGCAGAGTGGGTGCTTTCAAATACTGAAGGGCTGTCACATCAAAGAAAGGGGCTGACTTCAAAGAGGGGTTGAATGCAGCTCAGAGCTTTCAAGGCAAGCCAAATCGCTCCTGGTATCATCAAGTAAGACGCTTCCTACGTGTGGTTTTGGGTTTTGTACCTACCAGCTAGATGCCCTTGACGGGTGCTTCTCCCATCCTCTATTTCAACAGCGCTCTCCTGCTCAGTGCTCTTACCTGGTCAAACTGGAATGCACATGACAGGTCCCTGGTAGCACCGCAAGTGATGTCACCTGAAGTGGTCGTCAGCTTTAAGAAAAGATGGGGCCACCAGCTGCCAAGGATTCAGACAAGGCATTGCCTAGGTCATGATCGTTAACCCATCAAATGTTCATTTATATGACTCTACCAAAGCCTTTCAAGAACCTATGAAAGAATGTGGAAATTCTCATTTTTAGGCAAAGAAATTGGGCTTAGAGATGTGAAATAGCTGCCTAAATTAATGGCAGAACTGAAACTTGAACCCCCATCCTGGGGAGCTCACATCACCACACAGAAGGGTGGGTGTCCCTCACTCCCTCTTAGTCAAGGAAGAAGTCCGTACCCACAACTCCAACAGGGCCACTTGGCGCACAGAACGGGGGGAGGGTAGAAAGCCTGCACTGTACTCCAAGCCCCCACAGGTGGCTGGCTTCCCACTGTCCAGCTGCCCCCAGAAGCTCCTCCCTGGTGTAGCTGCCAAACATACAAGTGTATAAGGCTCGGGAAGATCAAAGGTTGTCTTCTAAAATATGTTCTAAATGGCTGCAAACTTCTCCTTTCATTTGAATTGTAAATTCTACAAACATGGCCACAATTTCCCTAGTGTACCACAAATGTGTGAACAGCTGGGCAAAGGCAGCAGTGTGCTAATTGACTCGCCTCCAAGGAGCCTGTCTTAGCCCAGCCTGAACTGGAAGAGCTTTCCTGGGGTGCCCTTTTGGCTTGCTGTTGGATGATCATAGGCAGGAAGAGAGAGAGCTAAACTCTACAATTAGTGTAGTAAAGACAGGAGGGAAAGTGCCGACGTGCACGTTGCAGACCACGTAGTACACGCTGGGAATTCTGCCGCTGACGTCCAGGGTCCTCCTGTGGCCAAGGCGGTGTGTTAATCCAGCCAAGGCTTGTGTGCCCAAGAAGTGGGTCGGTGTCCTCTCTCTTACCTTTTCTCTTTCCCTCCCTCCTCCCTCCCTCCCTTCCCTTCTCGTCAGTAGGCTTCTGGTTTTATAAAACTTGCACCTGTACACAGAATAAAGAGTCGATTACACTCAGATTTCCTTATAAAAACAGAGACCTCCACTCTGCTCCTTTCTCCCTTCCCAGGGGCAGCCGTGTTTGACACCCTCCCTGATCACCATGGGTCACCTCCAAACACAGACCGGTGTTGTTCCTTGGTTTTTCGGCTTTGGGCATTGCAAGGTTAAGCCATAATTCTGGTGTGACTGATGCTTGTTTAAGTCCCGCGGTTTTGCAACACGACTTCCGAGCAAGCCATCTAGGAAGCCAAGAGTGCTTTTCTTTTCTTGCCTAACCTTTGTTTTCCTGGAGATAATAACTTTATCTCTTTGATTCACCTAATTTTGTATGCATTTACCATTAATCCAACACAAAAGCTTCAGTAGTGGTATAATCGCCTCTCCACACATTCGTTCGCCTGGTTCAGACTTCCTGAAGAAGCTTCCAGAGCCTGCCGCCCATGGCCTGGACCTCTGCTCCCTGCCTCTCCAGGTGCCTCTGGCATCGAGGGCTTCCCTCCTCTTGCCTTCTGTCTTCATCAAACCTGGTGCTCTACCCTGTGCTCCTCCTTCTGGACCCAGACTCTCTCTTGGTGTGGAGCACAGCTGTCGGTGGAGTCCCGGGAGAGAGTGCATAAGGAGCACATCTCCAAGGCTGCTTTCTGGAAACATCATGACCTTACATCCACTGACTGATGATCTGGTAAAGAACTCCTGCCAGGAAACCACTTCCTTTGGAACCAGGAAACCCGTCCTCCCTGGCTCTCAGCTGAAGAAGGAGGCCTTGCTTTGCATGTGACCCTTTTCTTTCTTGCTAGACGCTTGTAGGATTTTTCCCCCTGAGTTTTCTTAAATTAACCATGTGTGAGCAGACCTGTGGAGTCTGTTTTCACTACGGGCTGCCTGTGTTGTGTTCCCTCTGACTAGAAATTTATGTCCTTCTGCATTGGGCATTTTCTTTCATTACTTCATTTCCTTTTCTCTTGGGGGAACTGCAGTAGTCCCCCTCTTACCTGTGGGGTCTTCATTTTTTGGAGGTGCTGCAGAAGGAGCCCCGGGCCTTGAGCATGCCAGGCAAGTGCTCTACCACTGAGCAACACCCCAGCCCTAACTGCACTTTTAATTCCTTGGGTTTCAGTTATTTGTAGTCACTGTGTCCAAAATATTAAGTGGAAATTGAAAAAAAAATTCTACAGTTTTTAAAAAATCATATTATTGCATGTTATTATAATTGTAGGTTTTACTATCATTTATTGTTATTCTTTACTGTGTCTGAGTTATGTATTAAGCCTTGTCATAGGTATGTATATAGAGGAAAACAGCATACACCGGCCTCAGTACTGTCTGTGGATTCAGGCATCTGTAGAACATGCTCCCCTGGATAAGGGGGGATTGCTATATTATTAGGTATGAAACCTCCTGGTCCTCTGATTACTTTCTCCTATTTTACATTCCTTCATCTTTCCATTCTGCTTTCTTGACCAGTAATTCAAACTTTCCACTGACTTGTGATCTCTATTGTGGTGGGGTTTTTTTATTCCTAAAAATGTTTAAAATGTTTCATTCTTTTTCCCTGAGTGTTCTTTTTCTGTAACACCCAGTTCTTACTTTATGCTTTCCTTATATTTGCTTAGTTCTGAAAGAATATTACTAATGGTTTTCTGTTTGGGTTTGGTGTGATTTTTTGATGTTGTTTTCCTTTTTCTGTGTGATTCCATCTCCTGAAAGTTGCTTTTTTCTATTTGTGTTGATATTCATCCTTCATGGTAAAGATGTTTTCAGGTGACTCTTAACGCTTAGCTGTCTGCTTCTATTAAGCAGAAGCCATGGCAGAGCTCACTGGAAGCTCTAAACACAGGGACAAGTCACCTTCCATCAGCCTCCCTTCTGGCTGACTGCTCAGTCAGAGATCCAGTGTTGGGTTTTTCCTTGGGTGCCCAAATAACCAAGAAAGCAGTGTCTTCATCTCCTGACCAGAGGGCCAAGTCCCAGCCTCACGGGATCTGGGTGAGAGTGGAGACTGGACAGAGGTCCTTGGCCCCAGCGTGTCCTCGTTCACCCACCCTCAAGTCTCAGTACAGCCCCTCTGTATTCAGCCAGAGGCCTCTTTTCCATCACAAACAAAGAATAAATCCTGTGTCATGAAGAAGGACAGGGGAGAGGTAGGCACCTGGAAGAGGACAGGGATTCTGTAGGCTGTTTGCCTCTTAACAATTCTGAAAATCATCTTGATTTGAGTCATCTGCCTTAACCCTACTCACTTCCAGCAGTATCCAGGGCCCTTAATCACTAGGTCTTTTGAGACTTATAGGTATAAATTGCTTTCATTCTGTTTTTCCTGCCTCTGGTTCTAGACTGTGATAGATCTTTGACCTCTTTCCTATCATGCTGTGTCCAAATTTTTATTGCTTTCATTGCTCTCTTTCTCCTTGACCTTGTGAATTTATGCCTGCTTGGGTTGTGATTTTGGAGAACTTCTGGAGGATCTAAACATGGATATATGCATCGCATCTTCCACCTCAAAGCAGAAAGCCAGCCAGGGTTTCCTCGACGGAGCTGCCGTCATCAGTGCCATCAGAATTCATTCTTTGAGGTCTACCTGTAGAGCCACATATAAATGTTTAAATCATTTCTTCTTGCTCCATTTCTGAAGATAAAAGACAGCTAATCGTGGTCTTCCTTATGCACGTTCTCAAGTACTCTGCTAAGCCACCATTAAATGTCAACGGAAGTGGCTCTTTTTTTCTTGTCAGGGAGCATCTTAACGTTTAGCTGTGCTTCAGCGCCCTTACGGTCCGTTCTGATTCTCTAGATACCTTTTAGCCAGAGAATCCTGGCTAGTCATTTCTTCAAATAAAGCAAGTATAAGTCAACAGACACTGTCTTCACTTAGGAGGTGCCTATTGTCCTCCAGGCACCGTGTTGAGTACAGGAATTGGAACAAGGAACTAGAAAAATGTGCTCTGTCTGCGGGAACCACAGGCCCTGTTTGAATGGAGCCTAGATTTGAGTGGTCATTTTCTCAACCGAGCCTTGAAATTTGGCATGACCTGCATTCCTCTGACTGGCCATTTCTTAAATATGCTTGCAGTCACTTTGAATTATCTTCTCAAGTTCTCTCCTGCAGGATAATGACCCTGTGAGTATATCAAAGAATTCACACACACCAAATAATTGTCTTGCAGGCCATGATCTGGAAGGAAATGGATTTCTGTTTTCATCAACTTGCAACAGGGATGTCACTGGTCTTCTCGGCACATTAGTTGCATTTTGTATGTGATGCAGAAATTCCTCTTCACAGTCTTACCTTCTTTCCCAGGCTCTATGGTCATGCCGTGGAAGGAAAAAAGTCTGCTTATGTTTTTTCATGATGCTTAATTCATCTTCAAACTTAAACATTTTACATATTGTATTTAGATTTGCCTGCCATCAAAAATAGGTTAAAACATTTATGTATTTATAAAAACCGTGTTGGGTTCTCCTAAGGTCCTTGCTTAGCATCTGGACGGCCATCTTAAGAGACAGCTGCCTTAAAGGAAGAGTCTCACCTTCGCGCCCAAGGGCCTTTCTGAGAAAGGCTCACCTCTCCTCAGACCACCCCACCCCTGACCACCCGCCACAGGACCCACACACGGGGCTAGGATTCCTGAGTCTGCCCCATCAAAGTCCCAGAACCCAAGCCTGTTTGGCCCCTCTCCCCGCTATAGAGACTTGGCCTTTTGTGTCATCTCTGACCAGTACACCCTGGTGTGGCTCTCTGCCTGGTCTCCGTCGTTCAGGTCTCATGCCCTGTCTCTTGTTCCTCGCTTTCCCTTCGGTCCTTATGAGGACGTAAAATAGAATTAAGAATACCCTGTAGGGAATGATCCACTGCAGCGGCCACAGGAAATGGCATGACACGTGCACCTAGAAACTTGGGAACCAATGTGTGCCCCTGAGAGCTCTGTGGACAGGCTTAGCTGTAGAGTCGCCTGGATTTCCTAGTCACCGGTAGAAGTGATGACCCACTGTGTGGCCGCCTGGACTCTGGGTGAGCCATGGTCCTGAGGCAAGCGGCACTGGCGGGACGCCCCTCCCAGAAAGGCTTCCCCCCAGGTAGAACACCTGAGCCCAGGGAGGGGCTGTGAAAGGAAGCTGATGGAGTATGGTGAAGGTGGCCCTGTTTCTTCGTATCTCTCAGCTCACCTGTCCATTCCAAATAGCCAAGGGCAGGTGGGAGACAGGAAGAAGGATCCATCCTGAAGGCCAAGTCTAGTCCACAGAGCTCCAAGGCAACCAGCTTCTGAGGTTTGTCCTACTCGTTGATTCTGGTGCTTTAATTTCCATAGACTCTGGAAAACTCAGAGAAAGCCCTTCCTTCAGGAAGCACTGACGGACACCCCCCTTTCCAGTGGACTCCCACAGAGTGGCTCTCGGCATGAGGGTTTAGTGACTGTTGTCACAAGTGGGGTTCTCATGCACATTCGTGTGGTTCACATCTGAGGCTCAACCCACCACGCACCATGTTCATCCGGAGGGTCTTACTCTTGGCCACAGCAGATGAGTCCAGGGAGAGTATCCACCTGGAGCCAGGTCAATCAGAATCCTCCTCTCAGGGTCCCCAGACAGAAGGGGCTCTCTTCTCACTAAGCAGCTGCAGGAGTTAGAGAGGCTCAAAGTGCCCCCATGACGAACGTGGAAGCTCTTCTCCAGTGCAAGAGGAGGTGAGCCAGAGCAGAGCAGGGCTGTTCCCACAGGGAGCTGGCTGAGGCTGAGCTCTGCTTCCAGGGGCTTCCGAGGCCCAGCCACGTGCTCTGCCACGTGCCCTCCGACAGATCCTCTTACCTGCCACCAGAGGAATCCAATCACTACTCCCACCGGGTCCCAGCACCTGCCAGAGGTTGGTTCCCTCTGGTTCTTCCTGCGGCACAGGAAGCCACAGTCCTCCCAAGGCTTGCTCGTTTCCCAGAGCTCACGGCAAGAGGTGTTTCAAATTACAGTGAAGAAGCAAAGACAAATGGAAAAGAGAAGCACACTGGGACTAAAGTCACTCTGAGACGGCAGAATGCAGCTGGAAGAGCCAGCGCTGCCAATGTCCAGCAGCCAGGAGCCGCCTGGGCACTCCTCCTCCTTCTGGAGGCCAGTCTGCTGGAGGGCGGCACCACATCTCTCTCTGCCCTGCGTCTCTGGCCCACCGGGCTCGTGCACTATGCAACACACCTCCTAGTTAGTTGGTGGCAGCTGCGTGGGGACAGGGGATGCATCTTCTCCTGCTCCGTCTCCTCCTCCTTCGTCTTTAAATCCTGTGATACACAGTAGGAGCGACATACACAGATGCTCGTGCCTTAGCAGAATGCCTAGTGTCTGCCTTCACCAAGGAGCCGATTGCCCTGCAGCGAACCCAACGTCTCTCCTCATGCCCACTGGTGTGAACATCATGTCCTATTTATGCCTACATCCCAAGGAACCAAAACTATTAGGTTTTGATGTTTTTAGTGGCTTCTCCTGCAAAAATCCCCAAGGCTATGCTATCTCAACCAAAGCAAAACCACTGCAGGGCCTCAGAGCCATGTGGCTACAGACTCACAAGGATTGGGGATGCGAATTTTGTGGTTCCTCAGAAATGCTGTGTCGAGAGGATTAGTGGCTAATAATAGTGTAATATATGGTTAGTTTTTTTATGTGTAAATATTTTCTGCAAACTTGAGTGCCATCCTAAAATTAAACATGGAAAGAGAAACTTGTGCACACAACTTAAGCAAAGAAAATATAGCTGAAAGTAAACAGGCATCCCACACAGCCACTCTACTGGAAGAATTGTGAAAATGTATGGTTTTTTAAAATGTGCAGTTTCATCTTATAATTGCTTTCTTTCTCTCTTTCTTTCTAGAAACAGAATATCTTACTCTGGAGGAGAGGAAGGAAGGGGAAAGCAGAGGACTGTCTAAGTCTATTAGGCCGTGCTTGGCACATTCCACCATCGGTCTGAGGACCATTTCAGTGGGTAGGAAGATTTTCTTTCCTTTCGTTAAACCTAATTATATTTTGAAAGTTCAAAAGCTTTTAGTGGCTCTTACCAGTACAGTATTTTCTTAGTAGAAATACCCAGATGGAGGAATCTCTTAACAGGAAATGATTTTCAAACCAGAGGTGATATTTATAAAGTCATTATCATGCATCTCATGTTATTATATATAACCATTGACATGTAAAATCATTTTTGAGGTGTATTAATTAGCAAGGCCTCCACAAACGAAGCCACCAGGTTTAGACCTGAAAGTAGTTTCAAATAAAATGTACCCCCTTCATGTCCAGAATCCTAACAGGTGTCCTGCATTTCCTCTTGGTCTGCGGTGTTACAGCCTGTGAAACAGAATGGCCAGAACACAGGCCCAGATCAGAGTCGCCAGCAGAGCCGATTTCCAGCCACTGAGGATTACAGCTGTAAAGCAGACAGCCCCCCACTTGACCCTGGAATTTGGTAGTGGAACACTAGCACAGCTACTGAGTCATGGGACTTGGATTACATAAGACCTCCTGTTGGAATTTAAAAAAATGTCACGGTCATGTTTTCTTCTGATTCCTATGTGTAAAGCTCATGGCACAAAATGCAATCCCTGCATTATGGGCAGACGAGCAGGGTCAGGGACCATCGGTGTCCAGACACTGAGTTGTGGTAGAGCACAGGAAGCAGATTACTAGTTGTCCCAAATGAGAGCCCTCAGTTAGCTTTGATGACTGTAGCCATGGAGATGCTGGTGATGCCGGTACTGTGCTGAGATTCATCATGAAACTGACAGGGGGTTTTGTTGGACATATACTATCAGGCCCTAGACTGAGTGTTTCATAAATATGAAATCATTTCATCTTTATATAACTCTATAAATAGTTATTGTTATTAATAGTTCTCTAGAAACTGAATCCTAGAAAAAATAAGTAACCTTCCCAAGGATGCCAGTTCGTGAGAGGCGAGCTGGAATTACTCACGGCTCCACAGTGCCGGAGCCCACATCCTGGCAGGGATTGGAGGAATCAGAGCATGTCAGCAACACCTGATTCTGTACATTGGGCTGAGGCCAGGAGCCCAGGAAGATGCCCTCCCATGCTGGGTTTGCAACCATGCAGCTACAGCTAGTTCCTAATTAAAGAGCGGTCGGCTTAAACTTGGATCTTGCAAGTGTGAAGTGTCTCCTCCCCCGACCTGGCAATCTTACAGAGATAACAGGTAGTGCATGATGATTTAAATGTCCCCAAAGTTCTTGTAAGAAGTTGAATTTAGTCTATAAAATTAATTAGTTTAAAAAATTACTAAGGAAAGCCTAGCATCAACAGTAATGCTGGTCTTTTGCAAAGTCATTATAGAGTTTGAAACTTCTAGGATCCTGGACAAGACCGACTGTATTCTCATCGACAAGTTCACGCACGAATCATTTGAAGTATGACACGATAATATCTGTAAATCAGAAAACAAAGACAGTACTTACCCTGAGAACCCACAGAGTATAGATTAATAATTAGTTACATGCCCCTGGTTTATTTCTATAGAACTCACTTTCATCAACTGTAACACTGGAATTACAATAGCCTTTCTGGCTCTGTCACAGAATTGTAAGGATCAGTTCAGATGTGGATATGAAAGCCCTTTGAGATATAAAAAGGAAAAAGCCTTATCCAAATGGAAGTGATTATTTTTTTTATGGTTATAGCTCCAAAGTAAAGCAAAAGATTTCAAAAATCTCATCCGACTAATTGCCCTTCCGCTCTCCCTTGACATTGCCCTTTTCCTTGTGGGTGGGTGTGTCCAGCTAGAGATGCCACTGCCTTTACCATTCCTTGCTGGCCCAGCTGGGAGGAGGCTGACATCCAGGGCACACTGAGATGGAGGGTGATCCAGAGCCTGCTGCAGCCACTCTCACCTGGGGGTGGATCAGCTTTCACTCTGGGTTGAGGGAAGGGAGATCCCACCCAAGAACAGGGCAACTTCATCCTGATTTTGCTTACTGAAAGCGTTCGGCAAGACTTCTCTGGAACAACACCCCAAGCCAGGTTCCTTGGGCAGGTGAAATGCTGGGGCCATGATCTTAGAGAACATCAAAGCTGTTTGGTAGAAGGGCTGTCATCTGACTTCAGTGGGATCAAAGGACAATAGGGTTTTGCTCAGGCAGCCTCGAGGCAGCACAGGTGCATGGCGTCCTGCAGTGGCCCTGTCTAGGAGCTGCAGAACTCTTGGCTCTGAGCTGCTTAAATCAAAGAAAGCCCTCGGTCACAGTGAGTGCACTAGGGTGGACTGGCCTTCAGTCATGATGGACTCTGGGGCCCCAGCTTTTTCTCCAGGGCTGGTACTCCCTGTCTTCCTGTATCACTGCCCAGTGTTTGAAGTGCCCCCAGTCATGCAAAAATGGCTGCCACACTCCTGAGCCCTCCACTCTGAGGCCAGGAGAAAAGAATTGTCCCAGGCAGGTTCAGCAAAATCTGGGTTTCACATGCTCATCCTGCACCAATCCCTGTAAAGGGGAACTTGTGGGCTGTCAGGTCACGTGAGCACCCCTGAAACTGGGGCTGAGCCTCACAGAATGCCAGGACCCAGAGCCTCCAAGTGCCATCTTCTGTTACCATAACCAGAAATGGGGGTAGAGGATGGGCAGTGCCGAGCAGCCAACATCCACTCTGCAAACCTGGAGGAAGCCAAAGGACATCATGACAGTCACCCCATGACACCCTCTAGCTTCTGAAACTGAGGTCCAAATCCTGGGCTCTGGGGTTGAAAACAGTCACCCTCCTGTCCTTCTCAAAGCACCCATCTCATCATTCCTATCCTCACTCAGCCCCAGCAGCCCCAACATCAGCTCTCAAAAAACCACAGGGAATCATCAATTCAAAACCTACAGAATGTGCCCTCCCTCGTGAGAGAGGATTTTATGTTTTCAAATCAGTGTGCTTTACTCAGTCTTAAGTGCCTCTGTGCATAGTTGTGTCTGCTCAACTTGCAGAGCAAGGCTGAGTGCCAGGGATAAGTACGTGACCAAGGGGACTTCCTCCAGAGACCCTTCTGAGGACAAAGTTCCTCCCTTTGAGCTCTGAGCAGTAAAATTCTAGTTTCTTCTGCTTCTTGAGTCAGTGGTTCACTGCACCCTGAGACCCATCAAGACTGCTGTGGGTGGGGGAGCTCAGCACTGGCTTTTGGAGAACTTCCTCGAGGCACATGAAGAGCCAAGTGTGCAGCCGCTTCAGCCCTGGACAAGCAGCATTTGAAACGGAAAGTCCCGCTGAGGTCTCCAACACCCACGCTGTGTGGGGTGGGACAGAACAGAGACAGGAAGTCGGAGCCAGAGGGAAGATGACTCAAGCTCCCCGGCTCACAGACAAGGAGGTCGAGCATAAGTAGTGCCATGGCTTGATCATTGTTTGCAGTGAGAGGTGAAACCAGGTTGGGAAAGCAACCTGTGGGCCTTTCTGGAGGGCACAGGACGCACTGAGTACCAAAACCCTCAACAGGTAGAGGCGGGGTTTGGAGTCGGGCACAGCTAGTGGAAGACTCCCTGTGTCAGATGTACAACTTTGGTGGCTTAACAGATGACTCTGGGCTTCACAAAGACAATACTTTTGTTTCAGGGAAGAAACAAGAGAACTCATGTTCAATTCTCAATGGAAAACTTGCCATTAGCATTCAGAAATGCATGGCTGTTCTGAAATTATTTGGGGGGATTAAACTCAGAGCCTCTTGCATGCTCTAAGCATACACTCTACCACTGACTACACCACAATCCCCTTGAAATCTATTTTTTAAAAAGGAAAGGATGGAGAGCAGGTGGGAGAAAGGGAGGGAGGGAGGGAAATCAAATCAATCAGGGGATTTCTTCACATACAAAGGGAATAAAAAGAACAAAGTTTAAATACCAATGAAGATAACAGAATAAGATAAAAATAGATTTGGCAGGCCTAAATTAAGATGATGAGGAAGAAATGGTGCCATTGCAGAAATTTAAAATGTTTTAGAAGCTGAAATTATGAAAATCAACACCAGAGAAACCAATTCAGTTACTGTCTGGACAGGAGTGTGAGCCAGAGATAACATAAAGGCCCAAGACAAGACAGTGAAAAGATGACAGGAAAATTTATTACATTAAGATCAAGATCCAAGTCTCAGATTGGGCCCCTTGGGGGACCTCAGCCAAGGATGCTGCTCTACCCCTTGCAGCCAACTGTGATCTGGGACTTTGGCCACACACACAGCGCGGCCAGGGCACACACCTGGCCCTGGGTCACAGCCTCCCCCCTGTCTCCTAACACCTGGCTTGGGGGTGCATCTTCCCCCAGTCACTGTGATGGAGACCCCTGCTCCCACTGCCTCCCAGATGAAGCAGTATGCAGAGGAGGAGGAACGTGGTTCTCCTGCCACTCCTGGAGGCCTGAGTGTTGGAGGAGGAAGGAGAGCATCCAGGACACCCTAAGGTAGAGGAGCAAGCAGACAAGTTTGAGCAAAGGTTTGGTGGGTGAATGGTGGTCACCACCCCCTGTTCCAGACACAGCGGCTCATCTGTAGCCGGGAGGAATAGCCACGTTTTCCCAGGACTGCATGACCAGCCCCCTGAGACACAAAAGTGCCTGTGAATTTCTTCCTGTCTGGCTTCCATTTTCCTTCTTCCTTTTTGTTTGAATCACTTTCCAAGTGAAGGGCGGCCATGATGCCTTGCTCATATTTTTGGGGGGAATTCACACCAAGATAAGGATCAAAATAGGAAAGACAATGGAGATGACATGGATATGGGCTGCTCCACAGATTAGAGAAGAGACTAAAGGAATTAAATGATAATAAAAACATAAAAGAACTTCAAACAATGTACCATCAACTGGAAAATTAGTGAAGAATAATTAATAGAGATTTTTTTCCTGGTAAGATTATTGAACTTTAAAGAAACGAAAAGAATCTTACATTCAATAAGAAGAAACAGGTAAACAGGTTCTTTTAGCCAAAACAAAAGAAAAAAAGAAAGAAAGACAGGCTATAACTTCTTTTCAAAGACATAATAAGATCTCAGAAAAAAACAGAGCAGTCAGATGCCTGCACAATTTTGACAGGGAAGAAATGCTAACCTCAAAATGGCACACCCAACAGACTGCTCCTCACATGGCAGCTAGCAAAGGGCGTCCTAAACATGCAATGCACCGCGTGAAAACACACTTGAAGACAGACCCTAGCCCAGTAGGAGACAGAGTCCTTGTTCCAAGATTTAAATAAAACCTTAAAACCATTTATGATCTTGAAATGGGAATATATATTTTTCTTTCCCATAACCCAATAGCTACAAACTAAAGGAGAACCATTTTAAAAATATTTGCAAAGAAAAAAATTAATACAAAAATATAATTGTAAAAGATGACAAAGATTAATATCCTCTTACATAGGGAAATTTTAACATCAATGAAAAAAGACTGCCAATTGAAAAATGGGCCAAGCTCATGAAAAACCTCTGATAGAAGAATTCCAAACATGTGCAGGCATGTCATGTTTCTCCTCACCAATCATGAGAAAGTGCAGATTCAATCCAGGGTGCCCTCTTGTTTTCTACCTGCCATCTAGGCAGGATTGAGAAGGGTAGACAATGTCCATGTGTCACAGCGATGAGACTCTTTTTGAGGGCCATGTCACTGTGTATGTTGAGGTTTTACATGGGTAGCCCTGTCGAAGCTTTCCCAGGGGTAGCATCTAATCCTTCAAAACAATCAGACCAACAGGAGTGCATGTCGCAATGTTTCCTTTAACACAATCCTGTGAAGGCCTCAATGTCCACAACAGAGGGTGCTGAAACTAACGACCATGTGTCCCTTCAGTAGAATGCTGCACAGACGTTAAACACCATGGTGTATTCCAACATTGTTTAACATGGAAAGACATCCATGCATATGGATATGGAATTGAAAAAGTGATTTCAGAATGAGAATTGTGGGATTACATTTATCTAAAAATGTGTGTGTGAGTGTGTCCTCCCACCCACATCACACAGATATCTGAACACATGGTGTGTGGTCACCTATGCACAGCAAGATTAGGGTTATAGTTTGCAATCTTTGTCCTTTTTAATATAAGTTCCCTAAATATCTGATTTTTAAAATTTACAGTATGATGAAAAATGCAAGCATCTTCATTTTAGAAAAAATACACCAAAAAGTTTATGCCAATAGATTCTGATTTGGGGCTGATTAGCAGGTTTCCCATGAAGCTTTTCTTGATGTGTGTTATCCTGGCCGCATCCATGTTGTGGAGATAGAGACCATCCAAACTGGAAAAAACACCCTGCTGTGGTCCAAGTGTCAGGCACCATCGCTTGTATTTGGCAGAGACTAAAGGCAGGCGGGGAGGGAGGAGCTTTGTGGTAGAAACACGGGGGGCTTCTGGTGGGCCCTGATAGGAGGGCGCTGTGTGGAGAAGCTCCAGGTGGGTTACCTGAGCTCACATATCCTGTGCGATGGGGTGCAGAGCATCTTGGGCTTTCTCTGCTGGTTCTAATGGTTTCTAAGCTGGCAGTCACTGGCCACGTCCTGACTGTTCTGAGCCAGCTGCTGCAGAGAGTGGCCTGGCTGCTGCAGAGGTGTGGGCCTGCATGGTCATGTAAGGCCCAACCATTGTCCACTCCTGTCATCAGTCGCCCAGTGCACTTCAGTCAATCCACATGATTGGGCACATCATTTCTAAAGAACCCTTGGGACTCAGCCATACCAGCACCCTTATTAGCTTATAAATATTCCTGGAGCAACACTTGGAATACTATCCAAGTATTGATGGTGTGGTGGAAATATAACCAGTGTTACCATCCCCAAATCTTCTCCAACTTAATTTATGAATGCGAGTTACACACTCAAACCCTTGTCCCACGTTGAGCATGGGTGTTCTTCTCAGTGCCAACATGACATCAGCACTGTGTTGCAGGCACAGCGGATTTTATTTCACTTTGTTCTCCCTACAGCCCTACAGAGATGTCACTGCACGTTCCATTCTACAGATGAGGCAACTGAGGCTTGGAAAGGCCCCAGAACATGCCCACAGTTTGTTAAGTGAAATGCCAGTTAAACTCGGGTAGGTCTGACTGCAAAGCTTGTGTTGTAAATCCCAAGAAATATGAGGCCCTGCTGAAATGATTTGGCCACACACGTGGGCTGGGTTTCCAAAGCCCAGAGGAGCCTGGGAGAGAACACAATGCACTGATCCTGAGCTGCAGATCTTGCTTATTAAGGACTATAAAAGAACCTTCACCCATAATTCTTTTATGTACCTGGAGGGTTTCCATCATGGTGTCAGGAAGCAGGATTCTAGCTAATGTCATCCTTTGGCAGTGATCATAATTCACTTTGATAATTACTAACCTGCTAGCCCAAGGATGTGCAAAGTCCTATTGTGGACAGGAGAACAAGAGCTGCAAACTCACCATCGGCCGTTTTCTCCAGTAAAATGTTTGGCACTTTTACTATTGTAGATGGAAAGGCACCACCTCCCTGTTTCTTCAGAATGGCTGCTTCACAGTATCATGTCAGAAACTACCAAGTGCATAAGCAGATCTTTTATAATTTGGGAATTTTCCATTTCAATTGGATTCAGTTGTTTTTGATTGCTCCTTGGTTCTCTCCTCTGAGAACACATTTCCCCAAAGGCAATGTATCCTGGAAATGTCTAATGTCCTCATCCTGCCCACCGTGTCCTTCTGCCTTTTCTGTTGACTTGCCCTCTGCCCCCTATTTCCCATACCCCGCCTGCAGTCAGCTTTTCCTCTCTACCCTGTGGCCATTCAAAAAATGTCTGCATGCTCCAGTGAGTGGGCAGCTTTCTGAAGTCCAACATCAGGCTGAGATCCCTCCGTGGGGACAGGCTCAGTGTCTGGGGTTAGACGCTGCCTTCCCCACCTGGCTGTGCAGCTCACAAGCTCTGGGACCTTGGACAGATGGCTTCACCTCTCTGTACCTCCGCACTTAGCTGTGAAGTGGGGATGAGAAGAGTACCTACTTCACAGGAGTTCTGTTGTGTTTTTAAGGTTATCATGGGAATCAAATGAGCTTGTATATACCCCACCCTGGTGTGTCTGGCACAATGGAAGACTCCCATGTGTTCGAGCCTTAAGGTCAGTCTCAGCCCAGCCTCACGGTTGTTTGACAAGACAAGGGCACAGTCTGGGCCTGAAGGAGAGAGCGGTGTGTAAGCTGGAATAGGCCCTCACCCTGGTAGGAGTTGCTCCTGGGCTGCCAGTCACATGATCCTTCAGGTTAGGAATCCAGTCTGGGCTGGGATGGTCATCTTTCATAGCCAAGGTGGTCATCCATAACTTCTGTGGTGGACAGGCTGCAGGGCCCCCACAGACTCATCTCCCAGTAGCCATACCATGGGTAACCCCTGCCTCCCTTGAGTCTGGGCCGGACCTGTGACTTTCTTTAGCCACTAGGACACAGCAATGACGGGGTGTCAGTGGTGCCCTTCTTGGGGAGATTCTCCCCTTGCTGGCAGCCATATTGGGGCCTCACCTGGAGAAACACAGGTGACTGGGTTGTCTCCAGTCAGTAGCCAGCAAGAAACAGCCGCAGAGAGACGAATTCTGCCAATGATCACGTAAGTTTGGAGAGAGACACTTCCTCAGTTGAGCGTTAAGATGAGACCTGCCCTGCATCTTGGACTGGAGTCCGTGAGGCACCACTTCAGACAGCCCAGTGATGTCAGGCCTGCACTCCTGACCCCTAGGGGATGGTGTGTGTGGTTTTAAGCCACAGGGTCTCTGCAAAGATAGAAAACAAATGCCCTTGCTCTGATTTTTCCTTCTCCTATTCAGCATCTGGCATCACTCCATGGGCAGGTGGAAGTTGTGGACTGTGGACACCTGCTAGGGAAGCAGGCAGATCTGCCCCTTACCGGGTATGTGACCTTGAGAAAATCACTGTCTGACTCAGCGCATCCCCTGTCTGCCTGTGCAGATAGCACATCCCAGGCCCTCACGGGACTGTGCAGGAGTCAAAGGACAATATCTGGAAATCACTGGGCACAAAACCTCAAGCTTGTCAAGTGGGAATCAAACTGTCATGGAGAAGGAGCCTGTGTAGGACCACATTCTGAATCCCATCGACAAGGGTGTCTTTAGGTTCTTTGGGTGGGGGGCAAGCTTTCTCCATATAAGGCATTAGCTAAATTTAGCCCTTGATAGGCAGAAAGCAGCGAGGCTCAGAGACACTGCAAACACAGCCGGCACGAGGTGGAGCTCACAGGTGGGAGCTTAGCAGCTGCGTCACCCACAAGAACCTGGCTTTTGGTATCCCACAGAGGTGTGCCTGACCAGCATGACTGATCTACGGATCCACTGTGGTCTGTGCTCCAGGAAGGGGTCCTGCTGCCCTTTGTATAGGGAAAACATGTGAGTGGCCTCTTAACCTGGGGACAAATACACTGAGCCAGGATCTCTGCTGCTCGGGGAAGTTACATACCCAGCTCTGGGGAAGATGGCATCAAGAGTAGGAACTGTGCTGTATCTGCTGTGCATGTAGTAAAAATTTGCTCCCATTCTCTAGGCTCTCTCTTCACCTCACTGATTGTTTCTTTTGCTGAGAAGCAGCTTTGCTGTTTGAATCCATCCCATTTATTGATTCTTGGTTTTATTTCTTGCAGTATAGGAGTCTTGTTAAGGAAGAAGGGGCCTAATACGACATGATGAAGATTAGGGCCTACTTTTTCTTCTGTTAGATGTAGGGTCTCTGGTCTAATTCCTAGTCCTTGATCCACTTTGAGTTGAGTTTTGTGCATGGGGAGAGATAGCAGCTTAATTTCATTTTGCTGCACGTGGATTTCCAGTTCTCCTCGGACCATTTGTTGAAGAGGCTATCTTTTCTCCAATATATGTTTTTGGCTCCTTTTTCTAGTATGAGATAACTGTATTATGTGGGTTTGTTTCTGTGTCCTCTATTCTATTCCTTTGGTCTACTAATCTCTAGAATATATAAAGAACTCAAAAAACTTAACCCCCAAAAAACAAATAAACAGGCCAAGGACCTGAACTTACACTTCTCAGAAGATGATACACAATCAACCAACAAATATCTGAAAAATGTTCAACATCTCTAGCAACTACAGAAGTGCAAATCAAAACTACTCTAAGATTTCATCTCACTCCAGTCAGAATGGCAGCTATTAAGAATACAAACAACAATTAATGGTGGCGAGAATGTGGGGGAAAAGGCACATTCCTTGTAGGACTGCAAATTGGTGCAACCAATATGAAAAGCAGTATGGAGATTCCTTGGAAAACTTGGAATGGAAACACCATCTGACCCAGCTATCCCACTCCTCAGTTTATACCTAGAGCACTTAAAAACAGCATACTATAGGGACTCAGCCACTTCTATGTTTATAGCAGCACAATTCACAATAGCTAAATTGTGGAACCAACCTACATGCCCTTCAATAGATTCATGGATAAAGAAACTGGTATATATATATATATATATATATATATATATATATATATATATATATATATATATATATACAATGGAATATTACTCAGCATTAAAAGAGAATAAAATCATAGCATTTGCAAGTAAATGGATGGAGTTGAATATAATGCTAAGTGAAGTAAGCCAATCCCCCAAAAAACCAAAGGCCTAATGTTTTCTCTGATAAGTGGATGCTTATCCATAATGGTGGGGGGAGCATGGAGGAATGGAGGAACTTTAGATAGGGCAAAGGGGAGGTATGAGAAGGGAGGGGACAGGGGGGTAGGAAAGATGGTGGAATGAGATGGACATCATCACCCTAAGTATATGTATGAAGACACAAATGGTTTGACTCTACTTTGTATACCACCAAAGACATAAGAAATTGTGCTCTATATAGGTACCATGAATTGAAATGCATTCTGCTGTCATGTATAACAAATTTGAATAAATAAACAAATAAAAAGAGAAAGTAGGACTTGCGCACAGACCTTGTCAAGAGGTAGAGCCACAGGCTGCAGGGTTCATCTCATGCCATCTGAGAGTGCTGCCAGGGTCCAACAGAAGACAGTCCTTCTTCTCAGAAGGGCAACAAAACAATACTCTCCCACCAGCCGAGGAGCCAGCCTCTTCCCCAAAGTGTGCATATGTGTGAGTATTCAGAGAGCAGTCCAGACAGGGAGGGTGGAGGACAGGCTCTTTGATGCTTTTTCCATCCTGTTATGGCCTGATAAGCCAATAAGATATGAGGATATTGAGCACAGGAATAGGACTCTGGTAGGAAACTATATGGAAAAGAGAATCCAGTGGTTCTCAGATTTGCCTTCCCCAGAACACTGATCCTTTCCTGCAACTTGTCAAAGATGAAAGAGATGGGGTGGAGCAGTAGAACTCTTGTAGGAGACGCCCTTTTTGATTTGTTCTTAAACTTCAACATTAGAAATCAATAAACAACAGAAAGACAATGAGGTGTGCACCCCAAAATGCAAGTGTCAAAGGCAAAGCCTCAATTCTTGTATTTATCTGCCTGGGCTGTCAAGCTAATGTCACGCATCCCCTCCAAAATATTTGTAGGAAATATTTGTAGGAAAAAATAACTCCTCAATCTCGTGTGAAAAAGAATCCAGGGGGATAGCACCCCGCCTGCCAGGCAGGTTTTCAACCAAGGGCAGGAATCCACTCTGCTATCCCCAGTTCCCTCAGCACCTCGGACAGCGCCTGTCTCCCTGCCCCGTCCTGGCCAAGACCACAGCTCCTGACTTATCTGACTCTCAGGGCAGAGCTGTGGAGCAGGGAAGGAAGGAAGGCGACCTGTGGCCTGCTGTGACTCATAGGATGGACTGCTGTTTTGTTGAAGTTACTGCTTGTGTATTTCATTCCTTGTTCTTTTAAACTCATGAAAGCTAAAAGATGCATTGGTCATGTCATTTCTCTGAGTCACTCAGAAGAAAAGCGGAAGTCTTTCGAGACCCTTCAGAAACTCCCTGACCTATCTGGCTCCATCTCTTTTCATCTGCTCTATGCTCACTCTGCTCCCAGAATATTAAAATTCTTGCTAGTCTTCTCCAGCTATAGCTTCCTGAGTCACTGTATTGGAAATTACATCCCCACTCTGCCCCACACCACTCCCTCTTTTCCTTGCTGTTTCTCCTTGTCACCGTCTAAAATACTGTGTACAATTACAAATATATATATAATTACCTATAATAGGGTGTACGTTCCGACAGTACACTATTATATGTTGTGCATACTATATGTATGTGTGCATGTTAAATAACACCTACCAGTTCATCTAATTAGCTTCTCACCAATAATGCGAGGCAAATAAGAAAGATCAATTTCCCTGAGTGTGCCAGATTGTTCACATTTTATTGGGCACACTTTACATGTATCATATTGCAAGTATATCATGTTTCTCCAACTCCATCCCAATAATTTTGATCTGTTTTCTTTACGGCAGCTTTCCCAGTACCTGGAAAACTTTCCCTGGAGGGATGTGCTCAATAAATATGTGATGAGCAAATGGAGAAATAAATTCACAAACAACCCCGAAGGCTGGTCATAATAGCCCCATCTTGGGGTGGTGGAACTCAGGCTCAGAAGCTTCTAGAGGCTTGAGCCAGGTGGCACGACAGAGCAAGCATGGCACTGGGCTGGAGTGTGGTCCAGGGGCCCAGGTTTCTTGGGCCTTCTGCCTCCTGATGGCCTGCTCCTCCACACTGACGTTCTCTCCCCAGACACCTACCCGCCTCAGGGGCTCTTTTCCTTCCCCTCCAATGAAATCACTCCTCACAGAACATGAAGGACAATCGGGTTCAGGTAGGATTGGGGGAAATTAACTGAACCCTTACTCATCCCTTGGGATGCTGCATTCACAGGGCTTCCAAAACTTTGCCTGGTGCCTCCGTCTCTGAACATAAAGTTCTGGCCTCCACCAAAGCCGCCTGGTGCTGAGGGGTGGAGGGTGCCCAGGACCCTTTGGTCACAACCTCTGCCACCCTGTCGCCCTATCATTTTCCTGCACACGGCCTTAGGCACGGGCAGGCAGGGTTGCTCTGGACCCTTAGAAACAGATGTCAATGGCCAAATGCAATTTATTGTTTCAGGGCTCCTGTTCCCCAGGAGGTTGGTGACTATCCTTGGTTACCTCTCCAGTGACTCTTCTTAAACATGACTCAGATATTTGTTTTCTTTAATACTTCATTTCTAAAACCTTATCAAAGGGATAATTTTTCCTCAGAAAGCAAAACTTCCAATCTGCCCTCTTGTAAATCTGCTATAATTTTTCGAGTGCAAATACTTTTTCACAGTCCTTTTCCCTGGAGGCTGAAATGATATTTGAGACCTGGAAATGGAAAGAGAATCTTTCCAATTATGTGTTTGGTGTTTTATTATTTCAACCAATCCATATAAATGCAAATAGTTGAAAATTAGGACAATTCCCCTGAAATAGCAATCTCCCATTTTCTGTACACAAGATGCCTATCGACGCCAAGCTCACTCCAAGCTTATTAATGCAGTAACTCGTTTTCAGCTTTGAAGTAGTAAATAAGGCCTATCAGGCTATCTAATTAGCTCCCTACCAATAGTGCTGGGCAGACAAACTTACAGCAGGTTTTCTAATTTTATTGGACGTGCTTTCCGTATTGCCGGTTAGGCCTCCCTGTGCTGCAGAGCCTTGAGCTCCCACTTAGGGGCAGCTCCTCGCTGCACTTCCAGGTGCTGAGAGAGGAGTCCCTCTTGGGGCCTCAGGTAAGGAGAGTGGAGCCGCCCCTGGCCGAATGCTCTGTGGTCCTTTCCTTTGTTCCTATGGGGCTCTGAGCCTTCAAGTTACCCCATAGGAACAAAGGAAAGGACCACAGTGACAGAAAACAAAAGAACATCGGGGTAGCTAGTCCACAGGGTGCAGTGGGGCATCTTACCTTCGTCCGCACCCAGACACACGGAGTGAACAGGAAAAAAGGATTTCCTTCACAAAAAAAGAAGAATATTTCATAGACTTTTAAAAACATCACCGGCACATACCTGCAACCCCAGAGACTTGGGCAGGTGAAGTAAGCCGAGGAGCATCCTGGTGTGTCAGCAGTGCCCCCTACCACCCACCGCCTGCACCTCGCCCATCACCCAGCAGGTCCTCGAAGGCCAGGGCCAGTTTGTATCAAGACCAAAGCTGTGCCTGAGGATCTAGAAAATTAACCCTGCCCGCCTCTCAGGTGTGTGCATGCGCATGTGTGTGCACACGCCTGTGTGGCTTGAGGAGCAGGAATGAGGAAAAACAAATCATCTCAGAAAATGTGAGTTTACCTAAGAAATGTTTAAAAACTGCTGCAGGCTACACCTGGTCCCTTTATATGAGAAACACATGAAAGAAGAAACAGGCTCAAAGGGCCCAGGTACCCTTTGGGATCCAGGGTACGGAGGGAGCACAGGCAGGCCACACAGCGGTGTATGTGCCCCCCTTCCCCTCTGTCCCACAGGCTCCGGCAGTGTCCTTAGACAGAGGACCCTGCACACTGGCCCTGGGATGAGGACAGCAGTGGACCCCTGTCCCCAAAGGAAATGGAAGGTGTGACCCAGGTGTTAGGCACTGGAGTTGAGAGGTGATCAACTCAAAGCAAAATGCCACTGGGAAGGGACAAGAGATGGCCTGTGTCCCAGAGAGGTCAGAGAGGGCCGCCTGAAGGCCTTGCACTTGAGGAAGGCTCCTCTGTGCTTCCCTAAATGTGTCTCCCTGAGGTCCCTGGTGCCTCGCTAGCTTTCCCCCATACTTCATGCTCATCTAGACAGCAAGAGCAGACCAAACCACACCCAAACCGTGAAGCACAGAGGCCAAGACAATATAGATCTGTATAGTCCTCGGGCTTCCTGTGACCTCCCAGCACCGTCCCCAGCCAGCACTGCCTATGTAAAGACTTGTTTTGTAGAACCCACCCGACTGAGCAGGCTGCCTGGCCACTCTGAGACCTGCTCACATGAGACCATGCACTGAAGACTCTGTGTCTGTAGGTAAAGCTGGTGACCTAAGATCGTGCCTTTCTGAAGCTTCTTCGATGGTGAGTGGTGTCCAGTGAATGCCCCTAGTGTGTTGCAGACTCTGGGGTGAGTGAGCCCAGTATTGCCCTCCTGCTTTTGGAAATAACACAACCACCAATGCTGCAGTATCTTTTTTAAAAAAATCCATGTCAAGAGTTCCTGTGGAAAAGTCACAGTCAAACCCATTAATTTGTACCATACTCTGTGTATTAATAAGCACTAATAACCACAGCTTTGAAAGTAACTTACCACACAAAGAGATTCAATGGAAAAGGCGACCGCACCTCCTGGGAGGAAGGAGAGGACCTCAATCCGCACAGTTTTGAGGACTGAGCTCCCCAAAGACTCTCCCACCGGTCAGGGCCAGAAGCGGGCAACAAACTAACAAGACAATCCATGTTTGAGTTCCTTTAAAACCAGGAAAGGGAAGAAAAAATTACATCCAGAGGGCTCCAGTGATACTCATGGTGTGTATTGATCGACTGATTGATACAGTGGTAACGACAATGTTTCCTGCAGTTAGTTTCACAAGATGCTATTACAAACCCAGAAGAGTTGGCCCAGCTATGCCATTTGAGAAAACCATATTTAAAAGAAAAAAAAAAAGAGAGCATATCTCTATCTCATTGTGGTATTCGATATGACAATACTGCAATATTACAGGCAGGGAAAAAACATCACACTTTCCTCATGACTGTAAAAAAACAAACACTCACACCTTCTAGTCAATCTTAAATCAAAGCAAATGTGTCTGACCCCATTTGGAAAAGTTGCTAACTGAGCACAGAAACGGGTTTTTCTCTCACAAGCAAAAGTTAGGGACAGGTTTACATTTTTCTAAAACTCAATTTACTCTGAACCAGTTAGGAGAGGCAAGATTTGAGGATTGAGAGCAACCGACACTTAATGATGAAGATAGGACGGACTTTAGCCCATCAGTCACACTTCACATGGTTGGAGATTAATTCCCAGAGTCCTTCGCACACTTATTCATGGTTTTGCTCTTCGAAAGGAAGTTTTTTTCATCCCTGTGCCAACTCCATTGCGAAAGGACCTTTTCATAGATGTCTTCTCCAAAATTGGCTTTAAAAATGCTGGTCCCTCGCTCCCATCCAGCCTGGCCAGGCAGCTGCTCAGCAGGACGAGAAAGTAATCAGGCTTCCCAGACACCTGGCGATTCTGGTGGGGGAGGGAGGAGAGGTTAAAAGTTTATTGCAACAGTAACAATTTTCAAAATCTTTTGGGGACAAATCCAATATATCTAATCTTCTTAAGGGCAGATACTCTGCCAAAACACAATGTATACTTTATCCAGATACAAAATATTATTTGGAGTGATCTGCCCACTTATCTAATTTTGCACTCCTTATGTAATTGCTGCTGTTTGGCATTTATATCAGGCACCGCATAGTTATCTTGTTGCTGGAACTTTATAAGGAATGTTTCAAGCAGCTTTAATTAGTCCTGGGAATTGTTAAAAAAAATTCCCTTAGAAACACCACCCAGGATGATCAAATTCCAGGTGTCAGTCGGGAGCACGTTCCTTCCGGGCTGTCCTGGAGACTTGCCCAGGTATCCCCGAAGGGAGGTCTCGCTGTTTGGAGCCTGGCATCTGCAACTTTTGGCTTCCCGTCCATCCCTCATTAGCCATGGGAGGCCTGAACTGTGCTGGCCACCGTTGGGACACTGAGCCAGAGAACCAGGTCTGGAACCCCAGCGCAGGAGCTGGGCACCTAAGTCTAAAGTTCAACCCCATGTTGGCAGATGAGGAAACTGCACTGGAATAGAGGATGTGCCTCCAGCCCCAGGGGAGAGCCGGACCCAGAGCTCCCTGAGAACTGTCACCACTCTCAGGCTTTCTCACTTGTAAAGTTTCTGAAGAATCGCAACACACTGACGAGACACTAAGACAAATCTCATTGGTAATCACAGCAGTGATTTGTCAGTGATCTCTGGGCTATGCTCTCTGTACTTCATCTTGTTTTATTCCCCCCCAAACCTCTATGAAGCAGGTACTATTAATTCCTTGGTTTCAGATGAGGAAATAAAATAGCCTGGAGCCAAAGGCATTCAAAAGCTGGGGCGTCTGATCCAAGCCTAGGTTTCTCAACTGAGTAGAAGGACAAGAGCTGAATGCTTTTATTACAAATAAAGAGGCATGCCGCAGAGCAGACATCATGCTCTCTGCTGTATCCATGCAGGAAGAAATGTTTGGCCTCGGGTTACTGTGTTTGGAGGTGGAAAAGGGGCTCAGATGTTCCTGGAATCCTACACTCCCACAGGGGTGGCCTCCTGGGGGCTCCAGCAGTCAGACTTCCCAGGAAAGCCATTCCTCGTGGCCGCTGGAAGAACAGATTCGTTTCCTTTCTTTTCTTTTCTTTTCTTTTCTTTCTTTTTGATTTGGGAATAGGCAAAGACAGTTTCATAAATATCAGTTATGGGAAAACCAATTCAAAAACTCAGAGTTGAACACCACTATGTGTTTTTCCCTGTTTCAACAGAGGGAACCTAAACATGATAGATTAATGCCATCTATTTTAAATTCCCAGCAGGAGGGGCCTCTGAGTCACTGCAGGAAGGGAAGCGATCCAGTTCTCTCCAGAAACGATTCCTGATGCCAAGTTTGTGCTAAGAACAAAGGTGCCAGCTCTGGTCATGAGCTCCCCGAGCCCTTCCCAGGAAGGCTGCAGCTCGCTGCTCCAAAGATAGCCTCTACCAGGTGGGCCCCTGGCCGGCTTGACAGACTTCATGAAGTCCAAAGCAAGTACAATCAACTCCTCCGTGCACCTTCACCTTAATCAAATGGACACAAACACCATCCACATCAGTACCAGATGATGGGTGAGGAGGAGAACAAGAGTGTCAGGTGCAACAGCAGAGATACAGAAAATGCAGCGGGAGGAGAGATGTTTCATTTATGAGCAAAGAGGTCTCATAAGTATTTTAGAAGAAAGAACATTTTTAATTTAAAAAAGCGACAGACAAGTGCCTCTTGTTCAACAGAAACGTCACGAGCAAATCTTTGGGGGAAGAATAGAAAGTCATTAGGAAGACATCTGAGACAATATACCAATTTATGGTTTGTGACTCATCAACTTGATCAATGTGGTGTCTTATAGAATCGATGACTAAATTAGTGTCGAACACTCATAAGGATAAGAAGGGGAAAGAGAAGCTATATTAAGTAAATGAGAAATAGAAAAATGGCAGATGCAAGAGCAGGGAGGGACCAGTAGTATAAATAACTAGGTCATCATGTCAGGACGCAGATTTGTCATTTAGGATCGGTGTGACTTCTCTTTATCCTATAATTGATTTCATAAATCACATTGATTTCAAGAATTACAGTATGACAGGTTAAGTTTTAATGAAGAAAAGTTGAAGTTCACGATGTCATAAACAACCAAAGATATTTTAAAATTTTAACCAAAATATTGACCTAAAACAACTAAAATATCATAGAAATAGTATTAAATATTCCAAAGAAAGACATTCATTTTCTGAACATCCTAAATGGCTCAGTGAGCATGGTTGAGACCTAAATCAATACTCCTGAATAAATATATGAATTAATATTTTATGTAACATTTCCTTGAAACCTCACATTTTCTCTACAGTCTGCCTCTGAAAAAGGTCTCTTTTTTTTTTGTAAAACTAGAAAACTCACTGTTTCTGAAAATGATCATAGTATTTTTTATGTAATTTCAATGGCTAAATGTTTGCTGTGACTATGAGACGATGCATGTGGAATAAATAAATTGTCATGAGCAAGAAATTACATTTTATACCGAAAAGAACATTTCCCTATGCAGGGGGCCCATCCCAAATAATCCACAACACATTTAACACAGCCCAGCATTGCTGATAGTCATAAGGCTCCCTTTAACCACTTGCATAAATCTGCTTATACTTTTTTTTTTAATTGAAATCTCTAAAAATAAAGGAAATTCCTGCTCCGTCCCGAATTCCTTGAGATGAGTTTGAACTTAGGCACTCTAGAGATACACTACTAGTCTAGCCACCTATCAAGCATCAAAAACAGAGCAAAACCCTTACCTGAGATGATAGAACTGGAAAACAGGGAAGCACATGCATTGTGGACAGCAGCAGAGCCAAGACAAGGTTGAATTTTAATGAGCTGCAGAGTAGGAAAAACAACCACCTCAGATTTAGTCTCATAGTGACAAGTATACATTGGAAGCATATAAAAACCCAACATTTCTCATTGAAGAAAAATGAAGTGTTTTACCTAATCATGTTGGACTTTCCAAAATCTGCGCAGAGAGGTGGTTTCATTGCCAAATTCCTCACGCTTGCTGGAAGATGCTTCTGTGGTGGCCCTTTTATACCAGAAGAGTTTAGAAGTAGAAATGTCATTGTGTCCCTTCACATGTGACTGGTTGGTCTGGCTGTGGCCTTTTGTTCTTGTTAAGTAGGAAAAGGCCAATAACATATGAACATTGTCATGGAGTTACTAATAGTTGACTTAATTTAAAGGTTACCATTTAGAATGCCCTTCAAAAGTTTGGTCCTCTACACCACATCACTGTGACATAGATGGCCAGAGGTCTCGAAAAGAACCCAAAGATTTTTTTTTCTTTTTATTTGGAGTTTAAATATTTTAGAAGAATGACATTAGTTCCTTGAATATCTCAGACATCTTGTTTCAGAGACTGACACAAAAGAAATGGTTATAAGACCAAAGATGTAGGCAGATTATTCTCAAATGACACAGGCAGGTTATTGAAGGTCTCTATGCTAGATTTCTTTCCTTTAGAACGTCCTCTGTTAAAGTTCTCACTGGTCCTCCAAGTCAAGGAAGTACGCTGGTCTGACCCTCCATGGGCACTCTCCAAGTCCCAGTCCAGAGTTCTGTGAGCAGCATCCTCATGACTCCTCTGGGAAGCCTTGGGGCCCTGGTCTTCAGTGGGCATCGTGTTAATCAATTGGCCCAGGAGCACTAAGTGGGAGCAGACGCTGCTGAGCTTCAATGGAGGACATCACCAAAGGTGGAGCTTTCTGCTTGGACAGCCAGCGCTTCTGAGATGGGGGCAACATGTTTACAACAACACCAAGGGCAGTCCTCGCCTCCTCAAGATCAGCACTCTTGGAGGACAGCGCTGCCCTGTGTCTGGGACATTTGCTACCGTTTTTCAGTGCTGCACCCCTGTTCATTGAGACCTGCCACTCCAAATGACTCACATGCAACTGTCAATGCTAGAGTCCCAGTTTGCCTATCACCAAGAAAAGCAGGTGGACTCTGAAGAGGACCCAGATCACAGCACTAGCACCAGGCTGGGGACCTGGGCCAAGAGATCCAAACACCTTGGATCAGGAAGTTCTTGGGGACTTCATATGGGCACTGGAAGACAAAGGGCCTTCAGAGCACCAGAGGCTTGAACAGACACATTTTATTTCAATGTTTCCTTAAATGCAGCTGAAATAAACACATAAAAACAAGAAGAATAGGGAGGAAGATGACAGTAGCAAGATCTTGTTGAGTGATGAGCAATTGACTGAGTAGATCTGAGAAATGTGCCAACAGAGCATTAAAGGACTCCAGTGACTGAGTCACAGTGGAACCAAGTGCTTCACCTGTGGTGAGCACAGGGCTGAAAAGAGGATCAGGCAGAAGTTTGCAGGCTTCAGTGCCACGCCCCTCCCACTTCCTGTTTTCAGACAATGGGGACTTGGGAGGAGGGTAGAGGTTTTTCCTGAGGAGAGGGCAAACCAGATCTCCCAACAGATAGAGTCAGGCTCAGTGGCCCAAGCACCCACCCTTCCAAGAATAAGCTCAGACCATCCTGGGACGCAGTGCTGAGACCCTGGACCTCTGTCCTAACCACTCCCAGCACACTCCAGGCAGGTATTTTTTCCCTTAAGACAAGCGAACAGAAGATCATCTCTGAGTTATCTGAGCAGCCCCAGAGGAAAACCTTGGAGATACAGATATCAGGGTTTCCTAGTAAAAGCATCTCAGCTGGAATCCACTGAGTCCTCAGCCGAAAACTCCCAATAACATACAAAATTCTCCCATGGACTTTCTGGTGCATACTCTTAAGGATAAACAGGAGACCTGGACGCAACTGCAATGACTATTTATAAACTTCTGACCCCCTAAGAGCACAGAGAATGATAGAGATGTCAACAGCAATGTGTTCTGAAAGATCGGGACCAAGTCAAACTGCAAACAACAACAACAACAAAAAAGTAACTTGAAAGAAGTAAGAGAAAATAAAAGAGGAGTTCACTGCATCAATAAAACAAGAAAGAAAGCTATGTAAAGAGAAAAATAAAAGACAAAAAAGCTTATGAAAATTAGAACTAAAGAAAACTCAGTAGAAGAATTTAAAGATGAGGTTAACTAAATCTCCCAGACATTAGAGAAAAAAGGACAAAGAAGAAAAAAATAATAGAATAAAAGAATAAGAGCAGTCTAGTATATCTAACATAGAAGTAATAAGAATTCTTCAAGAAAAATAGAAAACATGAAGGAGCAGAAAACCTCAATAAAAAACTCAGGAACATTTCCCAGACAGAGAGTGATGATCTTTCAGAGTTAAAAGACTATCGAGTGTTCAACCCAATGGATTCAACACATACCAAAACATGTTATCAAAAAAGTTGATCAGGGCTGGGGATGTGGCTCAAGTGGTAACGTGCTCTCCTAGCATGCGTGGGGCGCTGGGTTCGATCCTCAGCACCACATAAAATAAAAATAAACATGTTGTGTTCACCAAAAACTGAAAAAAAATATATTAAAAAATTCTCTCTCTCTCTTAAAAAAAAGTTGATAAATTTTAGATCCTATCAACTTCCAGGTTATCTGCAAAAAGTCAGAAGTCAGGAATAGTTTGGGCTTCTTAAAAATAACACAGAGAATTTAGAAGTAGAACAATGCTTTCAAAATTCTGGAGGAAAAAAATAATTCTAATCTAGAATTTACTTCTAACAATTCAAAAATAAACAATTTATTCCTCTTCTTTAAGGGTAAGTCTATAATAAACATTTTCAAATATATAAGATCTCAAAGTTTTACTTTCCATAAACCTTTTCTCAGAAAGCTACTTCAGGGTATGCTCCATCAAAGTAAATACAAAATCCCATAAAGAGAAAAATGGGAGGTATACATCCAGGAGATGAACACAGGAGACAAAGGTAACAAGCAGCTTGGGGTTGGGGAGAAGGCAGTAGGAAAGAATCCTACAAGAGGATGAAAGCCAGACAAAGTCTAAACACCCTGAGAGGAGACTTAGACAATGAGCATGGGGGCTGAATCCATAACAGATCCACAGAGAACTAAAGGAAAGAAGAGAGGGATACTATTCACTCCAATGAAAACAATGTTACACAGGAAGGAAAAGTACAAGTTAACTGCTTCACCCAGGTGGGAGAAGCATTTTCACAGTTAGAACAATGTAATTACTTAATAATGATCTAACCCAAAGAGTCACTCTGCCATATTGGGTCTTGGGTCTAGGGATGAGGGTAATTCTGTGAAGTCAATTACTTACCTTCTGTAGAGGGAGCTAAAGACATAATGAAGAGTGGAAAAATAAAAATGCACCATGATATTTAGAGATAAACACAAAGATAATCTGTTTTAAAAGGTTGAAAGTGATGGCTCTGGGGGAGGAAAAAAGAACAGGGAACGGAGACTGCTATTTTCATAAAGTACTTCTTAGAGTAATTTGATTCTTTAAATAGAGCGCACTGTTGGCTGGAATAAAAGTGAAGCTTTGAAAATTATATCATTATGGGCTAGGTATTTCTGAAGATGTCGGGGTCAGCTCTACCGCTGTTTAGAGAAAGCTTGCCTGATTAAAGAGACCCATCCCGGAAGTCAGAAGGAAGGGATAGAAAGGGAGAGGAGGAGGAAAAGGAGGAGAGGGGAGGGGAAGTGGGGGAGGGGTTGAGGAGGCAGAGGGAGAGAGAGATGAAAGACGGAGAGACACAGAGACGCAGAGAGAGAACTGGAGGAAGAGGTGGGGAGACGAATAAAGAGGCCGAGGGAGAGATGGCAAGATGGGGAGAGGTGGACACGGAAAGAGAAATGGGGAGAAAGAGGTTGACACTGTTCAAGGTTCAGATCCAGCAGTGTTTGAAACTCATGTCTCTCCTTTGATACCTCATGTATATAAAGCAACCGTCCCTTTTATATGAACTGCTAGTTTTAACTCTCTGGGAGCGGCCCTGCTACTGATTCATCCTCAGCTGAGGACACTGAGCCTCTAGAGGCCAAGTGATGTGCCAACGTCCCCTGGCAGTGGAGAGGAACACCACGTGAGCACCTCAAACAGAGGGCATCCACTCAGGGTGTCAGAGAGCACTTGAAAAATCAGACTCCTCCCACAACCGTGCATGCATGTGTACACACACACACACACACACACACACACACAAACACACACACACACACACACAGAGAGAAGCTGGATTCTATTTTGAAATAAGATCTCTTTGAATCTCTAGTCACACTTTCTCCACATCACCACTTGAAGAATCCCAGGTGACAACACCCTCCACCCAGGTCAGTGCCCAGGCCTTCCTCTGGCCTGGTGGGGGTCGGCTGGCCGTCTCTGGCAGGCACTCACTTGATAGTAAAGGGAAGAGTACAAAGCCTCACACTGGGGAGGCTGGCGGGTATGTCTGACGCACTCATTCACCTTGCTCGGCACATTCTCTCCCTCCTGCTTTCTGTCTACAGGGACAGAAGGCACGTCCCCCTCTTTGGAATGAACCACCTAACTTGTTTTGACCAGCGGATCTGAAATGCTATGCAACCAACAGCATGAAAAGCAGCTGCTCGCTCACATATCTGCCATCGTGCTGAGAAGGACATGCCCTCCCAGGCCTGCTGCTCCCAGAAACTCATGGAGAAGAGCTCTCCCAGGCAGCCCGGCTGACACTGGCCTCCCAACCTGCAGACCTGGAGCAGTGACTGGCTGAGGCACTGAACTGCTGAGCCTGGAGGGCTCTGTGAGCAGCAAACAGGAGGCGTAGGTGTCGGATAAACACCGACTGAAGAAGGAGCTGCATAAACCTCCTGCCCGGCTCTTTCTCAGATTTAATCCTGTGACTCCTCCTGGCATTTTGACGGTCCCTCTCCAAACTCAAAGGACCACTTGGCTCCGTGAGTGGGGGTAGAGACCCCTCCTGCATTGGCAACTGTTCAGAGTGGCCCTGTGACGTGCGGGTTGTGAAAGTCATGGAGCAGCAAGCATTCTGAATCACTTCCTGGAGACCTGGGTCTACCCACTCTACCCTCTGCTACATGAAGCAACCACAGCAAACATGGCTGGTTGAAGAGGGGCTCTGTCCACCAGGTATTGACTGGATACCTGTTCTTCAGTCATTTGCTATGTGTGGGCCTGCTCTGGACGTGGGCACTCAGGAGGGAGGAAGACACCACCCTGCCCCGTCTCGTGTCTTCGTGGGATTCTCAGTCAAGGTTGGATCCCAGGATTTGCTTTCTGGTCTGAAGCTTATTAAAAGCAGGTCTCAGGCAGCAGCTGGGAAGCCCTGTACGAGGGCTGGGCTGGGCTGAGTTTGTGCTCCTGATTTCGGGAGCAGGGCCAACGGCCCAGGCCCCCAGCCTCCTCCTGAGACCTGACTTCCCATGAATGAGAAGCTGAGCCTGGCTTTTCCATCAGCATCAAGGGCCAAGTGTCCCCACTCAGCAGTGCAGTGCCCCAGCTGCAAACATCTAATGCAAGATATTGCTTTCAACCATTTTGGGCAGGTGGGAGGGTCCTTAAAAATGTAGGTGCTTCTGGACCAGGGAGGGCAGAAATGGGGGTAGTTAGGAGCCTCAGGAGAATTCTCCCACGGTTGCAGGTCCTGGGTGCCTCTGATCCACCGTGTGATGTTTGGGGTGGGCAGTGGGGTGCAGTCAGCCCACGCACAGACCCTCTGTCAAGGCCTCAGGGGAAGGTGAGAGCCAGCTCAGACTTGGAATTTATGTGCCCCCTCATTAACAGTCTGCTCTCCCACTTGTCGCCACGGAGCTGTCTTAGAGTCACCAAAGCCCTTTTCACACAGCTCCTCCTGGCATCAGACAGGGAGCCAAGAAGGAGCCAGCTCTCTTCAACTTTTGTTCTGTGGGTGGACCCCGGACCATTCGGAAATGCGTCCACATCAGCCCTCGGAAGCTCGGGGCCTCAGCTGGACCGACTTTGGACTGACAGGATTGAAGCAGGTCCTTTCTTTTCTAATTGCCAGAGGCTGATGTTATAGCACCAATAAGCTTCCATCAAGAGCCAAGTTTATTGTCCCTGGGTTGAGCAACTTGCAGAAAGTAGGATCAAGAAAGAGGATAAAATGACTTTTTAAAATGACAAGCTGGCAAAGGTGAGCCAGTCAGTTTAAGGTTGTGGTGTCTTTAAAAACATTCTGCAATTTATTTCATTGACCCTAATTATAATACATATTAGTCCCTGCATCTCTCTGCATGTATGGAAAAATCGATTTGATTTTACTGCTTCACTCATACAACCGCTATATGCTCTCAAAGTATAATTAAAATGCTGAAAGTGTCCAGTTGCACTTTCTGATTTTATACCAGAGCAGAAGAAATAAAGGCTTGGGTGAAGCTTAGTTTCCTTTATTGAGATAAATCACGGCTCCAGTTCATGGCTGCTTCTAGAAGGCCTTGTGATGGTTTCCCATATGCATTCGGAAGAGCCCAGTGCTGAAAATCAATCTTCCCAGGAAATAAAAGGCAAAGAAAGTCCAAGCAATAAAGGTTCTCATGGTGGTGGAATGTAAAAGTGCCAGACACCCTTGGCTTGCTCCAGACCACAGTTTCTCAACATGGGCACTGTCCACATGGGCCCTGATGACCCGTGGTAGTGGACAGCTGCCCTGGCATGGTGGAACGTTCAGCAGCACCCTGCCTCTGCCCGCTAGATATCAGTACCCCACTGTAACCATGTCTAGAGACATTGCCAACATCCCCTGGAGGAGGGGCGCAGCAGCACCCCAGCCAAGACCTACACTTCTGGAGACCAGCTCCATCCTCCACCTGGAGACAGGACAGGAGGGGTGGGAGCACCCATCTTGGTGTCCCAGCTAATTGGAAGCATATTCTTTTTTCCTGATGGTGCATAAAATAACAGGCATCTTACAATTGATAGAATCTTAGGCTCCATGAAAGATGGTGCCTATTTTTAGATACCACAGAACGCAGGAGTTTGGGACAAATGGCTCCTGTGTAATAAAATATGCTATTCGGTTTTATTTTCACTGACACATGCTCTTAGTTACAAACTTCTGCTTATGCTCCCATTTTCCCTACACATTAGGCTTATTTTAAGGATGCTATGAATTCACTTAAGAAGGCAAACACCATGTCAGACATGGCTTCATCTCATCATGGATGGCATCCTGTTTAGGAAATTTCATTATCAAAGATGTGATTTCTACAGCCAACTATTTAGGCACCTGGTGAACAGCAGCTGGATCTTTCTGATAAGTGGCTTTTGTAAGGACTCACTGGGGGTTGGAGAAACCCCACAGTGTAGGGCTTTGCCCTCCCCGAGGCTGGCAGCCTCTTAGAAATTCGTCCAAGGATCAGTGAGGGTCCACTGGAAGCCAGAGACTGCAGTGATGAGCAAACCCCCACAAAGGGGCAAATCAGGAGCCACAGGAGTGCCAAGATGAGGGTGGGCAGCCCCTTGTAGAGGTCACCTTGACCATGAGGACAGGGCCAAGCCCTTGGGGATCTGAGCCCCCGTGAGGAGCTGTTTTGCTGCTGCAAGGACCTCCTGGGATGGGCATAGCGGGTCCCCCTGCAGGGCATGTGTACCAGGCCAGGGCACCTGGAGGAGGAGTGTCGGGGAGTGGGCAGGGAGGCCACCTGTGGGCTGTAGTAGGACTCCACAGGGAAGAGGCTGGACCAGGGCAGTAGTGGTGGAGGCGGAGATGGCAACCCACCAGTGCAGCCGTGGGTGGGACAGCGGGCGTGATGGGATGGTCAGGAGCTGCATTTCTCACCAGCTCATCATAGTCACTCAAGCACTTGCTCCCCAAAGATGCCAAGGCCATCCAGGCCATGGCCTCCCTCTCCTGCTTCTCCAGGGAACTTGAGCCTCACATGCCTCCTGGTTTCTCTCTGACCATCAGCTCACCATCTGTCACCCTCTGGGGCCTCTCTTCCTTCATGGCCCAGCTCAGAGTCCCTCAGCATGATCACACCCCAAAAGCAGCTCTCTCCCTCAGCCCAACATAGCTGACAAAACTACCATCCTCGGGGAGGCCCAGCTGCTCCACCCTGGGCCTCCCTCAAGTGCTGGCTGCAGGGTGGCCAGGCAGCGGGAAGAGCCCGGGGACACTGCTGTTCTCTGGTGTGGGACATAGTTCCTGGACATGACGTGTGTTTTCTCCAGCAAAGGGGAGCTGCCGGAGCAGCCCTGACAACACCAGGGACAACTCGTTCCCGCCCCAGGGCCTTGGCAGTGAGTGTCCTAGAGTCTGAGAGGGGACTGAGGGCACCAGGAGGACTTCCTGGGATGGTGGACCAGAGGGTCAGGTGGGCTGTCACAGCAAGTGGGTTGGGATCATGGGCTTGAGGAGGGGAGGAAGGAAGGGGAGGTGAGGAGAGGGCATGGAGCCTGGCCCGGTGGGTGGGGAGATGCAGGAGGAGTCCAGGGGACATGAGGTTCCTGGACAGAGGAGGGGAGGTAATATGTCAGCCCCCCCGTGGCGCAGCCGAAGGGCAGAGCTGAGTCAGGGGTGAGGTCCTGGAAGGCACAGAATGTTCTTCTTTCTGGGTCTCTCAGAGGAGAGTAGACTGGGGTCACCCAGGAGACAGAACCCCTGCGCTGGCCATTTTGCTGGCTTGGGCCCAGGGCATCCACTCAGGCCTTTTAAGACGGAGCTGTTCTCATCCTAGCCCGTGGGTGTGAGCCAGAGATGCATCTGGGCTCCGCCATCAACAGCCCAGGGTCCCTTTCATGATGGCCCAGCCAGGGCATGACCACACATAGCCATGCCCAAGGAAGGACTGGAGCCTGCAGAGATGGTCAGGATGGGCTGTAGGAGCCCAGCTCTGCCTTCCTTCCCACCCTCAACCCCCAGTAACATCTCTGGGTTGTCCCATGCAGAAAGCAGTGAGAGGAAAGGCCACAGTGCCCACCTGGCCACTGGGTCCTGTCACCCCACAGTGTCTCACACCCCAGGCAGAACTTTGCCTGAGCTGTGCCAATGGCTTCAAGGAAAGCCATCAGATCCCTCAGGGCTGCTGAGAGGGAAGCAGGGAGATCTCCTGTCCCCCGGGGGCAACCCTGGACTCAGTGGGCAGCACACTCTGCCTGAGGGTGAGGGGCTGGCCGCGTCCTGCTCCAGGCTCCCGCCTTGTCTTCCTGTCCTTTGGGCACCTCCTCCATAGATTCTCCTGCCTGGTTTTTATGGGTGCCATCGTTATTTTCCAACTACGTACCCATTTAAACTTTACAATCTTGTACCAGGGTTGTATTCATGGACAAATAAATACCAGGCTCTTGAAACTTTATCTACTGGAAGCTTCTGCCCTGGCCTGTACAATGATCCTGATCTCCCAGCTAAAATAATTTCATGTCATTTCGCTCTAAAAGATAGAGCTTTCTGAGTTTCAGACTCCCAAACAGGGTGAAGATAAATTTCTATCTGATTCAAACTCTTGTTATTCTGCAGAATATTTTTTATGATTTTTGAATTCTTTCACTTAGAATGCTGAAGCTACCAGTGAGAATCAAGTATGTTTATTTTTCCTGTAAAATTGAACTTGAAAGCCCAGTTAAAATATGAAAATTACACTCCATGCGTGAGGTTTGGATTTGAGAACATCGTTTAAGGTCCCCGTGTCACCGTGGTTATGTTGCCGTCATGCATATTTGTGAGGTAGCATGGAACAAATAAATAGAAAGGAGACGTAACAGGAGGAAAAGGAAAGAAAATTTTAATTCAAAATTCTGCTGACTTTTCTGGGGCCTTTCCCTCCCAACCCATTCCCTCTCTCAGGCCTGTAACTCACAAATTTCTGGGAAATCTACCTGAACTCTTTTATTAATTAGTCCCCCACTAAATAGATTAAGGAAAGAGAGAGAAAATATTTTGAAAAAAAAACCTATTAATTAAGAGAACCTTCCAGCCATACCTATTGATCAGATAACGAAGACCAGGTCAGTCTAAGGATCCTGAGAGTGACAGGACCACCACAGGCCATCTTGAGGTCACCAGGCTGACGTCCACCCTAGTGCCTTCCCACGCCCACCCTTTACTTTAAAACCAAGCACCGGGGACCTCCCCCCGAGACGTCTCTCTCTCGACATGGCCCCTGTTCTCCCTGGATGTGCATCCCTGCTCTCCTAGATAAAGCTCTGTACTTCTGCTGACCCCTGCTGAGACCCTTTTCTGCCATGAATGTCAAGGACCCCACCTGTCCCGAGTCAAGTCCCACCTGGCCCTTCCTGGGAACCCCTCAGGCCCTTCTTGGGGAACCCCTCACATCTCCTCTCCCATAACACTTAGACTGGCTGTTTAAAGGCGGTCGCCTGTGGAAATTTCAAGGGCATCCAACTCATATTTTAACCACACAATTAGTAACAGATACTGTAATTCTCTCCAAACAAATGAACAGTCGCCAAGCCCAATGGAAGAGTCTCGTTTGCACTAAATATAGGTGTCATTTCTTCTTATTTTGCCAGACAGCTCACTGAGAAAAATTTGAAATGCAGGTCAGATGCTGGCCAGGAGGAAGATTAAAGAGTCAGCAAGTGGAGATGTGGGGGACAAAGAAGAGAGACAGGGAGGCCCCCAGGGGTCTTCGGGAAATCTCCTCGAGCTGGGAGCACAGCCAGAGCTCTGCTCCTGGTGGGAGGCTTGTGGGATGGGCACAGGGGCCACCACCCTTCTTCCCATTCCTTCCTCTGCTAGCTGAGGGTATGTCGCTGCCATCGACCATCCTAGAACCCTTCCTGATGCTGTCATCTGGTTCCTTCTCTGTGCCATAGAGAGAACCAGAGGACGCGGGTGAAGCCAGCCCCACAGGGCCCCAGCCTGGGAGCACTGACGTCGCTGTGCTTAACCCTGAAGCGCACAACACATCGTGGTCTGGAAAGCAGCTTCAGGCATTCAGTCCTCAAAATGCACCGTGTAAATTTGAGAATGCTTCTTTTGATTTCACCAACAAGGCACAGGAAGGTGAGTAAGCAGTCACAGTGCCATTTTATCTACTCCAGCCTTGCTTTTTTTCCAGGATTCTTGAGGGGAAGAATGATTCTGAAACTGTTTTATAGTTGCCATTAAAGGTTACCAAGGGTCTCCCATCTTTGTGTCAATCTGTGTTTGGGGGCTTCTTTGGTCATCTCCTGCTCCATCTCAGAGGCCCAGGGGCAAGGAAGGAACCTCTTTGTGGCGGCTGGTGGGGTAGGGATTTCAACTTAGGGCTGCTCCTCCTGACTCTCCCACGCTCACCCTTCTGGCCTGGGAGTCAAGGATGAAATCCTTCCAGGGACCAGGAAGAAGGGTGGCAGACACCTGCTTTTGCACCTTTTCTATTTACCCCCAATTTTTCTACCACCCCCCTTTACCACTGGACTTTCACTGTGGACAGACAGGAGGGAAGGGCCATGAGAGTTCCTGACCTCCCTCCTCACCTCTGACCTTGCCCTGAGCTGCAAGCCAAGCCCGGGCGACAGCCCCACCATCTTAGGGGGCCTCTGCTGCCCTCTCCAGGGGAAAGGCCCAAGGGAGCCACCAGCATCTGGCTACAGACTCCCTTATTTGACATCCCCTGAGCATGCAGCCACCTCCAAGCCAGAAGATTAGGAAGTGGTTTTCTGTACGATCACCAGAGTGGACTGAAATCAGGCGAAATTAGTGAAGTTTTTAAAACTTGTTTCCCTGTCTATGTCGTGTGCCTTGAAAGTAAATTCTGATATCTTGATCACCTCGGTTTAAGGACTGAGAGATCCACGGAGGCCCCTAATGTGCAGAGAGCTTTGGCTGGAAATTCCTGACACCTGACAGTGTCTCCCAGGGCTCTGCTCCAGGTTCCTCCCGATGCTCTGCTCAGTCCTCCCCCAGCCCTGGCTGCCGCCTTCTTATTTCCCAGCAGGACCTGGTGGAGAGTGCCCTGCAGATCATTCTGGGGCCACCATTTGCTGTTTTGTTTTTTAAGTTGTAGATGGACACAATACCTTTATTTATTTTTATGTGGTGCCGAGGATCGGACCCAGGGCCTCACGCGTGCTAGGCGAGTGCTCTACCTCTGAGCCACAACCCCAGCCCCCCCACCCCTCACCATTTGTTTTTAAACCTCCCTGGGAGGGACAGATGCGTACTCATTCCTCCAGAACAGACCCAAGGCCTGGTTCCAGTGCTGGACTCTGCTACATCAGGCCACTTCGCCCCCCAGAGCAGCCTCCTGGACTGTGGGCCTGGCCTTCCCTCTGGAATCCCGCCCCCACAGCAGTCTTGCCAGTGGCCTCATTTCTCCTGCAGGGAGGGCTCTGCCAGCCTCCACCTGAGTACTCACAGACAGTGAAAACAGCCCTGAGGACTTTGCAAGTGACAAGGCAGAGCCCAGCCTGAAGAAGGGAACCCAGTAGGATGACGCACACCTGCTGCCCACTACCACAGGAGGCCACGGGGGGCAGGGTGCACAGGGGACTTGCGTGGTGTTCAGGAAGCCCTTCCTGGTTGGGGGCACTGCCTCATTCTTCCCTGAGAGCATGTGATTCCCAGAAGGCTTAGCAGCCCCCGAATCTTTTTCATAGTTCTACGTTTCCTTCTTGAAAATGCAAATGTAGGGAGATCCCCAAGAAAGAGCACAGTGGAGAAAAGGCTGAGTATGTTCTGAGGATCTCTCTGGGATCGAGGCGAATCCTAGGGTGGTGGGAACAAGACAGGCAGTCTCCTGCCAGCTCTGGGGCGTAGAATCATCCCCACCTCCCTTCAGTTTCCCAGGCCACACTGTTCCAAGCCAGCCCATCAGACTGCCACACTGGGCAGCCGTGAATTGGGAAAAGTTCCAGCAGCCAAAATCATCCTTCTATTTGAATAGCACAAATAACCTGGTTGGGAAAGATTTGTGAGGACTTTTGAATTTTACTCTTTTGGAATTATTTCACTTATGTTGCATGAAAGACTGCTAAAGATTCATCCAATTCAGTCTAAAGAGTCAACACACCCACAGGGCAGATCACTCATTTCCCTTACATTCATAGGATGCTCTGGGGGGAAGGCAGGGGACTTAAAGGCAGAAGATGGGACATTCTTGCACTGGTTTGAATGTGGCATCTGGAGCTTGGGATTTGCCACCTCCACCTGGAGGCAATCAGAGAGCCCATGGGGCTACTAGTGTGTGCCAGCATGGGTGACAATTGCACAGGCTGCCCCAGAGGGCTGACAGGAAGTCGCCACTGAAGAGAGATGTCAGCAAGGCAAGAAGGACACCTGTCAATGATGAACCAACCCTCATTTTCCTTCAGAATGAAGAACTCCTTTGGCTTCTCAGCTGAGTGAATGATAACATGTCTTTTCTCTATGTAGTCCCAGAATGAGCTGCCAGTCATTCTGTGGAAAAGCAAAGCCACAGGAATGGAAAGACAATCGTCCTCAACTTTAGGTTCCAAGGGCAACAGCTATGTGTTTCTGAGCCCCCTGTATGTTCAGTCCACGTCAGGCATGTGCCAAGCTCTCTTCTGTGACCACAATCCAGTGTCGTGGGCATTGTCACCTGTGCTCCACAGACAAGCCCCAGAGACTCCGTGCAGGACAGGACTTTTGGGTGCCAAAGGCCGGGGAGACCGTAGGAGGCTCACAGGAGCCGCGGGCCTCTCGACGCTGCCTGGGACAGCACTGCAAGCAGACCTAGCTCTCTCAGGAGCAGGAGTTGGGGATGCACCAGGTTTGCTTCTCATCTGGAAAACCACCTAAGGGAAGGAGCTGCTGCTCCGAGGAGCTCAGGAATAAGCAGAGTGGGAGAGGCCGGGCCGGAGGCTGACGCGCTCCCCTGCTGTTGGGGACGAGGCGGGCAGGGGCACAGATGACCGTGGCATGGGCTTAGTAAGCAAGGTCAGCTACTCACCCCGTCAGCTCTCAGGCCTGGGAGTGTGGGGAGAAAGCTGCTGTGAGTGCAGAGGGTATCGAATGCTAGGGAGAAGGCCTGAGGGAACTGAGCCCTCACCACTGCGAGGTGACATGCTTTATTAACAAGTGACTGGCAGGAGACAGAGCCACGCTATAAATGTCAGGAGCCCAGGTGTTGATGCCTATTGACGGCTCTGAAAAGGTCCCTCTCAGAAAAGGCTGCCAGCGTCAGGGCTGCAGTCCTGCCTGAGCCATAGCCCCGGCTGGCTCTGAGCTCTGGCCTCATTTCCACCCGAGAGCAGCCGCTCGTCCAAGAATATCGCCCAGCCTCAGGGACAGCACCCCCCTCCCAGTCCCTTCTGCACCAAATCGAAGGCTCTGGCTTTGTAGGCCTCTTTCCAGTGACCCTGATGGCCATGTTTGCCTGGTTTGGTGACGGAGCCGCCTGCAGGAAGCAAAGGAGGACCAGGGCACCCCTCTCTCTGGATCCGTCTCTCCAGTCCCGAGCCCACCTCGATCCAAGAGAGACCGAGGAAGAGCCTCAGTGCTGCTTCTCATTGGCTCAAGTCCTGGTGTCAGAAACAGCCCTTCCTGGTGCTTGGCTTTCTGCAGCTGCAAGCCGACATCTCGCTGACCTTGTCTGCCCAGCACCCGGAGTCCCTGTCTGCCTGTTCATGACGCGCTCCTCTGTGGGCTTCTGTGGCACACCCTCTTCCTGACTTTTAGGTCCTAGAGGCACTTTAGCCCTCATGAACCCCTTTCTCCAAAGAGAAATATAAAAATTATTTAAAAAGAAATCATACCTTATAACTGCATTGATATAAAGATGAATATAGTCCAGGCTGCTTGTATGCTTCTAATTTTAAAAGAGATTGAACACACGCTCATGGACCCCAAGCCCTGGTCCCTTTGTGTCTCCTGGAGAAGCTGACCCCAGGAGGAGGTTGGCTGAGAAAGCTTAGCTGCTTAGTTTAACACCCATTAAACTTTCTCCTCCGTGAGCTACCTACTGCCCACCACACCTCTGTCTCCCCTGGGATTTCTCCAGCCAAAGCCTGGCGGCCACGCCTACCCTTCCTCACAGTGCTCATCTGTGTGTGTGTGTGTGTGTGTGTGTGTGTGTCTTCCTCAATGACCTGGGGACTCCCAGACCAAAGATTGCACCTTGTCCAACGACATCTCCCAAGACCCTGAGGGACCCATGACAAAAGACCCATGAATACACTCGACATGTTAACCTCACTCAGTCTTGAATAATCCCTCATGATAACCTAAAGTCTGTACACACTTTACACACTTTTTTAACTAAAAAAATAATTACCTAGGAAATAAATAGCACTACACCCTAATTCCAAGTTCAGGAAACTAAGAAAAATTGCTCCTTTGGATTTCCTTGCCACTCTCAACCATTTAGACTTGGTGGTGTTGACTGTTGGAAAGAGGACAGTCATCCTGAACCAGGGCTGTGAGTTCAGTGAGGGGTCAAACCAAGCACACGATCAGGTTGAAGAATGAGGCTTGACTGGGAAGCCCCCAGGTGACGGTGTGGAGTTTCGGATAATGTGGCTCCACATGCAGGATGGAACAATGGTTCAAGCTATCCCAGAAGCACTGGAAAACACGAGGAAACTCAAAAGTGACGATCCTGAGAGGCGCTGGCACTTTTCAGATGGCATCAGCCCAAGGTTACGCTGAACACCGTGGGCTCAGCCCATCCTAACAGATCGGGTTGAATCTGAACTGGGTCATGTGCTGATGATCTGACAGCTCTTTAAAAATGTGATGTCCTTTTCAAACCAAATCAACAAGATTTCAGTCTACCCAAACACATGGGTAATCTCTAATAAGGACCAGGGCCTCTCTAACTCCTCATCTCCATAAAAAGAAGATATTTAGCTCCCACACAGACACACAGACTGCATGTGCCTGACCATCACAAGTCTGGATTCCTCAAGGAGAAAAGCTTCTATTGGTGGCTGGTAGGCCACTTTTGGCCTAGCAAGACTGAACCATCCAATTTGGCAAATAAGCACAACCAAGAATTTTCCATCTTCCCTACACTGTACCTACCTGACATTCTGAATTCTTGTTTTCATGTTAGAGGGCTAATTTGTGGTTTTAGATAACTGCTACATTGTTTTCTCCTTTAGGAAACACTTTGTAGCTCAGGCAGGACCCTGTTTCCAAGGCTCTTTGTCGGGTTCCTGTGCAGTTTGGCTTCCTTCAGCTTTCCAACATGGCGGCTCTGCCCACCATTGGCTCCCTCCACTCAAAGCTCTGCTGGCTCTGAATACCTGGCTGGTGCCCTGTGCCACTGCCCCATGTGACTGCCTCTCTTGAAAACAACGATGGCAGAAATCAGGATGCAGCCTTCCACAATATGCCAAAAAGACGAAAAGATACCTCCTCGTGCATTTATTTGGTTTTCTACTGCAGGTGCTGATTCTCTGACAACCATTTCATTACAGGTTAACAAGGAGAAAACTTTAGGGTTAAGTTCATCATCTCAGGGGAACCCTTTGCCAGATAAGGAAACCAGCTTCTCGGCTACCCTAAAGAGCTTCCTTCTATTCCGTGTAAGGAAAAGGTGTTCGCTCTGGCATAGGAAGTTGGATTGCTCATTTGGTGGGATGACGTTGCTCACTCCTGGAAGGTTCTGGCTTTGTGAAGTCAGTTTCTTTCCTGTCCCTGTGGATTTGCCAACCCGTTCCTTTAGGTCTGTGCATTGTGATGCAGATTTGGAAAGAGCTAAGACAAGTAGAAGAGGAGGGCCTTAGGAGGGAGGTGCTGGGGCCCCAGTTGGAGAGGGAAGCAGACCCCAGAGGAGGGCCTGGGGGAGCCTTATGTGAAAATCTCGGGTGGGTTGGATTTACTCTTTGGTGGCTGAGTAGTTATTAAACCTTCTGAGACTGCACTTTCTGGGGTTTGGCTTCAACCGTGTTCCGTTTCAAACCCCAGGGGTCCTCACCTCTTTCACTCTTAACGCCCAAGCTCTGTCCTCCCCCTGGTCCTGCCGAGTCATTGCACGTGTCCTGGCCTCCTTGACCTCTTCAGCACTGGGTAGCTTCAAATGCCCTCCATCTTCTCTGTAGATGAGGACAGACAGCCTCGTCCTCCCTGCTGCCTCTGCTCTGCAGTCTGCCTCCCTCTACCCACCTGCTGCACACCTGCTCAGGTGATCCTTCAAACTCACTGCCCTGACCAACTTTGATGTTTAAGACTTCATGGCTCCTTCATGGTATGGAAAATTTTCACAGTGGCCAATGAGCACCTCCATCCCTGATGGTGCCCCTTTTCCCAGCCCCATCCCTACAATCCCTGTCCTACACCTTGTCTCCTTCCTGGCCACCCCTCTCCACAGCTATGATTGCTAAGGAGGAAGAAGGGATTTTCTACTGGAAACTGGAGGTTTCTCTTGGCTCGCCAGACACCATGTTGTCCAACTTTCGCTGTATGAGTCAGGGTTTTCTGGAGAAAAGAACCAACAGAAAACATATAGATCTACATTAGATACACAGGATTTATTAGACTGGCCCCTACAGCCATCAGCTGGACAGGGCCACAGTGGCTGTCTGCAGGCTGGAGAGCTGGAGGAACCAGTAGTTGCTCAGCCCAAGATGCTAAAGCCTCAGACCAAGAGGGATCCATAGTGCAGCCCCAGCCTGGGATTGAAGGCCTGGAAATTCCCTGGAGAGTCACTGGGCAGAGTCCATTTTGGAGGCGTGAAGGAACTGGAGTCTGAGTCCTCAGGGGATCACAGCAGCAATAAAGAACCTGCTCAAGACTCGTTGAACTTGCACCTACTGCTGCTCCATTCAAGCCTCCAGCCTATTGGGCTGTGCTGCCCACATTCAGGGTGGGTCTCGGCTTCAGTTCACTGACCACCATGCCGGTCATTCCTAGAGACGCCCTCACTGAGACACCCGGACGCCTCTTGATCTTAGGCATCTCTTAATCCAATCAAGTTGATGGTTCAGCTCAACTTCACATTCCTTTTCCTGTTTCTCAGCCTCCGTTGCTGAATCCTAGCCTTCCCTTACTCTCATCTGCACAGTCTGCCTAGGAGTTCACATCCCTGTAGCTTGACCTGTGATCTACGTACAAAGAATCTCAAAAGCCTATCAAAGCCCAGGCTTCCCCTTTAAGTTCTAGACTCACCTTTCCCACCACAGTGTGTTCACAAGAGAACCTCTGGGAGATCTTAACTCGTTCAAAGCTGACATTAGCTTTCTTCCTGTTCCCTGTCTATCCCTGTCTATAAACCACCCAGCTGTTCATGCTGATGATCTGAGGGTGTCCCCCAACCCAGGGATCCACAAGTCCTGGTCATTTAACTACAGAACACACCTCACACTGCTAGTAACTGGAGTCTGTGTACCCTCACTTCCAATCTGGATCATAAGCCCACTCCTAAGTGAATCTTAGCTTCTCCATGGCTCCTCTCAGCCCCTCTGCACACACAGCCACCTGCATCCTTCTCTGAATCATAAATGAGACCTGGTCCTTCCCCTCACTGGACCTCAGAGAAGATCCCAACTCAGGGCCATGTCTGCAGTGTCCTGCCTGACCTAGTTCTGTCTTCTCCCCATTCCTCCACTCCTTCCTGCCTCTGCACCTTTGCACACGTGGTGCCTTCTGCCAAAACACTTTCGCCTCCATCTCCACAGCTCTGGCTCCTTTGAAGCCTTTGAAGAAGCACAAATACCACTTTTAAAGGAAGTGTCTTCCCCTAGTGGCTCCTCTAAAATATTTTTCAGTTCCCTTTATCATTCCTTTTTGGATTTTTTTGTTGTTTTCATTGACATAACTTTCTTCTGACTGCCCCTACACCTACCTAATTCTAACATTCATAATGGCAGAAATCAAGTCCTCCTGACATACCCTGTTATGCTCAGAGCCAATTAGAATAGCACACAACAAATTCTTGTTGAACAAATGCACTTGAACACCATTTGCACTTTAAAAAAATCATGTGTGATTACTCAGGGTAGGCCAGGCTCTGGTGACAATCAGACCCAAACAAGCACTGCAGAGAGAACACAATAGATCTTTTCTTTTTAAATATGTTTTTTTTAGTTGCAGATGGACACAATATCATTATTTTATTTATTTATTTATTTTTATGTGGTGCTGGGGATGGGAACCCAGTGCCTCACACATTTGAGGCAAGCTCTCTATCACTGAGCCCAGCCCCAGGCCTACTGCAGATCTTATTCATGAAATCAACCCCAGGGCATCCTGGTTGGGAGGCGACTCTCCCCCTTGTGGGCTAAAGCTCCTTCCATTCCAGGTCTCTCAAATTCTACATTCAACTGTCAGAGAGAGGAACAAAAGCACAAAGCAAACCATTCATTTATTGAATGCCTTGGTCTCAAAATGGCACCCTATGGACATTAGCTGGGGAGGGAGACTGGGAAGGAAATGGGTTTGGATAAAGCATGTCCATCCCTGCCACAGTAGGGAGCATGAGGCTCCCTGAACCAGAAGAAGGGACTGAGGGAACCTCGGCTTGGTCACTGTCCACCTGAAAGACCCAGAGTACTTTACCTGGAGGGCCTTAGTCTATCAGTGTCATGAGCGGGTTCAATGAGGCTATGTCTGTACTCCAAGAGACCCTGGTCACCATCTGTCCACATGGGGTGGGACAGCACTTCTTTGAAGTAGATCTGTGGCCATGAAATCTCCATCTGAGTGTCCCTTTAAAAAAATCTGTGATTGAAATTGTTGACAAGTCACATCAATTTCAAAGTTCTCTTGCGCCTAAATGTTTGAAATGTCACTTGATATGGCCTCCCCTGACTTCATATCCACATAATCATTCCTGGTTGGAATTTTAAACACAGGTAATTGAAACTGTATCTTGTAGCTGGTAATAAGTGGAGAACCTGTCCATCTGTTGGCAAAGAAGGCAGTTACTGTTTACCTCTCCATTGTATCTGCCTCCTGTAATTTGGGTTGCAGACGGCACCATCTGTTTCCAAAATCCACTTATCTGCAGTCGAGCAAGAGGGTAATCACCTTGCTGGCCCGGATTCAATCCGCCCCTCACTCTGGGCAGCCACTGTCCTCCCCCTTCCATCTGCGAGAAAGGCTCAGGATAGAGGGCTGGGAGCCCTCGCAGCTCAGCCAGGACGGCCCACCTGCCTCCCACGAGGAGGAGGGTCCTGCACCCATCAGCACCCAAAAGCCCTGGGAGGAAAGAAGCTATGAGTGGACCCTGAACCTGGTGAACAGGAAGATGTTTCTGTTGCCTGGGAAACGACTCCCTTTGTGTCCCAGGACCAACACAGACACATTCTATAAATTTTCCTCTTGATGATCCTCTCATCTTGGTGATGTTCAGCATATCAGGAAAACCCTGACATTTAATAAAACTCAGAGAGCAATCCACTAAATCTGATTAACCCTTTTAATGTTAACTGTCACTTCCTGACACCCAAAGCAATGCTAAGAGCTTTAAGCTTGAGTTCAATTCACTACAACCGTTAACACAATCCCCCAGTGGCAGGGCCCCTCCCTCCCTTTCCAACTTATGTGGGGAGGAAATGGGGTTTAAACCATCTGGTGTGTATTTAGCAAACCAGGAAGAACTGTGAGGTGAGACAGCTGACAAGGAATCATGCCAGAAAGGTTTGGGGAGACCCAAGCTCCATCTATGTATTTAGCCAAGTCACTTGCAAGTGGCAGTTAAAACATGGGAGGATCATTTAGGAGAATTTCCTAGTTGACATTTGTGTGATAATCGACTCATTCTTAGCTATAACATGGTGAAGAACTGGGGATCCTTCTATTTTCTAAACTGAGAATCGCCACTTTATCAGCGTCCCATCTCCCATGCTCAATTCAAAGATCTATAATAAAAAACTCTATTAGTGTGGACATAAATTTTCAGTGGTTGTTTTCCAAAATTGCTAACTACCGATGTCTCTACCGATTTAGAGATATTATCCTAGAAAATTAACCCGAGCATAACTCTCCAACCCCGGAATCAGAGCTGGGCTATTGTGCACGTCTTGACCCTACCTCACAGGGGAGGATTCTGACTCCCGGGTGGCGGCACGGAAAGGGGCTGGAGTGGGGCTGGGAGAGCTCAGCTGAAAGACATCAACCTGGGGACCAGAGCAGGTCCTCTGGGGCCAGGTGGCCTCACAGGCATCACTAGCAGATGGTGGCTCTGGTTCTTTGTGGCCTTCCCCAGCGTGATCCCCCTGGCAGCCACTGTGGATGAGGATAGTTTCCGTGTACGGGACACCCATGTGCCTCCCTGCAGGGCACTGTCAGTGGTGGGAAGAGACTTCTCCGTGGACCCACGTCTGCTCATACTCCCCAGCCCAGGCAGATCACCTCTTCTGAGCTAAGCCAGAAGTAACAGAGATGGATCAAAGTCCTCTGGACCAAAGTGCCTGAGAGGTGGCCATGATGGCTCTGGGCCATGATGACATCCTGCTGTCGTGCTGGGGAGGTTAGGGTATGCATGGCTGTCCTGGTGAAAGGTAGACCATGCCACTTAAGAGGGCACAAGAGGCTTTACCTGAATCCCCACAAGCAACTCCAAAGACGCAGAGACCAGAGTCTTTCTGAGAGGGGCGTTTTCACTGACGTGTCCTGCTATTTGGCTGGGATAAAGCATGTTCGGGATGGAAACTGGTCCTGCAGAAGGAAGGAGAGAGAGTGTGTTGAGCTTGGACTGGGGACACCTTCACAGGAAGTAAGGTGCTCACATCTTGCAGGGACTAGCGGCCAGACATCACCAGAGTGAAGGGTAATAGGCCCTTGAGGTTGGCAGATGTCATCTCCAGAGAGAATTCTCTGGGAAAGGCAGAGCACTGGCTCACTCAACGAGTGTCTTCCGCCACAGAAGCTTTGAGCCCCCACAACAGGAACCCCAGGGTTCTACCCTGGAGGGCTTCCAGTCCACCAGAGGAAAGAGGGTTCCTCATGCAACCCCACCAGCCGTGTGATGCCATGCATACTGTGATCATGTCACATGCTTCAGTGCTGGTGTCCTGTTGCTCCTGGAACCAACTGCCACACAGAGTGGCTTAAACCCACTCAGATGTATTACCTGACGATTCTGGAGGCAGGGAGCCCACAGTGGTCTCACCAAGCTGAAATCAGAGCAGGCTCCAGGACAGAGGTGCCCAGCTTTCTCTAGCCTCTGGACGGTCTTAAAGTCCTTGGCTACAGACTCCGCCATCTGGGAGTCTCCTCTCCCACCACGGCCTGTTGCCACAGCTCCTGTTTCTAACTGTGACCCTCCTGCTGTCCTTGGGCCAACCCTGTGGCACTGGGCCACCCAGGAAACCCACAGTCACTTCCACATCTCAAGAAATCTAACTAAACACATCCGCAAACTCCCTTTTGCCACGTTAGGTGGATTTGCAGGTTCCAGGGACCAGTATGGGATCCTGTGGGGGCTTGGCTTGGCCTGCAATAATGACCACCCATTTCCCTTTGAATTGCTTCTCTAGTCACCACCACTCCGGTGGCAGAAGGGCTTTCTCGGTGACCCTGCTCCTCCCAGGGTGGCCACAAGGAGGTGAGAGGAGCTGGAGCGCACAGGTCCTGAAAGCCTGGACACCGACTGCTGGCACCGCTCTTGAGAAAAGAGGCTGGTGATTGAATTCCCAAAGCCTCCGTTTGGAAAGTCAAGATCTGAAGTCTGAGGAGGAGGGCATCAAGCTAATCCACATGCAATAGACTAGAGAGAGAACTCCATTGTTCTGGCCAAAGAGGAATAGAGCTTTGCCAGCTCGTCACAGGGCAGAGAACAGAGGGGACCAGCGTGAATTCAGGAGTAGTCCCTGCAGCCCTGGCCTGCCACAGAGGTCAACACAGTGGGGGCAATGGGGCCATCAGTGGCTGGGGGCTGGGAGGCTGCTCCCAGGCCCTTTCCTCAGTGACAGTCAATAGGGTGTCTCTCTAGACTTTCACCTCCTGGACCCCAGAGCTCAGCTCCCCTCAGCTTCTTGTAACCCCTGTGCAACCCTGCAGCAGGGCAGAAGGGCACCTGGATGCCGTCCTTTCCCTCAAGATGTTAGCAGAAAGTCTGAGAAAGAGCTAGGGACCCAACATTTGGGGTGCAGTGGGAAGCCAGGCTTCAGAGGCAGCACAGGGACGGGGATCAGTGAGCCACATGCAGAGGAGGCTGGCCCCGGGATGGAGGCAGAGACCCAGGCCCGGGGGCTCACTCATCCTGGTGTGGCACTTACACCGCAACCCAAAGAACAAGAGACGCAGGAGAAGCGAGGGATCGGTTTGCTTAAGTGGAAACTCGATTTTGACCTCATTAAAGAAGGAAGCCCTGGTTACCCTTGCTGGGATTCAGGGAAAATGGGGTGGGATTGACTTGCTATGTCTCCAAACTGTAATAATCCCTCACTTGTTTTCTATTTAACTTTAAAAAAAAAATGTATCAGTGCATGATAGTTCCACGCAGTAGTGGGGTTCGTTGGCACAGTCATAAACGCATGCCACACAGCTCTCTCCATTTCAGTCCCCAGGCTTCCTGTCCCCACCCCTGGCCCCCTCAGCCCCTTCCTCTACCTGTGGGTCTTCCTTCTATTGATTTATTTATTTTTAATTGGCATGTTATGGCTACATATAAAGGCCATAACATGCCAATTAAAAATAAATAAATAAATACATATAAAGGTGGAGTGAACTGTGACACATTTGTGCATGCACCGGTCAGCTTCGTCCCCCGGATCTTCCCCTGTCCTCCCTCCCTCCCTCTTTACCCCCAGCTTCTGTTCTACTGCTCTCCCTTCTATTTTCGGAAGATCCCCCTCTTCACTTTTCCCTCTGTCTTCGGTATAGAAGAGAAAGCATTTGCCTCTTGACTTTCTCAGTCTGGCTTATTAGCTCAGCATGACGTCCTCCATTTCCATCCATTTACCAGCAAATGAGACCTCACTTGTTCCTAATGGCCTTGACCCTTTGACAAAACTAGTCTAGTTGCCTTTAAAAAATAGCCTCTGTTGTAGATTTGCTGATTGTTTCCTTGAGTAGTTGACTGATTCTTCCTTTAACTACAGACTGCCAACCTTTTATAAATCATATTGTTAAAACGTACATTTTTTATAATTTTTACAGTTTGTATTCAATTACAATAAGGATCCAAATGTGCCTTGATCCAGGCCATTGTGTATCTTATGGGGTCGCCTCAGGACGAAGGAGAGGACGTCGTGGTGCTGTCACTAGGTCCATTTTGGAGTGAGGACACTGGTCCTTGTCAGTCATGATCTCACAGTTGCAGGGGGATGGCTGGACTAGGACCTGAACCCTGCCTTGTCTCCATTGCCCAAGCACACTGTGTCATGCCCACATCACCCCCCAGAACACGGGCTCTTTGGAGGTAAACCTTAAACCCTCTAACCCTGGGGGCACGGCACCTCTGCCTCAGTACAGACTTGTGAACGTGAACACCTGATCGCCTTCAGCTGACCCGACAGTGAGGACTGGCCCATGGCCCAGGGCTGTGGACGCATGAACTAAGGCCCTCTGTTGGGCCATTAACTCAGCCCGAGAGATGTGAGGTTCATAAAACCCCAGATGTGGGCAAGGGCAATGAGCAGGTCTGATTCTCATGCCAGGTCATGGGAGTTGTCCCTGAAGAGGACTTGGGCACCTGGTGAGGGACAGCAATGACCTGGCTACAGTCTTACACCCCTCTGTATGGCAGTGCCCTCTAGCAGTTAATTGCAAGGAAGAGCAGATGGGCCCCTAGAACCCTGTCCAGAGTCCCGTCTTCCTGGGGCCTGTCCTCCCACTGTCCCCGAAACCTTGGCTCCTGAGAAGATGACCCCAATCAATGGGCTCAGGCCCGCCCTTCGTGCAGCTGGAGCATTTGCTAAAGGAGTGTCAAGGAGGCATCTTCCAAAACTCCCAGGGGAACAGAGGGAGCACTCGGGAGCCCACCCCTGTGAAACCCAGCTTCTGCCTTCCAGGTCGGGTGTCAGCAAGTGGAGCTTTGGAATCCAGCAGGATGGCCACACACAGCTCAGGTGGCTCAGAGCAGTGACTTCACATCTCTCAGAATTTGAGAAGGATGCATGCGCCAACCTGTGTGCATTTTTAGTACATTTAAAATATTGTCTGTGTTTATTTTTTCCTGAGAATACTAAAAAGAAAAAAAGAAAAAGTGCAAGAACAACCGAAGATTCTTTGATCCCTATTTCTGTAGCAGGTTCCTATAAGGGAAATTTCTCCATACCTAATTCATTGTTCTTTTCCAGCAAAGACCTGCAGCGTCTGTCCAGTACAGGTGCTAGGGTGCTCTTTACAACCATGTTGAGTAAGTAAAGTTTCTTGGGAAAAAAACTGGATATAAAGAATGGCTTGGCCTGAACTCAAGCAACCCTCACAATTTTATCTCCCTTGCTTGGTGTTCAGAGAAGCCATCTCGACCCCTGGTCATTTTCCCTCTATCAGCAATCTCTCCTTGATAACTGAACATCCCTGACGGCATTCCCACAAGCACCGAGTGCTTAGAAAGAGAATCAGATTTCCCATCTTTGCTCCTACAGATTCTGATGCAGCAGACCTGGGATTTGGCTCAGAAATCTTATCTTTTAAATGCCTTTTGGGATGATTCTGAGCAGAGCCTTGTTTGGGAATCACACATTTCTAATTACTCAAAGCCAGCAGCAGGGAGAGCCTACCTTGAAAGAGGATTAATTCCCTGCCAGGGGAAAGGTTAGATGACTGTGGTTCTGAGCCGGGCAGACCGAGCCTCTCATCTGGCTGCACATGAGAATCACGGGAGAGTGTTTACCATCAGGGTGTCTCACCCTCTTCCCCACCACTGAATTGGGAATCCCTGTGATGAGGCGAGAGCATTGCTGATTTCTCAGAACTCTCCCAGAAGATTTTAGACCAGCCAAAGTTGAGGATCGCGTTAAATCAAACTCTTCAAATTCATACCGATTCAGTCGCCTTATGCTGACTTTTGAGGTCATCCCAGGGGGAATAAAAAGTCCTCTATCTTGTTAATTACTTAATAAGGCCCTATACCTTGCAAATTACACTGCATGGAATGCTCTACATTAGTAAGGCTGATCTTACTAATGCCCTTTTGCCAATAAAGCAACACTCACAATGTAAAAGTAGTTCACAGGTGAGCAGAGCAGGTGGGGTGTCTCTAGTGTGAGGTCACCTCGGGAGGCCTACTGCTGAGTTCGTTCCCACATCGGTCAGGGGGTATTGGATCACTGCATTCTAAAGATCCATAGCAGTGTCTCAACTTACCTTTGAGTGGCAGGTGGGTATAGGGCGGGGGTAAGCATCCACACAACCACATGCTGTCAGAAAAGACAGCCAAGATAGACCGATTTTCTGGGATGTTCATAATTTACATCTTATTAAAATATGATGTGAAAAGAAAGAAAGCCTTCAAAGACAAGCAGCTAAGTGAATCAAAAGTTTGCAGGAAAATGGATAAATGACTCAGGGAAAGAGAAGGCAAAAACAAGATAACATAATATATATATTTAGGATCAGACTTTCTAATTTACTGCAATCTGTGATTCTCTGAAACTGACTACATCGGGTATAATTATTTCTGTCTAAATAATTTTGCAGACTTGCAGCATAATAACTCAGGATCACAAATAAGAATCAACTCCACCGTGCTCACAACACAGCAATAATTATGTTCTTGAGTTGGTACATCTCCTTACAGCTTGGTGCACAGTAATTATGGTTTTTTCTTGGTGCAAAGCATATTAACCTGTGGAAATTACAAACCTTGAAGTGTAAGAAAAGTCTGTTTCTAATGGGAAAACACCACATTGGGCCAACTCAAATTTCCCACCTAAGTGAATTCAGCAGCACAGTATGGGCCTCCCATGTGGAAACTTCCAGGCCCTCAGCTTCCTACAGGGAGAGCAAGAACTTTCAGTGGATAAGGTATAAATACAGTTTCCTGGGTGCCCCACAGAGATGGAAGATGTACTCCACGCAGAGAGACCACAGGAATTCTTGAAACCTTCCCCAGTGGTTGGAGTTGCTGTAGCCTTCATCTTCGTGCCTGTACACTCCCTTCAAAGAATAACCAGAATTCATTGATTAGCTAGTGGCTGCCTCTGGGGAGTGGTGGGGTTTGTAGGGGGCTGATGGATGTGGCCAGGAGAAGCACCTAGCAGGTGCATACTGTATGCATGATGTTTGATTTTTTTTTTTTATGTTTGATTTCTTAAGCCAGAGAGTGACAGTGCAGTACTTGTTATCTTATTCTTCATATATTCTATTCACCTAAAATAATTCATAATTATTTTTTCCCTTTCAAAAAAGAAAAAATACTATTCTGAAAAGATGGTAGGGGAGCATATTTTCAGATTTTCCAGAATCTCTATATAACAACAACTAGGTAGCAAGTCAACGCCCAGGGACAATTCGCAACAAAGATGGACAACAAAGTGTTCCCACAACTCCCCAGCAGCTGCCAGACTTTGGGGGCCAGTATGGGAGAAGGCAGAAGAAAGGCCTGAGAATAGAAGAGAGAATAAAATATACGGAAAATAAGAGCTGGCTATTAGAGGCAGCCTGTGAGCACAGCAGCTGATCTAAGAAGGCAGAGAAGCGTGGAGAGCCTGAGCCTGCCCTGTGAGCAACAGTAGGGTCTGTGTGGAGAAGGCTGAAAGGGTCTGAGGCTGTGCAGCCTCTGTGAATCACTGAAGCTGACCTCTGGACACCTATCTAGGGCAGAGCTTCAGGCTGAGAGCATGCTGTTAAAGTTGCAACCAAAGCTGAGCGGGAAAGGGGCCCAGTGACAATAGAAGTAGAAAGTGAGACACAGTGACAGGGTGGAGGAAACAATCAGAAGTCAAGCAGCCATACCAAACTAAGAGAAGGAGTCTATGCCGTTAAAAAGCCCTTTCCAAACCACGCCTCCACCAGGGTCAGGAAAAGGAATGCTAAAAATGACGTGAGAATACCCTCTAGATCAAATCCCATACAAAGTTACAATAAGGAAAGACATGCTACTGAGTAGAACAACAAAAACACCCCAAAAATCCACACGAAGAAAAGAAACCATGTCAAAATGTGCAGAAAGACCTAAGAAAACAACCTAAGATACAGAATAACAGCATAGATTGAAATTAGAAAAACTCAGAATCTGGTAACAGAATTTAAAAACAATTATAAAAAGTTTTAAAATGTAATTAGAAATAAGGGTTAAACAAGAGTTGATGCAAGAGTACATGATCAAACAGATATTGTCCTAATCATCAAGAGCACAGACAATGATAAGTGTTGGTGAGAGTGTGGGGAAACAGGCACACTCTTACAATTCTCATGGGGCTACAAATTGGTGCAACCAGAATAGAAAGCAATATGGAGATTCCTTGGAAAACTCGGAATGGAATCACCATTTGACCCAGCTACTCCACTCCTTAGCTTATACACAAAGGACCTAAAGTCAGCATACTACAGTGGCACCACCTCATGAAGTTTATATTGATTCACAAAAGCTAAACTACGAAACCAACCTAGATGCCCTTCAACAGATGAATGGATAAAGAAATTGTGGTATACATACACAATGAAATGTTACTCTGCTTTGAAGAAGAATGAAATTATGGCATTTGCCAGTAAATGGATGGATTTGGAGAATATCATGCTAAGTGAAATAAGCCAATCCCCCAAAACCAAAGGCTGAATGTTTTCTCTAATATGCGGCTGCTAATTCACAATAAGGCAGGGGGCACTAGAGAAGAATAGCATTGCCTTAGATTAGATAGAGGGAAGTGAAGGAAGGGGAGAGTATTTGGAGATAGGAAGTACAATAGAACGAAACAGATATTATCACTTTATGTATATATGTGGCTGCATGACCAATATGATTCTGAAATAGGTACACTGAGAAAAATGAGAAATTATATCCCATCTATGTATGAAATATCAACGTGCATAAAAGCATTATATTGCCATGTATAACTAATTAAAACAAAATTGAAAATTAAAATAAAAAAGTCATAGGGGGAAATATGCAGTCTTAAAAATAAAAAAGAAATGAAGATTTCTTCAAACAACTCAAGATAAGGTGACAACATGGAAGACAGGCAAAAAGGATGCTACATAGTAGCAGTCCCCACAAGAAGAACTCCCTGAGGAGCACTAGTGGACACAGAGTAAATGATACGGTCTAATGCAGAGAGGCTCTCTTCAAGTAAGAGAAACATGACACTAATTATGGAAACAGCAACCTACTTACCTGAGGCTACAGCACAGTTTAAACCAATAAGGTTTGTTTCAGTAAAATCACTAGAAATATTAAATCAAAAAGTAAAGAGAATCTTTTAGATATCTAGGTGAAAAAAAATGTGATTTAAAGGGGAAATAAAACTGGATTATTATCGGATGATTTTTCCAGCACTATTTTATGCCAGAAGAAAGTGAAGTAGCATATTTAAGATATTTAAAGAAAGAAACTCTGAGCCAGGACTGGGTAACAGAGCACCACTGAGCTCAAGTAAAAGGAGCCACAGACAAAGGGCACGAAAATGGAAGAACTTGGGCACGTCGCTCACCTGAGATCTTCCCGCAGACCTTGGTGGAAAACAAGCCTCACGTGAGGCCTGGCTGTGGGCACTAACGTGGGTTTTCTCATAAAAGGACACTGAGCAAGAGCTGGAAGAGAGACGTCAGAGTTTACAGAGGCTGTAGTTAGAATAGGAGCGTAACCAAGGAATTAAAATGTCTCCGACAGTCACAGCTGGGAGAGGTGCCAGAGCTGTCCCCAGACGTCAGCATGGAGCAGGGGGGCTGGAGGGAGTGATTTGGGGCACGCCAATTTCCCCGTCCCCTGGGTCCTGCAGGGCCTGGATCTTAATGGGAAGGAAAGGAAGTCCAGGGGCAATATAGCAGAGGTCAGGTCAAACCCTGTGGCCTTGAATACACAGAAATATCCACAGCTACTCACGAGTTAATTTAATCTGTGCTTGGGGCAGAGCTGGAGAATGGTTTTATATATATATCCATTAAATATATATTGCCATTATACATACATATATATATATATATATATATATATATATATATTTAATCATTTTATATATTCCTAACTCTGTTCACTGCAGCTCTGATCATCCAATACCAATGACAAGCACCAGAATCCTAGAACCCAGATTGTGGTCTGGAAATGTCATTTCCCAATAAAAGAAACCAGGGCTTCAAGAGAGACTTGATTTCAGGTCTGGAACAGAGGATGTATAAGATGGATTTGGAGCAGCATGTAATGCCAGAGAGCAAGGAGGCTGACAGGATGGTATTCCCCGTAAAGCAAGCTTCAGTAGTGAGAATTACAATGGCTCAGACCCCCCCCCCAATACATTTAAATCTATGAATTCATAATGACCTTTTAAACAATCATTTGTCCTTTAGGGAAATATGACAGAAGCCAATTCATCATCTTGGAAGCTGAGGCGAGCAAGGAGGAGCCGGGCTAGCTCTCGGCAGGCGAGGAAGGCGCTCCTGATGAAATCCTCCCAGCAAATACATGCAAAAGAAACGATAAAAGCAGGACATCACCAGTCTGCAGCCCCTGGTGATTTATTGGATCTGGGCATTGAGCATCGTGGTGGCTAAGGTTTCAAAAGCACATAAATCAGATCCTCTGCCACCCCCAATGAAAGAGCACAACCTGTAGTCTTGGCCAATGGTCCAGAGTGAGTCAGATCGGGTGAAGGGATCAAGCCGCCACATTCCAGGAAATGCAGAGGACCAGGAGCATTTGACCCACCAAGATCATGCAGTCAGCAAAGCCCAGTGTATAGGAAACTGTAAGGCAGACATCCTGGACCTTCTGCATACCAGGTGTAAGGGAAGAAAAAAACATGTCAATCATGAAAACCTAAAATATGAGAGAGATTCAATCCTAATGGCTCATGACAACTTGGTTGTCGTTACTGTAAAAGTGATATAGTGGTGACTTTCCGAGCAGAGGGAGTGGGGGTCTGTGATGGGGATGGGGTATGTGGAGGACCCAGGAGGTGACCCACCAGATCCCATTTCTCCAAGGAGCGGTAATCATTAGCAAGACTACTTGCCTGCAATAATTCAGTAAGCTCTTCAATAAACAAATTAATAGAGGGTGAAGAGAAAGAATGCTGGGCTTTAACCCAAAGTGAGGCTAGACCACCTTGGGTTAAGATCACAACCCCCACTTGGATTCGCTGTGTCACTTGAATAAGTCGTTAGCTTTGCAGAGACTTCACCTTCCCCGTCACCAAAGTGGAGTCGGTCTTGCAAAATAAAGATCAAAATGCTACCTTCTCCACATTTGTGTCAAGATGGAATACACCATGGTGACGTAGTTTCCCAGAGCCTCTCTGACTCGCATGACACCAGCCCTGGGGACCCTGTTGGATAAGAAGGTGGGTCCAGCCACCCAGAGACAGTTGTGGTTTGCAGCAGGCCTGGGTCTACCACTCACACCCTTCGCCATGATTTTTAGAAAAAGGAATAAAAATGAAACCTGCAGCTTTGGGTGACAACTGAGGGAGCGGACAGGCGTGAACATGTGGCCACCACAGGGAGAGAGAGCTCTGGCCATTGCCCTCCAGCGCCTGGAAGGGGTGACCTGCCTAGTGGCAGGTGGGCAGACTCCCTGTGTCCCCGTGGTCACTCCAGCCTAGGTGACTTTTAAACACAGAAACAGAACATAATGGGAAACTTCTGTTGTGCCATTGCTGTGATTCAGGAACTGGGGCGGGGGCAGTTCTGTGGGTCACAGCAGCAGCAGAGTGTTACACAGAGCAGAGAGACGGCCCCCTGGAACAGAGACAGGCTGGGGACCAGAGCGGCGGGGTGGAAGGAGTCCCAGCCTCCAGCGGGCTGGCAGCGTGGCCCAGCTCTTCATTTCCAAGAGGCCCTGGGAACAGACGTGGAGGTGAGTAAGGAAAGTTCATCACAACAGGCCCGGCTCTCCCTCCAGGCCTGGTCCTGGCCCCGCGCCCAGGGCACTCTGCCAGAGAGCTCTCCGCTGTCCTCTGTACAGAATCACCTGGGTCTGCTGGGGGGAAGTGAGGGGGCTCCTTCCCTGAGAATCTTGAGGAGCAGGGTCCCCAGAAGTCGGGTTGCTCTGTCTTCTTGGTCCATTTCACCATCAGACTCTGGCAGGCTGCAGCAGTGTGAACACAGGAGAACTCTGCCATCATCTTCACGGGAAGATCGTCCTCCTGATTGACCACTCCCCTTTAAATTGGAGGCCAAGAGCCCAGAGGTTAAAGGCTTAGATGTGTGGGTCAAATGAACCTGGTTCAAATCTCTACCCCTTGGCTAGCTGGATGGCCTTGGTGTGCTCCCTTGTTTCTGCATGCCTCAGTCTTCTCAGGTTGCCTCCGTCACAGAGATGGTGGGAAGATTAAACAGAGAGTGCTAAGCAAGCACTAAGCTCATAGTAATGCTCAACTAAATGTAGTTAGTTTTTTTTTATTACAATGAGGTATAAACACCCTCCAAACTATTACAAAAAAATCTGTCTCTTCTCACTGACCTTAAGAAAGAATCTTCTCTAAATCTCTTACACTCAAATTTATGGGATTTTCACATTCTACCTCTATGTCTTCTGGGAGAAAATGTTCACATCTTAAATCTAAGGCAAACAATTAATGTCCTAATGTTTAAAAAGTCTGTAAAATAGCAAAAATAATAAAACTGCAACTCTAATTTCAAACATAGATACAAAACACAGAATTTATACTAAAAGTAAATGGCTACTTGATGCATGAAATCACACTCCACCTCAGCCATACTAAGACAAAGTCGAGCAAAACCACTGCAATATCACTAATTACCTCTCACTTTTTTAACAGAACGCAGACTCTGCTCGACACACTGTGTTGGAGAACCTGTGGACAAAGGTGCTCAGGTGTTCCTGCGGGAACCCACACTCATGTGAACCCTTCACAGGGAAATGCAACGTTAAACAGCCCTCAAACAAGTCACCTCCTTGCCACAAAGCTCAGTCTCCCCAAATACAGAAACATATTGTTAATTGTATTAATCATTGCACTTTTTTGCAACAGTGCTCTATTGGAACTTATCCGAATGCCGTCCACGATAGACGAGTGAACAGGTAAAGCGCACCTGCAATAGAGTCCTGACCTCGGAACCGGTGGGAGGGAGAGCCTCTGGCTGCTGACAGGCGGTCACACACATGCGGGCTGCACGGAAAAGAGCAAGGTGCAAAGCAAGTGTGCCTGGGGAGCACTGCCTGGGGGTAGAGAGGAAGGGGGATGAGAAAGATTGGTTTTACGTACCTTTGAAAAGAAAGGAACTCTGCAAGAGCAGCCGGAAAAGAACAAAGACCACAAAATGAGCAGATGGAAAGGTGACTTCTCAGAGAAAGTCTCTGATACAGTCTGGACGTTTGAATCCTGAAAGTAGTATATTTACTCAAAAGGAAAATTAAATCCAAAAAGGAAGGATGGGTGACAAAATCCAAAATAAAAATCAAATGGGAACAAAAACAAAATAAACTGCATGTCAAGCCAGGAAGAGAGCAGGTGGGAGCCGGTGACCCCTGGGCATTCGAGCAGGGAGCTCAGATGGTCCACGCGCAGTGACTTTCGCCACCCACGGGACAGCAAGCTTCACCAGCGCCTTCAGCCATCGACATCGCACTAGCTTTGGGGTTTTTAGCCTATCTGGAGGTGAACACCCAGATGCTGTCAGGAACCCAGAGACCCTCGTAGGAGAAGGGAGGCACCTACACAGTCTAAAAGGTCCCGAAAACCTGGCCCTGGTGTGAGAACCAGTTAGCAAAATAGAAGCTGCCATGAAATGGAAGAGGCAGACTAACCCAGGACGGCACAGCAGGCCGTTCATCAGGGACTTAAGGGAAGAAGCACAGCGTGGGCCGCAGGAAGAGGAAAACATCACACTGGGCCAGGAGGAAGGGGCTGACATGCCAAGCGAGGCAGAGGGGTCATGGCCAGCCAGGTGAACCTGGTCTTCCTCAGAAAATATTACAAAGTGCAACATGAATTAAGAAGCTGTGGGTGTCCGTGGACAGCACACACGCTCTGCTCTCTTAACCACTTTGCTCTCTAGGGTTGGACATGCATGCTAGGGTCACCTGGTAGGCAACATGGTGGTGACGGCCAACACGGCTGTGGTCGTGCCGAGCTGGATCCTTGCGCCTCTCTGATATGAAATCTGAACTGGAGTATCAATAACGACTTGTAGTTACAATAAGTTAGTAAAGTAAATCCTGGCTGTGCCTACTGAAAGGCCACCAGGCAATGTCACCTCAGTAACCACATGGGTATTTAGTGCCCAGATCTTGGTCTCTAAATATCATTCCCCTGTAAAAGGAAATAAGATTTCTTGGAGCAGGATAGATGACTATGTATGGAGGGCAAACTCAAGACAACATTTTAATCCAGAAAACATGCAAACACTCAGGTTAACAACTGGACTTCATCAAAATGGTGGAGAATATATCCTGCAGGTCTGTTGGCTAAATGGAGTGACAATCTGAGATTTTAAAGAAAGACTCCTGGGCTGGGGATATAGTTCAGTTGGTAGAGAGCTTGCCTCCCATGCACAAGGTCCTGGATTCAATCATTACCACCCAAAAAAAAAAAAACCCATAAAAAACAACAATAACAACAAAAAAACTCATTCACAGAATAAGTAAAAATCCACAAGTCCATGATGACCAAGTGGGTTGGGGAAAGAGACTAGTTTCCAGGGTTAGAGGTGGCTTGGCATCAAATCCTCACTCTGAAAATTAGGTAGGTAAAAAGCATTTTTCTTTTTGATTTTATTAGTGCATTGTAGTCACACATAATAGTGGAGTTATTTGGACATATTCATAAATTCATATAATTTGCTCCATTTTTATCATTAGTACATCTCCTTCCTCTTCCCACCTCCCTCCTTCTGGTCCCCCTCCTCTACTCTGCTAATATTCCTTCTATTTATTTATTTTAAAAATCTTTACATTTTAATTATGCATAACAGTGGAATCCATTGTGATATAGTCATACGTGTACATGGCATAATCTGAAAAATTCCACTCTGCCGTCCTTCCCCTTCCCAGCGCTCCCTCCCTCCCCTCCCTCCCTTTCCTCCACTCCACAGTTTTCCATTTTCAAAGGGGATCTCATGAAAGATGCATTTTTGGAAGAAACTATAGTCATCTCTGGTTTATACTGAAAGGTATTTCTTTTAGAATAATGCCAAGTAATAACTGCAGAAATAATGATAAAATAGCTCACCATTCTATGTTCCTCAAGGAAATGACTGATATAGGGAAAGAGAATTAAATAATGCCCAAGCCATCCTGAAATGCTGAGAACAAATGCTTGCATGGCACAAGTGTGCGCTCGTGATTGCTGACTGCCCACAAGGGAGAAAATCAAACATCCTGAAGACAGACTCTGCTGTCACCCTTTAACCAGGCCATCGGGCTCCTGTAGGTCATCAACATCACTAGGAAGCATCCTTGCCCAAAATGTTCAACCAGAGTCTAATCGAGTCCTTAGACCTAGTTGCCAGTTTACAGTAAACTTAGAGGGTGAGGGAATGGGTCAGACACTGTCTGTCACAAACACTATAGGATTAGCAGAGGGCCACACTCGCCAGGCTCTCACACCCTGAGTCTGGACTGAGCAGAAGCTCTGTGCCCCGTGTTGGGAGAATAAAGAGGTAAGGCACGATGTCACCCTCCAAGAACAAGTGTTCTGCTGGGGGCACTGGCATGAGCATGGGGTGTGCTTGGCTGGGAGACAGAAAAGGGTTAAAAATCCTTGTCCCAGCCAAACACAGAAAGGCAAACAGCACATGCTCTCACCCGTTCATGGAAACCAGTAAGTCAGCCTTGTAGAAGAACAGGAGGAAACAGTGATCACTAAGAAGGAGAAGGGAAAAGAGGGCAGAATAGGTTCAAAATGGCACCAAAACCCGAGTGAAGGAATCACTTCCGGTTCTTATTTAGCACTATAGAGTAGCTGTTGGTTGAGACAATCGTGACCTATTTCAGAATGATGGAAAGAGAGTGTGCAAGGCCAACACACAGAAATGGTGAATGGCGAGGAGACGGAAGTGCCCATCACCTGTTTGGTTATTACACAACACGTGCATGTGCTGAATCGCCTCCTGTACGCCATAAAGCTGTGCAGATGCTACGTCTCAATTACAGAAAGAAAAGTCTCAGCCCACCCAGGGGTGGACTCTGAAAGGGAGGTGGCCAACCTTTGCCGTTGTTGCTGGTGTCAGCTGGGCAGCTTCTGGTCTATTCCCGGGGATATTTGTAATCAGTGTATTCCCTGATTTCAGCTGAGGAAATTAAGCCAGGAAAATACAGTGAAAAGAATGTATGAGGTCTCACAGCAGAAAACTGGACAAGAGGAGACCAACAGTGGATGGAGACCAACTGGTAATAACCCAGGGAGAGCTGGAAAGCCGTGGAGTTTGTGGAGAACGGTTGGCAGGCCTGGATGTCACGGCTGAGGTGAAAAATAAATTCCATCACATCTGCCCGTCCCCACTGATTGACAAAACTCCAGGAGTACTCTGTAGGAATTTTCCTTTTAAGATATTGTTTTCAGACCAACACCTGATCTCAGGGAAGGATGTGCTTAAAACCTGAGTGCAGTGGTCTGCAGAGGTCGTCCCCATGGTGTCTTCAAACTTCTGATTGTCACGGTAGCTTCGGGACAGAAGCCCAAGGCAGCCTCTGGGTCCTCAGGAAAGGATGTGGCTTCTTCTTCCTGCTCTGGTTGTCCCTGTCCCTGGGCATGGGCCTGATCTGATGAAGGTGTGGTCAGGGAATGGAGCCATGGCAGGTTTCCTGGTGTCTGAGTGCACGGCGACTTCCCTTGTCCAGTGGGGACAGGAGGCCAGGCAGCAGCAACTCCTCCCCAGCCTGGGGCTCCACAGGAGTGCTCCTCAGCACGCACGCAGCGGCAGGCGAGGCCAGAGGGCAGAGGGCAGAGGGCAGGGCAGCACTTCTGCTCTCCCAGATTTGCCTGGTGGTGGTCTCCTGAGGTTCCCCTTAACTGAAACCCCTGGGCAGAGGGCCGGAGGGATCCCTGCTGAGCACCAGCACCTGCTCCCACCCCACGTGCCAGGCCTGAGGGCCCCGGCTGACCTGTGACCAAGTCTGATACCTATCTCCTGGTGGAGTCGAATATCAGTAAGAGCAGAGCATTGAAAAGGATCCAGAGCCATGCATTTTATGTTTAAAAATTCAAATCATACAAAATGCACTCAATAAAACATAAGTCTTCTATTCAGAACTCCCAGTTCCCGGGAAGCCATGGTTAGCAGTGTCTTCTCTGTAGACACGAGAGGTGTACACACTTGCTTGTCCATTCTTACACAACCAGGGGCACACCACACATCCTAGAATTCTAGACCTTGATTTTAAACAATAGTTTCTTTTTTTTAATAGTTGTAGTTGGACACAATACCTTTATTTTATTTATTCATTTTTATATGGTGTTGAGGATTGAATCCCGCACCTCACAGATGCTAGGTGAGTGTTCTACAACTTATCCACAACCCCAGCCCCTATATATATATTTTTTTAACTTTTTTAATTTTTATTTTTTTTAGTCATACATGACAGCAGAATGTATTTTGACATATAATACATACATGGAATGTACATCCATCCATCATATTGTCTATTCTATTCTGCTGCCCTTCCTATCCCTCCTACTCCTCCCCTCCTCTCCCATCCTTTCTCTCTATCCAATCTAATGTGACACATTTTTTTTCTTTTTCTCATTACAACATCATACATGTATTCTGTTTAACAATGAGGTTCTCCTTCCATCTTCCGCTCAACTCCCCTTCTTCCTCTTTTTCCCTCCCACCTCTCTTCCCTATTTAGTGGTAATCTTCTTCCCATGCTCTTCCTCCCTATCCCATTTTGAGTCACCCCCTTATATCAGAGAAGACATTCGGCATTTGTTTTTTAGGGATTGGCTAACTTCACTTAGCATAATTTGCTCTAATGCCATCCATTTCCCTGCAAATGCCATGATCTTGTTATTTTTTAGTGCTGAGTAATATTCCGTTGTGTATAAATGCCACATTTTTAAATCCATTCATCTATTGAAGGGCATCTAGGTTGGTTCCACATTCTAGCTATTGTGAATTGTGCTGCTCTAAACATTGATGTGGCTGTGTCCCTGTAGTATGCTCTTTTTAGGTCTTTTGGGTATAATCCAAGAAGGGGAATAGCTGGGTCAAATGGTGGTTCCATTCCCAGCTTTCCAAGGAATCTTTTCAAATTGGCTGCACCAGTTTGCAGTCCCACCAGCAATGTATGAGTGTACCTTTTTACCCGCATCCTCGCCAGCACTTATTGTTGTTTGACTTCATAATGGCTGCTATTCTTATTGGAGTGAGATGATATCTTAGAGTAGTTTTAATTTGCATTTCTCTGATTGCTAGAGATGGCGAGCATTTTTTCATGTATTTGTTGATTGATTGTATATCCTCTTCTGAGAAGCTTCTGTTCAAGTCCTTGGCCCATTTGTTGATTGGATTATTTGCTTTTTTTGTTGTTTAACTTTTTGAGTTCTTTGTATACTCTAGAGATTAGAGCTCTATCTGATGTTTGAGGGGTAAAAATTTGTTCCCAGGATGTAGGCTCCCTATTCACCTCATATATTATTTCTCTTGCTGAGAAAAAACTTTTTAGTTTGAATTCGTCCCATTTGTTGATTCTTGGTTTTAACTCTTGTGCTATAGGTGTCTTATTAAGAAATTTGGGGCCTGTCCCCACATGATGAAGATTAGGGCCAACTTTATCTTCTATTAGACGCAGAGTCTCTGGTCTGATTCCTAGCTCCTTGATCCATTTTGAGTTGACTTTTGAGCATGATGAGAGAAAGGGATTCAATTTCATTTTGTTTCATATGGATTTCCAGTTCTCCCAGCACCATTTGTTGAAGATGCTAGCTATCCTTTCTCCATTGCATGGTTTTAGCACCTTTGTCTAATATAAGGTAGTTGTAATTTTGTGGATTTGTCTCTGTGTCCTCTATTTTGTACCATTGGTCTACCAGCCTGTTTTGGTGCCAGTACCATGCTGTTTTTGTTACTATTGCTCTTTAGTATAGTTTAAAATCTGGAATCACGATACCACCAATTTCATTCTTCCTGCTTAGGATTACTTTAGCTATTCTGGGTCTCATGTTTTTCCAGATGAATTTCACGATTGCTTTTTATATTTCTGCAAGGAATGTCATTGGGATTTTGAATCTGTAAAGTGCTTAAACAATCGTTTCTATTGTGAATTGTAACACACCAAAAAAGGAAAAGAGAAAAAACACAGACATACAGCCTAAAGAACTATGACACCACAGTCAAACATGTACGTAACCACCATCCATACCGAGGAATGGGGTGAAGTGTGTATCTCTAGTACCATGGTTTAATTGTACCTTCTTTGGAGCTTGTTATCACAGATAAATGCAGCTTCCAACCTTTTGAAGGTGATTGTGTGTGTGTGTGTGTGTGTGTGTGTGGTGCTGGGGATGGAACCCAGGGCCTTGTGCATGGGAGGCAAGCACTCTACCGACTGAGCTGTGTGGCCTCATCCTCCCACGTGGTATCTGGGAGGCCGGTTGGTGTATTGCCTACAGTTGCAGTTTGTTTATTCACATTGTTGTACAGACCTGTTTCATTGTGTGGCCACCCCTCCTATTATGAGGGACGTGTGGGTTGTCTGCAGTCCTGGTGTGAACCTCGCTGTGAATGCTCCCGCTCACCCTCTCGGGGCCCAGGCCTGCCTTCCTGTGGAACAGCTGTGCAGGACGGGGCTGCTTCCCTGCAGGAGATGAGGCAGGGTACTGCCAAGACAGCCAGGCCACTGACCCCACTGTCGGAGCTCAGAAGCCTCACACTCTCACCAACATTTGAGAGGACCCATCTTTTTATTTTAGCCATTCTTCTGAGTACCAGGGTCTTTTTTTTTTTTTAAATAGGGTTTTAATTTGCATTTCCGCCATTTAAAATGGCCCTCGTGTCCCTGGCCATTCCGTGTTCGGCACTTGGAACTGCCTGTTCATATTTCTTCTCTGTTGTCTGCCACGTCAGCAGACTTTTTGTTATTGATCTATGGAGATGGAAAAGGTATTGCGAATATTACCTCCCCGTCAGTTTTACGAGTCACTGGTATCGTTTTTGACTTTTCCACTTAATGTATTATATTATAAATATGTCACATCAGGAAATGAAGATCAATCTATTTTTAAAAGACTCATATTTTGAAGTATTTATGTTTTTCTGGTCATTTGCTATTTTTTAAAAAAAGCAGCTTTATTGAAGCATAAATCATGTGCCATCTAATTCATCCATGAAAAGTGTGCTATTCAGGTCACTTGGTCTGTTTGCAGGATTTGCCAACAGCCTCAGGATAATTTTAGAATATTAGTGTGTCCCCCAAAAGAAACCCTAGTCCCTGGCCCTCGTGACTAACTTGCTTGCCTGGTGTGTTCTCCAAGTTAGAGCAGGTGTGGTACCTCGTTCCACCCTCCCACTCGTCAGCCAAGGGCGTCTCATCCGGCCAGCTGCCGTCTGAGGAAGTCCGCCCATCAACCTGTAGGCCTGTACACACGGCCATTTTTTTCCTGAAGTCTGCATGCATTCCCCGTTTTGATGACTATTGCCCAGTTATCATTGCCTTCAGAGCAATGCTACATGGTGGTGGTGACTGTGGGTGTCATGGTGTGAGTTGGTCCCTACAGATTCATTTGTTGCAGTCTCAACCCCAGCGCCTCAGAAGGTGTCTGTGTCTCGAGGCAGAAGTGATCATGGTGAAGTGAGGTCGGATGGGTGAGCTCTTACAAGAAGAGGAGATGGAGACAGAGATGATGCAGCCCGAGGCCTGACTCTGTGAGGACAGGGAGAAGATGCCACCTACAGGCCAAGAAGAGAGGCCTACCCTGGCCCTTGGACTTGTGGCCTCCGGAACTGTAAGCAGATGTACTTTTATTGTCTAAGCTACCAAATCTGTGGCAATTTGTTGTGGCAGCCCTAGAAAACTGATCTTTATCCTCTCTATCATGACCTTATTAAAAAGGTTCCAACAGTTCCTCCCACCAGCTGATGCTCTGTGGTCCCGTGTTGTGGAAAGACTTCCATCATTTCCTGCTTCATTAAGAGGTTTTCATACTGTCAAGGTGGGGCGGGTGTGTGTGTGTGTGTAGGGGGGGGTGTGCGCGCGCACGCACAGGAACACCAACTCACAGCTGGTTAATAGGCAGCACAAGTAAAATAACCTGGGGGCTGCGACAGGCATCAGAGGCAGTGGCCAGTCTATAGCCTCAGAGAGTGCATCTGATCCTAACTCCAGGCAAAATAAAGACTGAATTGAATGAGAGGACTCGCAGCTGCAAAATCTGTTCAATTGCTTGCTTGGTGGGGACAAATCACTTGTTTTAGTGACCAGAAAACATAGAAATATTCCATGTTGCAAAATTATAGTAGGAGAAACTGAATTTGTTTTTCCGTCACTTCAGACATTGATATACTTGAAACTTCACTTCATATATTGCTTCAATGGTTCATCTTGGAAGCATCTGTGGAAAGGTTAAGAATCCAGGCATTTTCATCTCCCCCATGTCCACAACCTCCTCTTGATACTAAGATTATTCTATAAGTGTTCTATATATTTTTTTCATTATACTTAGGTTGGCCTATATTTCACAATTTGCAATATTTATTCTGTTCTGTGTCCCTCATGATCGTTAATTAGATAGATTGAATCTTCACTGTCAATTCTTTCAACCAAATATTTTCATTTTGCTACATTTTATCATGTAATGTCTTAAATTGCTCAAATATTTTCAGTGTTCTTGTTCCACCAGGTCTGACTTGACTTTTTTTCTCTTTTTTCTGGTATCTATACAATGTGTTCCCTTCTCTTCCCCACCTCTCTCATTCCCTTCCTCCCTCCCTCCCTCTTAATCAAGTTTTCATCCTGCATCGGTTCATGCTGTTCTCAGGTTCATACTCAGTCAGTCCCTTCTCACAGGAAAGTTTTCTTCTGCTATATCTCTGAATATGTTTTCAGTTCCATTGGCTCTTTTCTCAAAGGATGCTCACGTTGTTCAGTTTTCGCTCTGCATCTCCTTTGTCGATCTTCCATGTATAACATTCTCTCTGTAATCCTTTAAACTCTTTTCTTTTCCATTTTCTTTGCTCAGAGTTTCTCTGATTGCAATTTTAGCAATGCCAAGCTCTTTTGACAGATTCTGATTTGGCATTGTTTCTGCAACAACTGGGTTTTTCCCCTCCATTTCTTCCTTCTCTCTGTTTGCTCTTTGTCCCCTTCGGCTGTCTCATCATCTGCTTCTCAGTGTGTCTAGCTGCCCACTCTGTACTCGCTTCAGCATGACCAGGCTGCCTTTCACTTCTTACCATCACAGAGAAGTCGCATCCACAGATACCTGCTCTTTCAGAGCACAACTCTGCGGTTGCGTGTTTTGGTTCTACATTTCATTTAGTGTGTGCTCTTTTTATCACTTTATTTATCATTGATGCAGTTTTACTTCTGAGACTGATTCAGTTCCTTTTGGGTTGCTTCTCGGGTTTGAATAAGTCCTTTCAAGGCCAGGTGTTTGCTCAAATCAAGGTCATGGAGGGTGGGCCAAACATGACTTGGGACAGGAAATGAAAGGCACAGTCGGGTTGCTGGGCAGTCTGCCCTGGAGCTACCTCTTTGCTTTGGGCAAACAGGAGGCTTGCCTGGCTCCCAGAATCCCAGCATGTAAGGGCCTTTCTGGTGTTAACTTGATGCTCACGTCTTGTCTGCTGACTGAGACCTACAGCTGCAGAGCTGATCCTCAGCAGCTGTCTCTCTGTCACCCTGGCACTCCCACTATAAGCTTCTTGCAAAGACACCACGTCTGCCTGGGTCCACTTCACCACTGTCTCTGCTGAAACCGCAGAGTCACAGCATGCTAAGGAAGCCCCACCAGAACCCTCCACTCCCCACGAGGTAGTTCTCATTTGGCCACTTGATAGTGCAGAACTCAGTTTCCTGTCCAGCGTCTGCAGAGTCCAGGCCCTCTCCTGGAACTGGCACTGTGTTTCCTGCCGCAGAACGAGCCAGCACACAGGTGTGCACCCTCCCTCACGGTGTCTGCATTCTGGCAAAAAGAAAGCCCCCTCTGGAAACCCACTCATTGACAGTCGACCCAGACAACGTGACCAAAACCATGGCTTTGAAACCTGGAAATAACAGGGGAGGCTCCGAGTGCAGAATCGTCCAGTGGCCTCTGGATGTTGCCTGTTTGTCAGAGAAGAGACATGGACTAGGAGTGTTAGCATTTTACTTTCTTCCTGAGAGTTTTATTGCAATTTTCTTTGAGCCAGGGAAATTTGGCCATACCAGCTAATAAAAATTCTCCATCTGCATATCTTCCCATGCAGTTACATTAAACCCTGAGAGCCCTGATAGGAAACCTCAGCTGTGGTGACAATGTCTGATTTCAACCTCCCTCATGTTAATTGGGGAACTTTGCTGACACATGGCGTAATGAAGGTGAAAGTGACGGTGTGGTGAATGATTACATGTCAGAGGTTTTATCAGGAATGCTTAACGGCTAGATCTGCTTCCTGCTGATGACCAGGATGGCATGAGGAAATCAGCAAGAGCTAGACACAGGCCACCACACTGTGATGAAGTTGATGTAGTGTGGAAATCAAAACACAGCCATTGGTGAGAATTAAAAAGTGTGGCTCGGGCAGGCAGGAAGGATGCTGGTGAAGCACACCCAGTCGGCGGAGTTCAGAACCCGTGAGCCACTCTCCCAGACGCAAATAGAACAAACAGCAGAGAAGGCTGCTCTGCGAGCCATCCCAAATGCAAAACAAACACAATCTTATGAAAATTAAAGTCTGATTACAGAGAGGGCTGTGCAAGAGATCAAATAAACAGTGCAGCACAAAGACACAGCAGCTTCACCATAAAATAGTGCTCAGTTCCTGCAGGCGGGGTTTGGGATCGGGCTGAATAGGATTGGATGATTGGTTCTGCCCCTGACTGCTGTTACGGGAGACTGTGCATTACAGCCATGGCCTCGTGACTTTGCTGCCCGCTCCCACAGTTGGCAGAAGATCTTGTCCTCCCCTGATGGCCTTGGCATGGGACTTGCTGGGTGTCTGCATGTTAATGGATGGGACATGAGCATCGGCCTTACATGTGCTAGTGCCATTGTCCCCGGTCCCTGGTGGTGCCCAGCTATGAGAAAGCCAGGTCTCGGGGGAGCAGGAGAAGCCAGTGAAGAAGACCTGAGCCCAGCACATCGGGGAGCCACAGCCAGCCACTCAGGGCTGCTCCTCCCAGCCCCATTGAGACTCACGGGTCCACCCCACTGCTTACATCAAAAGAGTTTTTTTCAATGAAATAAATAAAACTCAAGTCTCCGACACCTAGTCTCATGTGCTTCTCCTTTTTCAATAGTTTTATTTATTAAAAATCCAAAATCCAATTTTACAAAAGTCTAAGATTTTCAACGAGCTCTATCTGTATCTGTGGCACTTTCAAATTGTGGTAAGATGCAGGTAACATGAAATCTGCCATCTCACCCGTCCAGCGTGTTCGATTCCGCGTCACCAGCACACACACTGCTGTGCCACCAGCCGTCCTCAGGACCCTGTCCGTCTCACACCCCTGAAGCTCTGCTCCCGTTCACAGGTGCTCCTCCTTCCCTCCTCCCCGGCAGTTCTACTGTCTCCCTGAATTTGAATTTGACGGTTCTAGGGACCTCTATAATTGGAATCATACAGCATTTACTTTCTGTGTCCAACGTCTTTCCGTTAACATGATGTCTTGAAGGTTCATCCATGCCACAGCCAGTATCAGAATCCCCCTCCTTTTCAAAGCCAAATAATTTTCCATTGCATGGGTAGACCACATTTTTTTGTTTATCCATTTATCTGTTGATAGACACATGAGTCACGTGTATTTTTTTTTGAAAATGCTGCTATGAACATAGATGTGCAAATGTTTGAAAGTCCCTACTTTTAATTTTTTGGGGGTTTATGTCTGGATAGAATTGCTGGATGTAGAAATCCAATTTTATTTATTTATTTTAGGAACAGCCATGCCATTTTGCCTATTTTCACATATTTTAAAAACAGTTGACTTTTGTGGGGGGAAATGTGCATTCAGAACCTAGACCAGGTCCTGCATGAAGTATCTCAGCCTTCAGAGAGAATGGGGAACTGGCACAAGCTCGGGCAGCAGAAATCCATACTTCCGGTAGTTTATTTCTGTTTTGCTAGAAAGTTTTAAAAGTGCAGTTCAAGAGACGTTTCTCCTGCACAGCATCTCTTGACTCCAGGCCAGCACACCCTGCCTGGGCCCCGGGCCCATCTTCACTGTGCACGCAGACACCTTGCTCAGGTGTCTGTCCCCCTGACCTGGTATGAACCCTGGGGAAGCAGGAAGAATTCAAGGCCTCTGTTTACCTGAGCAGGGATTTGGCTTGATCCACGTTGTGCAGCAATGTCTTCTTTACATTTCCAGTGATGGGCACCTCCTGGAGCGCCTGGCTGATTCTAACTGCTGGACTCACGCAGTGTGCCTGCAGGCTGCTGGCACCAGACCCTGGAGCTGCCCTCCCCACCGCCACCCCTGAGCTGATTTTCCTAACCTGTGGAAACCTCTGGGTGGCCCTTTCTGCCAACTCCATCCTGCCTCTCTGGTCACTGTTTTTGGTGTGGGCAGTGTCCCTTCATGGAGGCCTTCTGTCCTCTGTGTCCTTTCCATCAACTTGTCCCCAAGCCTACAGTCGTGCAGAGTCGAGTGCCCACCCCGTTTCACCCGGGAGCTCCTTTACTGGCTTTCGCATCGGCACACCCTGCCACCATCCACCTGAGCTCCAGGACCACTCTGTCCAGTGGCTCAGCAGAGGTCCCCCTCATGAGCCCAACAACCCTTCACGCTCACTCTGTATCTGTTACCCCTACTGCTCATTCGGAGCTACTTAGTTGTGGTAATAACCTTGCCGTCTTCCTCATCACACCTAGATGCCACTGACACCTCTCTCCAGAGTATCTGATGGTTTACTGAGAGGTCAGCTGTCCCACAGGGGACATTCCTTCCTGCTGATGCTGCCATGCAGTTACTTTAGGCATGCACCATCTCTGTTGCAGCCATCGATGTCCCCAGCACATTGCTGCACCACGTGGATCAAGCCAAATCCCTGCTCAGGTAAACGGAGGCCTTGAATTCTTCCCTTGCAGAAAGATACCTGAGCTGCCGGAGCCTGGCCCCCTTATGTCCTCTCTGCTGTGCCGGCGCTCAGCTGGGAGACAGAGCAATGGAGGCGTGAGCCCTGGCGTCGCCTGCCCTCATCACAACAGGAAGGGGAGGTGCCCATGCCAGCTCACCGCCCTGTCCTACGCATGTACTGGTATTTTCTGGTAGCAAAACAGAGGTCTCGAAATGCCTTCCAGCTCTGTCCTAACTCCTGTCCTCGTTCTTCACCTGCAGAGCCTCATGGGGGCACACCACCTTGCCTCCCAAATCTTCCTGACAAGCTCCTTCTGTCCTGGTTTTGGAACAGAATTTAATCCCAGCAGTAAGTCACGAGAGGACAAATCTCGTGTCCTCTGAATCCCCCTTTCATTGCTGCAGATGGTTCCACTGGCACTTGGGATGCAAACGCTGTCCAGGTCAGGGGTCTTCATGGTGCCCACCGGTGCCCTTCCCTGCCGTGCCATCTGCCAATGCCATTCTGCAGCTGCTCCGGCCCCACGGGGATCACAGCGGGATCACATGAAGATGCCACTGTCTGGGTGCCGTGCGGATCAGCGAGCAGACAGATGGTCTGCTCTCTGGAAACCTTCACCATGTGCTCAGCTCAGCAAGCCTGGAGGGTGACATCCTGGTCCAGGCCAGAACAGGCTCCTGACCTGGGCCCAGCTGCACGGGTGCTACCAGCCCAGGAGATGCAAGGAGTGTCTGTGGCACAGTGTGACTCACCCAGGCTGCGCAGGGAAGCTTCACGTGTTCCAGGCCTCATGATCCGTGGTGGCAGCTTGAGCCTGAAGGCTAACACGCCTCCTCAGTCGCATCACATTAATTTTCAAAAGACAAAGACCACTTGGAGAAAGAAGGACAAATTCTAGGCACTATGGGTCTCAGGAGAACTGACTCATTACACAACACAAATCCTCACCACTCCCAGGGCCCCAGTCTGTGCTCTGGACCCTCCTGCCCGGAGCCAGAGGCAGGATGCATTTAAACTCTAGCAGCTGGGAGTCGGCTGGCGGAGAGGGGCGTCAGGTTGAGACATGGCCCGCATGTGCATTTCCAGAGTGAACTCAGGCCCTGCCACTCACTTTCCAGCATCCTGAAAAACAATTAAAAGCCTGCTGCTGATAAGAGCAGGAGAGGGCACCACCCAGGAGGGCAGGTCTGCACCGGGAGCCGAGCCAGTGTCCTTGAGTCGAAGTGGGCTGAAAGTGCGGCCAGTGACCGCGCATACGAAATCAGCTATTTTTGATTCTTCAAGAGAGACATGGATAGGCTGCTCCTCGTGGCAGGCTCCTGCGTAGGAAATGAGCCTGGGGATAGAGCAGGAACATGAGGATGAAGAGAGTGTGGATCCTTGCTCAAAACTGATGTCACTTATCCACGAGGAGCTGAATGGGAGCTTTGCCAGGGCCACGGATGGAGTAGCTGGACCACGACTAAACCCAAGAGGCCCCGGGTGCAGGCTCCGCAGAGGGGACCCAGGGAGACTGAAGGGAGCCTGGAGGTGCAGCCGGAGGACAAAAGCAATCCCGAGTGCCCACGAGGCTGAGCCAGGCTGGGAACCACTGGGCACAGAATAACCTAGCACAACAGGCGAGAGCACAGAGAAGAACAGGGACCTGCGCAGGCTCCTGAGAGAAGAGCTCTCCTGAAATGACCATCACCAGAAGACCAGCTGCCACAGGCCTCTCCAAAGGGCAGCCCAGGCAGGGTGTCAGGACATGAAATCACGCTATATGGTACCTGGTGGTGCACACGTGGCCCCGGCTTGGTTAAAACCCAGAGAACCACACAATGTAGAGCAGCCCTATTTAAGCCATGGGTTTCCTTAATCACACTGTACAGTGTTGGTTCAGTGGTTGTAACAAATGTGTCCCACCAGGGCAGTGTGTGAGTAACAGGGCGCACGAGGGGAGAGACCATATGGGAGCTCTGTGTGCTCTGCACAATTTCCCTGAGAACGGAGAGCTGCTCTAGGAAATAAAGTCTATTAATTAAAAAGAAAAAGGGGCAGCCTTAAAGAATTATGGGAACCCCACTGATCTCACGCATGGAGCTCTTAAACTAGAAGAAGCTATGTGGAAACTAAGTGGGTCTTCCTAATGCAGCTGACCTTGGGGCACTTGGCTGCTCCAAGATAAACTGGATCCCCCGGGGATTACTAGGGAAACCGTCCTGGACTTGAACTTTACCTGCACTTTCCTTTTTAATAGATTCCTGAGTCCTTGCATCAAGATTTAGCATTTATATTTCCTTTTTGATGAAGAACTTCCTTGGCCTCATATGAACGTCTTGTTGTTGGCTATACAATACACAGCAAGAGGGAAGTTTCACCAAATAGTGCTGTCACTTTTCATCTTCCAGAAGAGCACAGATCTCCTCCCCAAACTCAGACGGAAATGCTCTAGCCAAACGCCTTGTCACAGTTATACTTTGTCATTACACCTTTCATTTTAAATCTTAAACAAGACCACAGATTTAGTAAACATTCTAAAACTCACAATCTCATTTCTATAGCCAGCTCACAAATAAACAGGTGACATAGCATAGCCCCAATTTGCTAGAAACAATTAAAAATAAACAAAATCCTATCTGATGCCACCGACAATTTTTTTTTTCAGTGAGTGTTTCAAAGAGGCTTTATTTTTGCTATTTTACTTCTTTGTCCCTGAGCTTTGTTTACACCAAGCAATTGGCCTCTCTCTCCTGACCCCTGAGGCAACTCTGGCAGAGGGAGCAGGTGGAGGACTCACACTAAGGCCCCTGCCACCTGGGAGCAGACCAAGATGGAGCCCTTCAGGGAGGCTGGACAAATCCTCTGGAGCCCAGGGACCCACCCCCACCCGACTATGACAAGGAGCACCAAACCACTGTGGACTCCAGGAGCCATCTGTGGGGACTTGCTCTCCCCAACGAGTGTTGACAGTGGTCACAGTCCCTCTTCAAAATCTCCGTGGAGTTGCCACCTGGCAGGACTTGGGCCTGGCCCCAGCCTGAGGGGTGTGGTCGTCCTGTGACTTCACAGCATCTGAGGCACAGAGCAATCACGACCTACAGCTCCTGAGACTGAGAAGATGTCGTGGCCTGAATATGCGTGGCCCTCCCCCCAAATGCAATGCTAAAACCCTCCCTCTCCAGATGCTGAGACTAGGAGGTGGGGCCTTCAGAAGGTGACCAGGTCATGCCTGGGAGCGAGGCCCGTGTAACTGGGACCTCGGGTTCTCTACCCCCCCCCCTCTCTGTGGAGATGCAGAGTTTCCAGCCTGCATCTGGAAGAACCCTCACCAGCACCCGTCTGCTGGCTCCCTGAGGGTAGACCTCCAGCCCCACCTGTGGTCCTTGCTACGGCAGGCTGAAGGGGCCACGTTGGAAAGGGAGAGCAGAGGGGGGCTCTGTGGGAGCTCTGAAGACGGAGGAAGGGGCCAGCCCCAGGAGCTGGTTGAAGCCCCTGAAGCTGGCAGAAGCCAGGCAGCGCCCCCTCCTCTGAAGCCAGTCCTGCCCACGCCCTGAAGTCACCCAGGAGGGTCCACACCAGACTCCTGGCCTCAGACCTGTTGAGGAGTCGCGAAGCGGTGGCCGCTGTTAGAGCAGCAGAGCATGGACGCACAGGACACCCTTCCTAGCTTGTGTTTGGGTGCGCTCACCGCCTGCCAGACCCTCCTGTTTCCTCACTCTATCCCCCTGACAGTCCCAGGACAGCCTGGTATTCGCCTCACTCTTTAATGAAGAAACTGAGTCCAAAGAGTGAGTGCTGAACATGGGCGTGTGGGGTCCCGGGGCCCCCCCAGGGTTTGCAGTTAGTGAGAGGGAAGGGGGGTGGCTCACAGGCCATCTCAGGGTCCCTGGCTCTTCTGGGCTGACCGAGGAGACCGATGGAGGATGTCTTGGTCTGACTGGTGCTGCTGTATCCCAACACCACAGGCTGGGTAACTTAGTTCAAAAAGTACTTCTTACTGTTCTGGAAGTTGGAAGTCCAAGAGCATAGCCAGGGGTCTGGGCCTTCTCATGGCATCCTAACCTGGTGGAGGGATCACTTGATGAGACAGAGCAAGAGTGCAAACTTAGGTCTTTCTTCTCTTCTTATAAAGTCACTAACGCCATCCTGGGGCCCAGCCTCAGGCCCTCAGCCAATCCTAATCACTTCCCAAAGGCCAATCCACCAACAGGCAATTGAGGGGTTAAGTTTCCATCACATGAACTTTTGAGGGGCACCTTCAAGACAGAGCAGAGCGAAAGGATGAACCGTGCAGAGTATGACTCGGGTCCCTTGAGCTAGAGGTTCTGGCCCCTGGGCCCACAGCACATCCTCCCCCAGATCACCTGACTCTTTCTTTTTTTATTTTTATATTTGAGTCATTTTATTAATTAACTGGAGTATTGGGTAGCTAAGCTAAAATGAAACGTTGAGCTACAGTGTATCATTTATTTTATTATTTTTATTAATTTTTTATTTATATATGACAGTGGAATGCATTACAATTCATATTACACATATAGAATACGATTTTTTTCATATCTCTGCTTGTATACAAAGAATATTCACACCAATTCATGTCTTCATTCATGTACTTTGGATAATGATGTCCATCGCATTCCACCATCATTTCTAACCCCCTGCCCCCTTCCACCCCTCTGCCCTATCTAGAGTTCATCTATTCCTCCCATGCTCCCTCCCTACCCCATTATGAATCAGCCTCCTTATATCAGAGAAAAATTCAGCATTTGGTTTTTTGGAATTGGCTAACTTCACTTAGAATTATCTTCTCTAACTCCATCTATTTATCTGCAAATGCCATGATTTTATTCTCTTTTATTGCTGAGTAATATTCCATTGTGTGTATATATGCCACATTATTTTTATCCATTCATCTACTGAAGGGCATCTAGGTTGGTTCCACAATTTAGCTCTTATGAATTGTGCTGCTATAAACATTGATGTAGCGGTGTCCTGTAGTATGGTGTTTTTAAGTCCTTTGGGTATAGACCAAGGAGAGGGGTAGCTGGGTCAAGTAGTGGTTCCATTCTCAGTTTTCCATATTGGCTGTACCAATGTGCAGCCCCACCAGCAGTGTATGAGTATACCTTTTCCCCCAAATCCTTGCCAATACTTCTTATTGTTTGTCTTCATAATAGCTGCCATTCTGACTGGAGTGAGATGAAATCTTACATTAGTTTTGATTTGCATTTCTCTAATTGCTAGTGATGATAACATTTTTTCATATATTTGTTGATTGATTGCATATCATCTTCTGAGAAATGTCTGTTCAGGTCATTAGCCCATTTACTGAGTGGATTATTTATTTTAGTGCTTAGTTTTTTTTTAGTTTTTTTTATATACCTTAAAGATTAGTGCTCTATCTGATGTGTGAGGGGTGAAAGATTTGCTCCCAAGATGTAGGCTCTCTATTCACCTCACAGATTGTTTCTTTTGCTGATAAGAAACTTTTCAGTTTGAATCCATCCCATTTATGGATTCTTGATTTTAATTTTTTCACTGTAAGAGTCTCATTAAGGAAGTTGGGGCCTAATCCCCCATGATGGAGATTAAGGCCTACTTTTTCTTCTATTAGACTCAAAGTCTCTGGTTTTATTCCTAGGTCCTTGATCCATTTTGAGTTGAATTTTGTGAATGGTGAGAGACAGGGGTTTAATTTCATTTTGTTGCATATGGATTTCCAGTTTTCCCAGCACCATTTTTTGAAGAAGCAATCTTTTCTCCAATGCATGCCTTTGTCTAATATAAGATAATTGTAATTTTGTGGGTTAGTCTCTGTGTCCCTGTATTCTGTATCATTGATCTATCAGTCTGTTTTGGTGCCAATACCATGCTGTTTTTGTTACTATTGCTCTGTAGTATAGTTTAAGGTCTGATATAGTGATGCCATCTGCTTCACTTTTCTTGCTAAGGATTGCTTTAGCTATTTTGGGTATTTTATCTTTCCAGATTAATTTAATGGCTGATTTTTCTATTTCTATGAGGAATGTAATTGGGATTTTGATCAGAATTGCATTAAATCTGTATAGTGCTTTTGGTAGTATGGTTATTTTGATAATATTAATTCTGCCTATCCAAGGGCAAGGTAGATCTTTCCATCTTCTAAGGTTTTCTTTGATTTATTTTTCTTTAGGGTTCTGTAGTTTTCATTATATAGATCTTTCACCTCTTTCATTAAGTTGATTCTCAAGTATTTTATTTTATGTTTTTTGAGGCTATTGTAAATAGGGTAGTTTTTCGCGTTTCCCTTTCTGAGGATTTGTCACTGAGATACAGAAATGCATTTTATTTATGGGTATTGATTTTATATCCTGCTACATTGTTGAATTATTTACTAGTTCTAGAAATTTTCTGGTGGAATTTTTTGAGTCTTCTAGGTATAGAATCATATCATCAGCAAATTGTGCCAATTTGAGTTCTTCTTTTCCTATGTGTATCCCTTTGGTTTCTTCCGTCTAATTGCTCTGACCAGTGTTTCAAGAGCTATGTGAAATAGATGTGGTGAAAGAGGGCATCCCTGGCTTGTTCCCATTTTTAGAGGGAATGCCTTCAACTTTTCTCCATTTAGAATGATGTTGGCCTGGGGCTTAGCGTAGGTAGCCTTTACGATGTGGAGATATGTTCCTGTTATCCCTAGTTTTTCTAGTGTTTTGAACATGAAGGGGTGCTGTATTTTGTCAAATGCTTTTTCTGCATCTCTTGTCACCCTGGCTCTTGACCTTCTGACTCAGCAGATGCCTGGTGTGTTGAGTTCAGCCGCGTGAAAGTCCAGAAGCAGGATGCTGGCTTCTTCCCAACCCCACTCTACCTCTGTGTGCAGCGCCCGTGGTCCTCCCATGATTCAGGGTCAAGGGCGTGTTGGTGCAGCCAGCCAGGTGCCCAAAGTCTGCGTCCTCCTGGGAAGCTTCACCTCAGCCTTGCAGTGACTCACAAAGTTCTGTTCTGCTAACAGAGGCACATCAGTGAGTAAACTGCTCAACGTTTTTCTTTTTTAAAGAGTTCAACATTGCTTTATTTTGTCCCTACTTTTTCCACCTTGAAATTGGAAAACGGTGGAATTATAAGAGAAAAACAAAATTTTGAGAACCAAAATTCTCATTAGAATCTACTTAGAGGCTCCTTTTGTGTGAATTTTGAGCTACTGAGAATTGCTTATTACCTAAAACTAGCAAATGCATCTGCAGGTGAAAGAGGGGCTTTGTAAAGGAAAACGATGCACTTTCCCCTTGTTTTAATTCATTTTTATTTTTATTTTATAAATGCCACCCGACCTTGGGTAATGAAGAAGAGGAGACCTAGTTCTGAGTTTGTAGAATGGGACAGTCCTGCTGTCTTTGGCAGGGAAGGGGACTAAGAGCAGAGGAGGGAGAAGAAGGAAGAATTGCACCACACTGGTGAGATGCACCTCGGAGAGGCTCCTGGGACATTTAGGAACAGCTCTGCTGAAAACTAGAACAGGTAAAGTCACCTCTGGTGTTTCATCTGATCTAACTGAGAGAACGTGGCCTTGAATTCAAAAAACAATCAATAGAACACTTTTCAACAGATATTAATTGTGAGTCTGTTGCCTGCCCGCCCTTCACCAGCACAGACGTGGTCACACCCCCCGGGAGCTCACGGGGAGACAAGGTAAACTGTGCTACAGGCAGAGAGGAACATCAGGGAGCCCATCACCGCAATTTATTATATTAAGAGGTTAAATGAGAACACCATATGGTCATCTGTGTGGGTGCCAGAAACATTTACTAAAATCGCACATCCATTTCTGATATAAATTTTAAGTAACCAGAGAGTAGAAACACATTTCCTAAAATTAAGAGTACCCATTAGAAACATCTACCAAGCATCATACTTAGCAATAAATCATTAGACATTCCCATTAAAGCCAGAGTGGCAGATTGCCAAAAGTGGCCATAAATCTGTACCATTTCTGTGTGCACACTCTCCATAGGATGGCTTTGCCTCTCGTCCTCCTAAGTGGTGGATCTTTGTCCCCACTTCCTGAACATGGCTGGCCTCACAACATGCCTGTCAACAAGTGTGGTGGAGTGATGCTGTGGGAATCCAAGATGGCGATCCTGGAGGCCTTGCACTCTCTGCTCTCCTCCCTGGAAGTGCTGCGTGAGAAGTCGGGCCAACCCACGTAGGGTGCAAGTGGACACAAACTTTCCCCACTGAAGGCCACTACTACCATTCGGTATGTGCATGAGGCTCTTAGACCACTCTGCCCAGGTCGAGCTGCGGATGGCTGCCAGCAAGTACAGCCCAGCTAAAGCCCAGCCCACCTTGCCACCCTCCAGAGTGGTAGATAGAGTTAAAATCCACTGCTGTTTTAAGCCATATATGCTGTGTGTGAGTTTGCTAGGGCTGACACAAAACAGACCGGAGGGTTCAAACAGCAAACAGTGATTTGGCAAGCTACAGTTCTGGAGGCCAGGAGACAAATCCAAGCACAGCCAGGGCTACCCTGAAGGCCGCAAGGGCAGTCTCCCTTCCAGGCCTCCCTCCTCAGCTGGTGGCTACACTCATGAGCCTGTGGCATTCCGCCCAAATATGTGGCTGTCCAAATTTCCCATTTATAAAGACACCAGTCATATCAAATTACAGCCTACTTAAGGGCCTCATTTTAATTTGATCCCATCTGTAAGACTCTGTCTCCAAATGAGGCCACACTCTAAGATACTGGCGGCTGGGATGTCAACCTAAGAATTTCTGGGGACACAAGTCGACCCCCATATTATACAACAATGGATGACTCATGCAGTCAGACACAGGAATAATCACCATTATCCACCTTTGTTCTGAAGATTTTAACTAATATAATATGAAAATAATGAGAAGCAAAATGCTTAACTATTGGAAGGGCAAAGACAGGATTATCATTATTGTAAGATTACCTTATTGTTAAAAGCTTTAACTAAAACACTGTTAAGACTTTTTAAGAAGAGAATTAAGATTCCTGCATACACATTAATTTAGCTTTCAAAGCATCTTTCCTTTATATCAGAAATAACCAATTTGAATATGTAATTTTTAAAACTGTATTCAAAAAATACTTGGATATGAATGTCTGATTAGCTATATTAATAACACAACAAAATATCATTTCTACACCAAAATAGAAACCACCACAAATATCCATCAATTGTTAAATGTCCAAATAGTGGCATATCCACACAGTAATGGTTGCATTTGACAATGTATGCAGGTGTAGTATATACATTTTTACATAAAAATGTATTACATTGAGGTTTAACACCCATCAAACCTGTACTTTATATGGGTGCATTCATTCTATGTATGTAAATTTTAATTCAAAAAGTAGCTTTTTCAAATTCCAATTTTATTAAAGTGATAAATCAAGAGAGAGAGAGAGAGAGAGAGAGAGAGAGAGAGAGAGAGAGACACACACAAACATTAAAATGCCCAAAGAAAACGCGGAAGAACAATTTTATAACTTTATGGTAAAAATAATTTAATTAACATGACAGAGCAAAGCCAAGCCATAAATTAAAAGATTAAAAATTTACATTATATAACATTTTAAATTATTGTGTATCCAAGGGCATCATTATAAATGCTTAAAAATAAGCCCCAAGGACTGGGGATGTGGCTCAGTGGCAAAGTGCTTGCCTAGCATGCACTAGGTTCAATCCCCATCTCTGCAAAAAAATAAAATAAAAACAAAAAGCAAGCCACTAGTTTGGAGAAATGGTAACATACCTGGCAAACAACAGATCCTTTCCAAAACTGTTCCGGGACATGAAAGAAAAGGGGAAAATTGGGAACTAGTGACCCTCGGAATGCTGAAGAACTGCGAAGGCAGCGACGTTAGATCCATGCGGGTGGCAGAGGAGCCAGGAGGGCAGGCAGGGCAGCAGGGGCTCCCGGCCATGTGCACTGAGGGGCCCCCAGGGCAGGACAGCAGGGAGCCTCACGCCCTTCCACACTGAGCTCCCTGCATGGTGACCGCACCTCTCGGACTCATTGACCCAGCGCTTCCTTTCTCCTTCCAAAAGTTGGGAATGAGAAGGGTAAACTGCGACCCCCATCCTCCAAAGTGTGGGCCTCAGAAGCCCGTCACACTCGAATCCCCACCGGGAGCCCAAGGATAGTTGTCACTTATACACTATAGCTATCAGTCCCCGCCCGTGTTGGAAATCAAGACAGAATGCACAAAAATACTTACTAGTACTTCTTAAGAGGACAACACTAAAGCCATGATGTGTTAACACAAACAAATTTTTATTAAAAAGTAACTATATTTTCCAAGGCAAGCCACAAAAAAAGTTGAGCAGGGTGGAATTTCTTCATATCCCTTTACCATGTGGCTTAGTAGAAGGCGCTGGAGCCTCAGGCCTAACCTGTTGTGACATGCTGCTTTGGATGACAGACAGGAAGAAAGTCAAGCCTCATACAGGCAGGGAGTTGGCAAGGGGGAATTCCTAAGGAGCCGTCTCAGAGGATCATGGATATTCTTTTTACACACTCACCCATTACAGGCTGTTAAGGTTTGTTCCACATGGAATCAGAAGTCCCACCAGGATCTCCTGCTCTGCCACTTCCAACTCTACCTGTCCTCTGTGCATTGTGGATGGATCTTTGGCACACAAACATCACACGTTAGACATTTGGAAAATCTCAGGTCACCGAATCATGCAGATCTTCCAAGGGTCGGGACATCTCATCATGAAGTGTTTAAAAGTCGTCTTTGTGAGCGTCACCACCAGCTTTGTCTGGAAGGTATCTGCGTCCTGGGAAGCTGTCAAGCACATGACGGCTGACACAGTTTTCCAAAATTCCAAATTTCACTTAAAAGCTAGCGTTTTATCACTGACAAAAAAAAAAAAAAAAAGGCTGTCAGTTGTTTTCCTTGAAGTGACAGGTTTGCCTCGTTCATTTTTGAAAAAAAATGTCTAGCAAATACCCAAGTCTGAGTGGCGTGGGATGTCTGTCAGTCATTCCTTGAAGAAACGGCAGTGTTCCCAGAAGGAAGCTCACTTGGCTCAGAGCAGATGCAGTGGCACCGAGCTCTCCTCTTTGAGTCGGTTGAGGTCGCAGGGGGCAGCAGGGAGGCTCTGTGCATGCCTCCCATGTCCCCACACAGTGCTGCAAAGGCGTGGGGACCAGGGCTTTGCTCCTTCATCAGAGGCATCAACTGAGCTGGCGGGCTCCGTCATTGAGAACACATGAGCACCCACAGTGCAGGGTGAGCCGCTGCGGGGTCCCTGAGGAGCCAAGGCTGCCTGACGGCCACTGCCGCGCTCTGTAAGTACCGTGTCCACAGAGGCCATGAGGACAGACATCCAAGCACTATCAGAAAATGAATCCTGACTCCACAGAATTCCTGAAAGCATCTGAGGCTCGGGGAGGTGCGCCCTGCTGTGCTGGTCCAGGGAGTCATCAGAAGGCTGGGCAAAGGGGCTAATATTTAATACAGAAATATATATATATATATATTTCATTTATGAAAATTTGGACAAAACCTGCAAGTACTTATGGAGGACACTTTTGAACGAGATGTCAGTGCATCCACACAGTGGAATACTATAAAGCAGTTCTGGGGACAGGCAGTCTGCCAAGAGGTGGACGTCTGTGCCAGGGCTGTGCTGGGGTGCGTGCGGGGGAGTGGAGAATGCAGGACTGAGCAGACACTGCTGCAAGAGGCCTCAGAGCACTGCGGAGCCTGGAGGGCAGACCCGGGGAACACAGGGGCAAAGGCAGGGCTTTCGGACCCCCACGGAGGTCAGCCATGGAAGTGGGTGAGCCCGGGCAGGAGGCTGGCTCAGTGAGCTGGTGCCTGGCTGTGTTGAGCCGAGAGCCAGCAGCGGGCAGGTCTCCAGCAGCCAGGCCATGAGCGACTCCTTGCTAAAGGGGATTCTGGGCAGCCAGTAGAACTCCAAAAGCGCTCAAGGAGACCAGGCAACCGTGTAATATTTAATACAAAAAGATATATTTCAGTGGAGTAAAAATTTCTAGCAAAAGTCCATTTTCTGTACCAAAAAAAAAATGAAATGAGAGTTTTTATGAAAATGAAGGCTTAAAGATAAACTAGGAACTCCACAGTAATGATCTTTAGAGGTATCATTTAAGGAGAATGTCCTCTCTAAAAGCCCTGGATCCTTCTAGCTTCCTTAGCAATGAATATATGTCACTTTTATAACCATAAAATTATGTCTGTTCTCAAAAAAACAACCACAATGAAAGAAGTGCTGCATCCAGCCACAGCACCACAGCCCAGACAGACTGTCGCACAACAGCTGTCCCAACCTGACTCTTCTCCTGTAAGGGAACCTCACCACAGCAGCCAGGGGACACTTGCTGGTCATGCAGAAAGGGACCATGTCCCCCAGGTCTCACACCCAGTGCTCTCCGTTCCCTGCTCGATTCCCCAAAGTGACCCAAAGAGCAGAAGCGTGTCCACAGGGAGTCAGGAAACAGGAGGTACAGAAGAGGGAGGTGCTGGGACAGCAGAAAGGGCTCTCTGAGCAGGCAGAGCCAAGTCCAGGCTGGGGACCGGGAGACAGAGGGATGCTCAGGGAACAAGCAGTCCCAGCAGGTGGCTGCCCAGGAGAGGCAGGCTGCAGAGCAAGTCTGGCAGAACTGAGTCTTGAAGGCCTGTCCCAGGGACCTGACGGACAGCAAGGCAGAGGCTTGCTGGGAGTTTCCAAGCGAGTGATCCAATAATTCTGGTTCTGAAGTTGCACCCCAGGAAAATGGAACTGGCAGCTCAATTGTCCAGAGGCACACACCAAGTACAGAAATATCAGTACAGGAAATAAGCGGAAAATCAGTTAATGGATTTCGAGAAAAAGAATAGAGCCCTTAGGAAGGAAGAATCCCGAAGCTCTTAGTGACATCGAGGTGTGAGCCGCTCTGAGTGCGGCTCGGTTCTGCATCCAGTTGGGCTCCTGCAGGAAGGGTCTCCACCAGGAAGGGCCCCTTCCACTTTCCATCCAATCATAGGTGATCAACTGGACAAAATCGGTTAAGCGTCAATTTCGGGCATATCTGAACAACCACGGAGGCAATTTGAGAAAATGGTGGCGGCAAGCTGAGACTGTGAAGCGCGATCTTGAGCATGGAGGCCCTTCAGTGACTGTGTCACTTTGCCTCGGAACTCGGAGGCCATCTTTGCACAAGGATTTCATGTCAGGAAGGGCAGGACCTGGGCCTGGGGACTCAGTGTGAGCCAGTGCTGTGGGTACCATGTAGCACTGACCCAAGGGACACGTGGTCAGCCAGTGACCCAGCCCAGAAGCTGAGTGCCTCCAGGCCAGCCACAGAAGCCAGGGGTGGGTGAGGCCCTGGGCAGCTGCTCTGAGGGAGAGAGCACAGAGCAGACTCCCCAGCAGGCTGCTGCCCCGCTGACCATGACCTCTGAGCCCAGGCAGTGTCTTGCCACTCACCACAGAGCCCACTCGGGTCCACAGCCAGGCCAGGGCTTCTTGAGCTCAGGCCAACCTGTGTGTTGGAAAACCACGCATCCCACGAGCTGTAGCCCAGGCCCAGCGGTCGCCAAGAACATCAGGGGCAGCAGCAGCACCGTGGGGTCGGGTGGCAATAGGAGCTCCGAGAAGCCCTGCCATTGCCGCCGCCCCGGCCAACGGGAAGGGGGTGCCGCGCTGAGCGTTTCTGAAGTCGGAGACGGCTGCCCTATTTCAGGCACGTAAGGCTTTCAACACAACCCCGGGGAAAGTGTGACCTTGCATTTAGACAACCCGTCCGCCCTTCCTCCCTAAACCATCTGCTCGGAACCCAGGATTGAGTGAGTGCTCCTAGAGCCGGGTTTTCAGGGCACTCCCAGACCGCACCATGACTCTGCATTTAGAGTTGTTTTAAAAATCAATGGAACTAAGAAGCATTCTCAGGAAAAGGGGGGCAGCCCTCTGTTTGCCCAGCACCCTGCGGAGGAGGGGGCGGCCTGGCCAAGACATGGGTCCTGTTGGAGCCCAGGCCGGGACCTCTGGAGTGACTGGTCTGCACGTGGGCTGGGACTGGGTCTAGGTCATAGCATCCCATGATTGTGTGGGACTCTGTGTCCCTTTGGAGACGTTGGCATCTGAGGGGACATTGCTGTGGGAGGCCAACCTTACGGGTGACTGAGTTACACTCCCCAGCTGGGTGCTGAGGCACTCAGTCACAGAAATGGGTGTGTCTTGCTACAGCCCATGGGTGAAGCTACGCTCACCTGTTACTTTGTAACATACCCCTTGCCCTGTTTAGGATAGAATCTTCCATGGAAGTGCCTTGTGTGTGTCCCCTCCTCTTACTGTGCCCTTGGGTGTGGCCTACCCAGGTGTCAGTCAACCTGCTGACAGTGGACATCATGAAGATAGACTCAGCCCCCTGAACCCTGACCCCTGGCCTCATTTGAATAGCTTCTCCTCAACAAAAGGGGTCAGCGCGTGCTCTCGCTCTTGCTCTCTCTCTTTCTGTGGACCCTTAAGGTCAGAGGAACTGTCACAGCGACCCCAAAGAAAAAGGTATTGTCTCTCTTGTGTGGTTATTTCGTGCAGCCCAGTTAGCCCAGTTCAACTGGAGTGGCCCCTGAGCCTTTTAGTCGCGAGAACAGAAACCTGGCACATTGCCATGTGGGGAAGCTGTAATGGGGGCAGGGAGGGTGAGAAAGGTCTGACCACCATGGGGTGGGATCCACGGGAGAGCTGCCCGAGGAGGGCCTGCAGGAGCTGGGACCCCAGAGAGCAGAGGAAGGGCCGGGGGGCTCCCCATGAGAGCCACTGGGCAAAGGGGGTGGCAGATGGTGACACACTACGCCAGGAAGTGGGAGGGCTCAGCCGTGGCCAACGCCTCGCTTCTTCCTCAGACCCACCCACCCTGGGGGGCAGGGGGAGGAAAAACAGTGTGGAGGCAGCTCTGAGGGCTGGTCCCTGTGCTGTGACCCAGGTGGCCCATGCAGACAGCACCTGGCCTCCCGAGCCTCGACGTCTGTCCAGAGCAGAGCTCAGCCAACAGCAGCCCTCAGGCCGCCCGCCCACTGCCCGCTCTGGCGAGTGGTTTCACTGGCACACACGCTCACCTGTGGCCGACGGTGGCTTTAGGCTGGGTTGGCAGCAGGGAGAAGATGGAATAGAGGGGACGTGGCCCACCACGACTAAAACCATACACTCAGCAACTGTTTGCCACTTCATCCCTTGGGGAGCAAACGAGCTATGATAGGTGCCACCTGCCTCTGAGAGGCTTTGTGACGGTTTCAGAACTGTCCACACGGAGCACCGTCCTCAGCCCACATCTCATCGGCAGAGTCGGTCAATCGGCTCAGGTGGGAGCAACAGGAGAAAGGGAAATGCTGAGTCAGCGGGAGTGAGAAGAAGCATGGGCCCTTGCAGCAGTTTCTGCACAACTAGAGTGGCACCCGAGAGAGGAGGCTGCAGGGCGGTGGGAGCTGGAGGGGCAAGAGGCGGGGCCTCTCCTGGGGGGGTTGGCAGAAGTGTCCTGGCTGCAGGGGTGGAGGTAGGAGAAGAGGGGGCAGCCGTCAGGGTTCAGCTGGGAGATTGGGGGACAGAGGAGGGTGCCTGGGGTGGTGAGGACCAAGTGCAGAAGGACACGGGGTGGGGAAAGAGCTAGAAGGGATGGAGGTGGGATCAAGGGAAGGGAGGTGTCAAGGGGTCACTGGATTCCTGGCTGGGGCAACTGGGTAGCAATGTGCCATTCACTGAAATGAAGAACAGGGGCAATCAGGCTGGGGGGCGAGGGCAGGTGGTAAGAAAGAGTAGACAGTCGTTGGGGTCATCCCTGTGGCCAGCAGGGAGCAAGAGGCATGCCTGCCAAGGTGACTGAGGTGAGGGCAGCGGAGACACTGGCCATAGAGGTGTGGCTGGGATTAAGGGACAGGAGTGACAGTGGGACTGCTGGAAAACTGGGGAGCGGGAGGCCAGCAGCACCTCAATGCCTGGCGTGAGGGGAGAGTCTGCTACCTGAGCCAGAGAGAGAGTGGACACAGCAGGGACACCACAGGACGGGCCCAGCCCTGCAGGGAGGAGCAGGGCTAAGCTCCCAGCTTCACCCTCTTGCTCAGCCACCGTCTCCTGAATAGGCCCAAGAGGTAGGTGACTTAGCACAGTCGGCATCCTGGATGCAGAGCAGGCATTGAGAGGGGACAGGGGAAGGGCAGCACAGAACAGCCAGCACCAGCATGGTGGCTCTGAGGTCCCAGGGTGGCCCCAAGGGGAGCTGGCCCTGGGTAACTGAATACGTGCCTCTGACACTCTGGACAGAGTTCTGGGGTAAAGAGCCACCAGCCAGGATTAGGGACAGGCATAGGAAGATCCCCAAAGGTGCAGGAGATGAGCCACCCGTGGCGTGGAAGGGAAATGAGGACAGTGTGGCCCTCTCAAGACACAGAGAAGAGTGAGTCCCTCAAGGGGACAGGAGGGCTGTGTGGAATGCTGGTGAAGGTGAAACCAACAACTGAAGCAGACCAGGTGCCACGATTAAGTTTCTCAGAAAGATCTTTACAAAGGGTGTCATTAGGACATCGGCAGAAACTTCTACAGAGGGCGTTGTGGTTTGTAGCTTCTTCTTTTTTTTTTTTTTTTTTTTTTTTTGTAAATGCCAGGATTGCAGGAAAAAAAAAAAAAAGAAAAGAAAATTCATAAAATCTCCATGTGGCTTAAAACTATGGGACAAAAGGTAGCTGTTCCCACCCACTGCCATGGAACCAACCACCCCACTGAGCATAAATCTAAGAGAATTTCAAGATTCCGGGTCCAGAGATGTTTTTAGGCCTAAGACCCTCTGAACTGCTGCAGCTAAAGAGAAACCTGCCTCCTGAAGATTCCTTGGGTGTCTGGCCTCTTCCGTCCTTCTTCATTGTTAGTGGCCTCAGGGACAGGAATTCTACACCCATCAAGGAGGAAACATTTGTTGACACAGTGAGAGGTGAGCAAGCATTTGCATCAGGTGTGGTTTGGTTGGGAAGAGGGGCAAGTGGCAGAGCCAAGTGACAATGGAATGTCCCTCTGCACATTGTAGGATATGGCGGGGGGCAGGGGTGGTGCAGAGTCAAGGATGAGGCTCCTGCCTCCCCTGGAAGGCTGAGCAGAGCAGGGATCTGGCTGCAGAAGCCTCTACTTCTCTGGGCCAGCAAATTCCTGGATTCAAATAAGCCACTAGGATCTTAAGTAAGGGACAGCTGACCATCTCATCTGTCGCATACTGAGACAGCCAGGGTAATGAGGGTGTTACATGAGATAGCACAGCCGCATAGGAAATGGAGGAACACCGAGTAGGCAAACACCAGAGTTTCCAGGATACCCAGAAACCTGAGTGATTCTTGCCACTGAGGAGTGGAGCCACCTGAGAAAATCCCTCAGCCCTCCCAGGTCACCTCTGCAACCTCATCCCTAGTTTTATGGTGACAGTTAAGCAGGATGATGATTATCAAGGGACAGGAAGGGCCTTGGCATTTGGAGGTGCCCAATACGTGTGAGTGCCCCCGGGTACATTTCTGGGTGTTTGCCTTGCCTCTTTGGTTGACAGAGGCTTTAAACCCATAAACATGAGGGAAACAGCCAAGCACCACGATGAGAGGACTGAGGCAGAGAACAGTTCACCCTCCTGACACAACGACGCAGCGGAGTCTCTTTGGAAGGACACTTGGATCCGCAGTCCCTCTGACGAGGGAAGTCTTTAATGGTGCGTGTAGCAACAGCCGCCACCAAAAGGTAACCTGCTTTAACAGAGAGCTTTGCACCTGGTATTCAAAATACAAAGGGAATAAACCCTTTTATTAGGTTATTCCATATTTGCTTCAATGTTTATTTTAAATAACTTAAGCTCTAGCTACCTAAATTATGGAGGAAAAAATTAAGCCAAGCCTGATAAAAAAAAAAAATAAAATTTTTTCAGCTACCAGTTAACAACGGAAGAGTACCTTCTATATTTTTCCCCCAGAATCTCCTAACTGTTCCAGTTTGACAGGAATCATGTTATTGTCAACAGATTTGTTACAAATTTATGAACCATTTTAACCTCTTTCTGCTGCACCGGGAACATCTTCTGGTGAGGAGTCTGGAGAGAGGGTGCGAGGCAGATTCCTGCCCGGAGCTCCCCCACCCTCCCTGGAGAGCTCTGGAGGGAGGCTGCTGCACTTATCCAGATCCACGAGAGCCATTGCTTGTGTCTGTGGATGGAGCCTGATGCGAGGACATTTAGAAGTCATCTTCATAATACAATAAACAGAATGGAGCACCGGGAGATTCTCCATGCCCATTGACCTATGAAAGTGAAAGAAACCATGCGGCCACATAAAGAAAGGAGAGGAAATAAAGTTTCTTTTATGGAAACATTTTTTTAAAACACTCTACATTTCATCACTGGTGAGAACACCCCAGAATGATTAATCAATGTACTTTTCTTAACCAAAATTCACCCCTGACATTCCGTAGAGGGCATAGCTGCATCCATTACAAACTGCTGCAAGAAAAAAAAAAAAAAAAAACAACCCAGCGCCCAACAAGCTGCTGTGCTGCACCGTCTGGGCCAGCAGCTTCGCCAGGGGTCTCCACGAGAGCAAAGGCCGGTGCCTCCCACGAGCCCTGCAGCTGTACCCGGGGCGGGCCGTCAAAACGTTTTCTTTATATACAAATGTCAACATTTCACATAGGAGCCTTGGGCATGTAAATTAGAAGATGATCCTTTATCCAGGCTTACTCCTTACTTTTTTTGCAGAACAATAGCTCTCAAGCCAAGTTTTCAAGAAACGATGAGACGCTTTCTGGGTACAGTGTCTCTGACTGCATCTTGCGGTGGCGGAGTTGACCCAGTGGGCATCCAGAGTTGACAAGACGTCGACAGACTTTCCACACTTTGAAGCATGGATGGACCTTTGTGAATGAAAATAAACCCAGAGGAACTTCTACAATTTAAAACAAAATCCTTGGAAATGACTAAGTAGCAAGATGAGAAGAAAGTTCAGCCTAAGTCCCAGAATATCAATATGTAACAATTGTCTACATCTAACCATCAAGAAAATGGTAAATAGTCTTTCTTAGAAAATGCCTTGCATCGGGTTGAAACAGGTATACAGAAACTCAGTACCTTCTGCTCAATTTTGTTGTGAAACTTAAAATCGCTCTTTAAAAAAAGGGAAATATCTTGCATATGCTCTGTGGAACTGCATTGGATACCACTAGGTAAGCCTTGGTAAGTATTTGCAAACTGAACATTCTAAGGATTTTAAATCTACTCGACACACGCTGTTAGTTAACCTAGTCAGTTATCCAAAAGGGCCAGGTCATCCAGGAGAGGCAGAAGATGTTTTTCCACCTCCAAATATCAGCCTGGATTGCAGATTGGAATAATGACTTCAACAAGACTAAGTTGAAAAGGGTTCGTCATAATGGACCTACTACAATTGGAATTTTAACAAATAGCCATTTTATGCGCTGGTTGAAAAGTTAGCTAATCTGTGTATATATATATATATATATATATATATATATATATATATATATATATATATATATTTTATAAAACATTTCACAAAGAAAATATGTCTCCCACAGACACTGGAATCTGTGACCTTAGCGTTCAGCGTTCCACACTCGCTGGTCGCTGCTCAGTGCTGAGCATGGTGCTCCCTTGGGGAAGGCAAGCAGGAGGGAGACCTAGCCTCCAGGGTGGGGCCCAGGCAGCCTCAGCAGGGCGGGGGCCACTCCAGGCACAGGAATGGGCGCCAGCACGAGTACTGCGAGGACTCAGATGATTTGGAGCCAAGGAAAGCTCTGCAGAGGAGACAAGGTGTGATTTGGGCTCTGACTGCTGCCTGGATGCGTGAGACAGGCAGGGCAGGGAAGAGGGACACTAAGGCAGGAGGGACAGGGTGGCCATGGACTAGGCAGGCAGTGTTCACAGTTTCTATGTTTATGCTAATTCAGACACATAAGAAAAGATATCAAGTAGCATATAAACGTGCAAGTAAAACTTGATACTCTCCAGGTAATGTGCCTTATTTAAAAAATATCTGTGGATTGGGTACAAAAACTAAAAATAATTTTTAAAATAAAGAATGCTTAGGTCATGTTCTCAGACTACAGTATATTAAAATTACAAGTGCACATTAATAAAAATTTAACCAGGGATTTTAATTTATAAACATGTTTGAGACAAGAGGAAACCAAGACAGCAATTATAGAATGTTTGTATAATAACAGTGAACCTCTAAAAGCCAAAGCCTTATTTAGATGAAGTCAGACTCTCATATGTTTATTAAATCTAGAAAGCTAAAAATATGCTTATCATTAGATTGAAGAAATGAAAGAGAGAGAGAGAAACCTGAGGAAACCACGATAACAAAACTCATCAAGATAAAAAGAGAAAATAATGAAATTGGCATACGTAAAAAAGCTCAAAACACCGATGGGTCCAAGCAATGTTTCTATTCAAATTAATAAGATTTTCCTCTGAAAAATCTAACTAAGAAAAACAATTGGCAACAAAGAGCACATCATTATGAATAAGAAAAGAATAAAATCACAAAGTTAGGATATAAAGAATTCTATGATAAGAGATTTTAAAATTTGAATGAAATACATATTTTCAGGAAAATATACATAAACCACAATCAATTCAAAAAGAAATCAGAAGCTCAGATAAGCCACAATAATTTTAAAATCCACCCACCAGGAAACTGAAAACCTAAGTGAGTCAAAGAGAAAACTCCTATCTCTCCACTCCCAAGGTTAAACCAACCAGCCAATCCTATCGTTCCAAATGGATTGATGAGGTCCATCAGACTCCTAAGGTCTCTATGTGGTTTTAACCAATTCAGTCCAAAGACCCATGGACAATGTCCCAATTAGTTTTTCACACAACACATCACATGGATAATCTTGAAACTTCTTGGCTTTAAACAAAAAAACATTTATTATCCCCATTTGGGGGGTCAGCAACTCAGAAGCAACTGAAGTGTGTGACGTGGCCTCAGAGATTTCCCAGAGACTGCATAGGATGCAGGCTGGGGCGAGAGTCATCTGAGGCTTGTCTGAACTGTGCATATAGGTACAAGGGGGCTTATTCCCAGGGCCATTGTCAGGGGCCAACATTGTTCTCTGGCAAGTGGATTCGGTTCTTCACTGTGTGGGGTTCCCTGGAGGTGTTTGGGTACACTAATGCCATGGCAGATACTTCTAGAGTGAGTCATCCAAGCGAGACCAAGGGGAACGGTGCCATGATTCCTTATGACCTAGACTTAGAAGTCACCCACGCATTCTGCCATGTTCTGTTCAGTGAAAGGGAACCACCGAGTTCAGTCCGTCTTCAAGGGGAGATAAATGAGGCACCACATCTTGAAAGAGGGTAGATTTTAAAACACCTACATAATCTGCCTCCTGGCTACAAGTTATTTTTATTTCTCCCACATGCAAAATACACTCAGCTCAGCCAGTCCCAGTGTGTTCCTGATGGCATTAGGCCTGAGTAGAGAACGTTTTCCTGAAGTTGGGTCCCTATTGGAGGTGGCTGCTTGGACACAGTTCCTGAAGTACAGCTCCTCCATACACTGCTCTTGTGAGTTGAAGGGAAAGTTACCCGACCCTCTCACAATCAATAATGGTTGGAGTAAGCAGAAGATAATTGCTATTGGCAGGAAAAAATGAGAGGTATATTGTCGATCTTTAAATCATCCAGGCGTGCCGTGCAGTTTCTCAGATCTCAGTCCTATTCCTGCCTGGGTGCTTGGAACTAGTCTGCTTTTTGAATCATCCTTCCCTCCCCACAACAGGCAATCATGTCCACACACACAAAATTCTCCCATCCTGCTTCCTGTCAATGGAATTCTGGGGTCCAAAGGGCTCTTTCATCTTCTATTGTCTCTGCCCCTTTTCAGGCCAAACGAATGGCATTTACACCAATAATATTTCTTTTTAAAAGTTTCTGGATCTCTTACGACTCTTATTGGAGATTCCTCCCATGAGATGGAAGACCCAGCCACAAATCTTTTCAAGGTAAATTTTTCTCTGCTTGGGTTTTGGCCACAGGACAGCTCTCCTAAGTTTCTTGGAAATACTGTTATTGGGTGAAACCGCTCTCTGAGGCATCGTGTTAGTCTTTCTGAGGTCTAAACAGAGTCATGGAAGGTTAGCTCTCCTGTGAGTGCCCTGGACTTGGCCTTGACTCAGAATCCTTTTCCTAACTCCAGCACTCTGCCTGCTAGAGAGCCAAGAGGTTTAAAAACTTCTCCAAGCTCCTTGCATAGTCACTGATCCTTCTTTTCTGTGTCTTTGTCACTTGAACCTTAACTAGATCACCCAGTCCATTCATCACCGTTCCATATGACCACAGTTAGGGTCTTTCTGAACTTTTCTTTCTGTAATGAGAGGCATCATGTATCAGCATCTTTATTTTTTTTTTATTTTTCTAAATATTTTGTTTTAGTTGCAGATGGACACAATACCTTTATTTTATTTTTATGTGGTGCTGAGGATCGAACCCAGCGCCCTACACAGGCTAGGCGAGCGCTCGACTGCTGAGCCACAACCCCAGCCCTTCATTTCTTATTTCATGTGAATTGGTCAGCATTTCTCTTTTTCGGATCCTAATGTCTGGTTTGTTTTTCAGTAAGTGAGTCATTGTATTGACACCCGCTAGGAAAATAATGCAGTCCTGTCTGCCAGTGTGAGACGTGACCTCAAATGCCCCACTGACGATCAATTCTCAGGACAAAATTTGGTTTGATTCCCTCAGACTTTCTTCACATGTGGATTTCCAGGAACATATTTACAGCCAGAAGTTGCTTGGGTTCAGAGACCATTGTTTAATAAAAACTATCCCCAAAACAAACTTTCTGTGCTCTGATCATCTCCTTTCCTCAGGGCAGATGAGAACAGGAAAGAGCACTTGGAACGGGCAGCAGTGGCCGGGGATGGCGTCCCTGGAACGGTGTCCCTGGAGCAGCAGGGCCCTTCGTTTGCTGTGGAGGAGAGCTTTCAGGCCCGTTTGAACTGACTCCCAGAAGAGCGCAGAGCTGCAGGAAGCTGTTTTAAAGCTGTCTGCCTTGGAGCCCTTTGAATCAAGCTTGGGTTTCTTCCTTGCCCACTATTTCTAGTTCCCAGAAAGGATTCCTCTCTCCCTGTTCCAACATATGCTATTTTGGAAGATGCTGTTCAAAGCCATTCATCCCTCTGTCCTCTCATCCATCATCATGACCAAGTACCCAACAAGGGCAGGGATCCAGGGGCCGAGGAGCTGCACCCAGGCCCTGGCCTGCCCTGATGGGTAGCTCCGTCCCCACTGAGGTCAAAGTCAGGTGACCTGTGTGCTCATCCTCTAACTAGAGTGGTGCACCCTGGGGTCACTGCCTGTGCTCACTGACAATGTTATCCAGTCCGGAGCCTCACACACATGTCCCTGGAGATCAGGTCCCTTAATGCCACCCGAGGACACAGTTGGCATCGTCCTAAGAGCCCGGCTTTCACGTTGGCCAAGAGTGCACTCAACCATCAGGGCAGTCTCGGGAGGCTGTGGGGGAAGGAGCCCTGTTTGAGGTCAGAGACCGGGGGATGCCGGGGAACCTCCCCCATGTCTGTGCTGCCCACAGGGGTGGCTTTACCAATGACTTCTGAACCACCCCAGGGAGGCTCCTGACTCAGTTCACGGCCCCCAAAGGCCGGCCATGTGACCAGAGACAGCTGGACGGCAGGGACCCTGAGAAGACCTTCAAAGGGACACAGGAGTCAGCCAGCACAAGCTCTGATGGTTGCAACATGCGTGGACCCTGGTTGGTCCTCTGATGTCCGCCCAGCACACTTCACGGTCTACCGTCCTTCATTTCACAGCTGGCTCAAGGCGTCAGAACTCCGTCTGCCTGGGCTTGGACCTGTGCTCCCTTCCCATCCGTGGCTCTGCTGGGGCCCTGTCGTAGACCACCAGGGAACTGAGCTTAGCATGAAGCTGCCACTGTGGACAGGCGGTCACATGCAGTAATAAGCAGCCCTGCTCCTAAGTGGTTAAGACCACACACACCCTCCTCACTCATGCTACAGGACCACCTCGAAGAGAAGGGGGCTCAGGTTCCAGAGGGAAGCTCTGACTCCCGCATACACCCCAAGGGGGAGGGCTTCCGTCCAATTGTTCATTGCTTCATCCCCAGCAGCTCGAAAGATAGACCTGTGTCGAGCCAGGGAGCAGAGCTCCAGCCACCTCACTGGGTGCTGAGAGGGTTTAGAGAGGCCACGCATGCTCCAAAAGTCCCAGGACACCTGGTTGGGCCTGCTGTGAGCCTGTGGGATGTCACAGGCACGTGTCACTAAAACTTTCAAGACTTAGTTCCTCCTCCATAAAATGGGGAGGGAAATAATGTTACTCCTCCATCTACTTATGATAATTACAAAAATCCAATGAGATGATAGATGTGAAAATATTTTGGAAAGTCAAGAGATTGGAAGTAAAAATAAACATACTTCTACTTTATATACAGTGATAATTCACCACCAGTATAACTCCCTCAGCTCTCTGCTAGGTGACTCCTGAAAGTCAACGGCAGTGATTTAAAGTTTTCTGAGAATTTTCTCTACATTTCACCACATTGAAGACAGCGCTTCCTGTCCCACCCAGGAAATCCACTGGAGAGGAACAAGTGAGGGGGAAGGGTGAGAATGAGCCTTGTCGGCAAGAGGCGAGCCTGGGCACTCGGTGGGCACAGACGACGGCTTCCTTTCCTCTCCTTGGCTGCTCACACTGCAAATCCGCGAGATCCATGACAGGTTCCCAGCGTGTGCAAATTAGGCAGAGCTGCAGTCGGTGCCTGCAAGGTGATGCGCTGTCCCATGCCTTCTCTCCTCTTCTGACTTCTCTCTCTTCCTGGCTCCCTGCCTCTCTCTTCCCTGTCCACCTCCCTCCCACTCTCCTCCTCTCTCTTCTCACTTTTCCATCAATCTCATTTCTCTCTCTGTTCTGGTTTGAGATACCAAGATTTCTCAGAGATACACATGACCTGGTGCATAGCTGCGCTGACCTTGGAGGCCTGGTGATCTCATCCGCGAAAGTTCCTGCACCTAAGCCAGTTCCAGAAGCCCTCTGCCACCCCCACGTCTGACTCGACCAGAACTGGACTGCACTGGGGCCTGTACCCTGCAGCACTGTTGTCTGCAACCCGCTCTCATGGAAAGGATTTCCTCTCACAACACATATGCCTCAGAGCTGGGGGTGGTGGGGGTGGTGCTGCTGCTGGTGGCAGTAAGAATGGTGGTGATGATGGTGGTGATATGGTGGTGATGATGGTGGCGGTGATGGTGTGGTGGTGGTGATGGTGATGGTGATGGTGGTTGTGTTGGTGATGGTTTTGGTGATGGTGGTGGTGTTGGTGATGGTTTTGGTGATGGTGATGATGGTGATGGTGATGGTGATGGTGGTGGTGGTGGTGATGGTGGTGGTGATGGTGGTGGTGGTGGTGATGGTGATGGTGATGGTGTTGGTGTTGGTGATGGTGGTGGTGATGGTGATGGTGATGATGGTGGTGATGGTGATGGTGGTGGTGGTGGTGATGGTGATGATGGTAGTGATATGGTGGTGATGATGGTGGTGGTGATGGTGTGGTGGTGGTGGTGATGGTGATGGTGATGGTGATGGTGATGGTGGTGGTGGTGGTGATGGTGATGGTGGTGGTGGTGGTGATGGTGGTGGTGGTGGTGGTGGTGATGATGGTGGTGGTGATGGTGGTGGTGATGGTGATGGTGAAGATGGTGTTGATGAACAGGTACTTGTCCTGTTTGCTCCTAGTTGCCACTGCCTGACCATTCCTCCCCCATACTCCTTCTGCTCTCAAGGGGAGCTGGTGAACAACAAGGAGCAAAGCACCTGCCCACTACCACCACCCTAACCACCTCTACCACCTGGCCCTGAGTTACATGTGGGAGTGGATCTGTCATCCAGCATCCTCCGCCATCTGCAATCCCTTACAGTTTTTGTCCCCCGTCAAGCCGACCCCTTGATCTTCCCCCTCAGTTGCTAGCAGTTCTGGAGACTGCTGTGTGATCCTCCCTGCACTCCAATGCCTGTCCTTAGTCTCAAGGTCCTCACCATCCTCGTTGGGCTCTCTGGTTCGCCCTGTGAGCTCGTAGCTGATGACACCATCCACTGGCTCACTGGGAAGCACTGAGGACACCCTCAGCACATTGGGGTTGGTCCTCTGGTCCGGCTGGCTTCAGTGCAGCTGAGGGACCTCCAGCTCCCACTGACTGACCTTCCAGCTTCAGGCTGCTCCTCTGAAGCGTCTCCGGCTTTCCCCAAGCTGTGAAAGTGTGGGTCAGCTAAAACCTCACGGGTGACCCTTAACCAATGGAATTGGAATCCAGATGTCCCCACACTACTGTGTGCAGTCAGGCAGGTGTATCTAGGGATGGAGGAGAGTGGCCAAGGAAGGGGGAGGTGACTGGTCTGCAGGACGATCAGGAGATTCACTGTGATGAATTTCTGCATTTGACCCGAGCTCCAGTGTAGACAGACGATTCTCCCTCGTCCTATCTGCCCGTCCTCCTGGAAAGGACCCGACGGCTTCCCCCACAATGGCACTGGACCTCTCCAGCAGGAGTGAGGACTTGTGAAGTGTGTGTGGTGCTGCTCCAAGGGGACAGCAGGGGAAGGGAGCAGCTAGCAGTCCTGGAGCAGGGGAATGTGAGGGGCACAGAGCCTCCCCCTCAGCGTCCGCTTCTTCTCAGTCCCGCACCTGGCACTGTCCCTGTGTAGTAACAGCAATGACGGTGCAGCCCCCTGGGCTTCCCTGTACTGAACCAGGAGTCGCGGGTCTCCAGGCTGCTCCAGTGGCCATCGGGGGGCTGGTGGGGGCTGCGAACAGACACCTGAGACCTGGGAGGAGGAGGAGGCCTTTGAAAGGCAGGAGAAGGACGGGTCAAGGAGGTGGTGAGAGTTCCCAGAGGCCATGGAGGGAAGCAGGGCACCAGCACAGCCTCAGGGCACAGCTGCCTCTGGGGCTGCGATGGAGTGGGGCAGAGAGAGGAGACATTTGTAGGCCATTTCCAGGGCACTTGTGGGCTGTGCCCGAGCTCTGTCCTTTGTTCAGGGGATTTCTGCGACACCACCGGTCCCAAGTGCACTTTCCTATCCAAATGCTGTTTTTTTGCATTCACTTTCTCAAAGCCTGGCTCGCCATGAGCCCTGGGTTATTTTAGATGATCTGGAAGCAGCCTGCCACCCATTTTCCCTCCCCAGGACTGGCACTGAGTGGCGGCGGTGTGACACCCTGCTGTGGGCATGGTCCCTTGCAATGGCAAAGGCCAGGCAGCCTCCTGAGCCTGGGGTGAAACCCCTGCCCGTCTGCATCTGTGGCCCCCTCCCCAGTGTGCTATCTGTGAGCAGTGGCGCTCTCCCAACCATCAGCAGGCGAGGAATTTGGAGGCATATAATACACACCCAGGGTGGTAATGCACTGTGGCGAAATCATCTTCAGTAACCGCAGCTTCAGCTCATACACGGCTGTTAGAAAAGCAACCAGAGGAAAAAAGGAACAAAAGAGAAGACCCTCCTATTAAATGGTCCATTTCTAATCTGGAGTGACTTGTAAAAATTCATCAAATAGAATACTGGCTGTGTGACCTTTGTATCTTATATGACCATTCTGTGCTTTGTGACCCCTAGACTCATCTAAGTCTTGTGATGAAGAAAGATTCTAAAAACAAATAAGGGGATTGAACCTCATGAGTTCTAAGATTCTCCTGAGACAAAATTCTGAGTTTTTTTTTCCTCCCCTCACTCTTGCAAAACATGAGCCTCTTCAGGTTGTGGGTGCCTCGTCTTCTTTAACTTCTGATGGCAAATTTAGCAGGAAGGGCTGGAGTGGCAATGCACGTGAGAGACAGACCTCTCCTGTATTACAGGTTTTAAAAGCTCCAGATTGCTTGGGGATGTGGCAAGGCCCTGGAGGTCCTGAATGGTCTCTGCTGGCACATCCTTGACCCCAAGCTGCACAGAGCTGAGCCTGGAATGATCCCCAAATCACTGAGCACTCTCCACAATTCTGTGAGTGAGGCCCAAGGTACCTGGGAGCTGCACAGTTCCAGCCATCGCCTTCACATTCCACTCTGACATTCCTCCCTTGGGGAGGCATTGTCTAAGGGACATAGAGGACGTGACCCCCAGGCCCTCATTCAACCCCCTGTGCTTCCAGGCTGCCAACTGAGCCTCCCTCCGCTGAAGGCTATTAAACCATGAGACCAAAAGAAGCTGAACCCTTTACTCCAAAACTAAAATAATACATCGTTTCCATCAAAACCACTTTCCTCTAACGTTTCTGAAAAACTGAAGGATGAATTCCACGTTGCTTCTTCATTATAATTGCTTGGCTTTTATGAAGCAAAGTTTGCTTTTCATGGGAAAAGGCTTCAGCAAGGCAGAGAAAGCCCACAGATGTCGTCCCTGTACTCTGCAGAGAAACCAAAAATATGTTGGCGCTTAAAAATAACCCTGCATTTTGCAGGTAGCTCCTCATTCAATATCAAGGGTCCTCCTCTCCAGAGCGAGTGTTCGTAATGCTAAATTAACTGTTAGCAAGTATTTTTCAATAGTCCAATTTATGCTAATTCAAAAACATTCCTGTTCCCAAGCAGATGATTTTTACCTCCCAAATTGCGGGACTTTCCCATTAGCGGCTGAGGAGTCGGGTGCCGTGAGGAGCGTCCTTCTGGGTGGCTTCTGGGCTCCTGGTCGTGATGGCTCCGTGGATGTGGTACAGGGCTCGCCTGGGAACTTGGTGGTGACAGCAGCTGTGTGTGCTTGGCTGTGGGCTGTGGATGTGACCTGTGCAGTGTCTGCGGGGGAAGGCCACCAGCCTCAGGGAGCCAGACGCCACCCTGGAGCAGTTGCTGGCCCCTCCCAAGGGCACCCCTGTCCCCTTCTCACCCTGCACCGAGATCATCATGGACTCTGCCGGTGGGACAGAAACCAGAGCCAAGACCCCCGCGGCTCTGAGCTTCAGGGTCCTCTAGGGGCCGAGGTCTCACCTGGGGGAGGATGGCTCTTTGTTCCCTCTGGACTTTGAGGTGAAACCCAGGCTCACTCGTGACAAGGGGACTCCTCGGCCTGGCCTGGCCCAGCTCCCTGCCCGCTGTTCCACGGCTCCTTGACCTGCATGGCCCTCTGTCACTTCCCGCTCTGTCCCCCAGACATTCTCTGGTCACTCCCAGTCCCAGGGCTGTGCCATGCTCTGCCCTGGGCAGGCAGCAGAGGCCCTCCGGGCCAGGCGTGGTCCTCCTTCCCCGCGCCGTCAGACGACTGAACGTTGTCTTCGCCTGAGGAAGCTCAGGGACCATGTGCAGCCTGGTGACAGCAGTGCCTGAGTCTGAGGACCCTGGCCTGGCAGGAACGCCAGGAAGGTCTGACGGACAAGAAGGTCCCTCCCAGCCCACGGCTCCCCAGAGCTCCGAGACAGGGACTGTCCCTTCTTTTGGGCTCTGAGTGGAGGCTTTACCATGGGAGAAGTGCCAGGGGCAGCCCTTCATCTCCTGTTCAGGGGACACTGCACTCGGGGCACCCTCAGGAAGCCCACCTTGTGGCGTGGCAGCAGACTCCTGTGGAAGTCTGGGGAGAAGCCGTCTCAGCCTGTGGGTGGCATTCTGGGACAGCACGGTGCAGGGCGTTTCCCCTGCATCATTTGAAAGCAGCTGCCTGTGATGGCCGCGGATCAGTGTTTACTCAACAAGGAGGACTTCCAACATGGCCCCAGGACAGCCACGGACACCAAGAAATTAACAGGGATGCATCCCTGTCACCCAATGCCCAGACTCCAGGAGGTGGTGCCAAGTGTCCCGGGAGAGTCCAAAGTAGCAAATGATCCCGTTCCGAAGCACGGGTCACAGTTGCTTGTCACGTGTCTCCAGTCTGGAAAGACACCCAGTGGCCGGTGCTGTTGAAGACTTAGGCAAGTGTTTCTGCGACGGCCTACGGAGCTGCCACTCAGCAACCCAGCCCTCGCCTTGCAAGTGGATTCAGAGCCATGTAGGGTTGGCGCCCACCACCTCTCCTCTCAGAGTTTCTCCCAGGGTTCTAGAAAGACAACTCACCCCAACAGCCTCTTCCCTGCTCTGGGCTCCGCCTCTGAACCCTGCATAGCAGTGGAACCGCGAGCGGCGGGGCCCTCCCTTCGAGTCTTGCGGTGCTTCCTGGTGACGTGGTTCTGATTCTCTGCATTGGCAGGGACTTCGGGTCTTAGTGCATGGAATGGGGGGCCATGCACTTTACTCTGTCGCCTTGTGATGCTGTTCTCTTCTATTTTTTGAAGAGGGTGGAGCCTGCCAGCCTTTCCCCTGTTAAATTAGTGGTTTTCCCTTCTTAATTAATAGATATTTGGGGAGAAGATGTCTTAAGATTTTGAAGATATCCTGTGCCTCCTCCAACTTGCAGTTAGTTATTTGTTGACTTATATCAATATGGACCCAGGGAAAATTCTTACTTGAGTCAACCTGTTGCTATTGTTATTTACTGTGATGTTGGGATTGACCCCAAGGTAACTAGTCCCCTGCAGCGGCTACATGCTGGCTGCATCAGTTCTTGAGCATGTCCTTTCATCCTGGCTCAGAATGTTCTAGGCTGTCTTGAATACCCAGCTGTTTCTCCAACATGCCAGATTTGCTTCCTTGGAGAATGATATTTAGCAGCCAAAGGATGGATTGAATTTACCACTTGCCAGTGTTAGAAATAAGAATTAATTAGTAGTGACAGAGTAAGGCCAGGTGCCAACAAGGCTATGGGGCTGGCGAAGACATGGAGTCCCCTCCTGGTGGCAGAGGGGACAGCATGACTGCTGGAGGACCCTGTGACATGCCCTGGGGTCTTCAGAGCGACGGACAGAAGACCAGGAGTGCAGTGCCAGCCACCAGGTACAGCCCAGAGTGACAGCTCCCACCGCCAGGAGGATGAGAAGTGCACCCCCAAATGCCCAGCTCTGAGGCCTTGCAGAGGGGCAGTGGAGAGCCACCAGGTGGGCCTAGAGGAGGGCATCCATGCCATGTCTGGCTCCCACGAGAAGGTCACAGCCTTCAAAGAAAATGAAGGCTCAGAATTGAATAAGGAAAACGTGCAATATTTCACTTTCTATGGGTGAGACAGCCCTGGAGAGTGGGACAGTGACAGAGGCGGACAGAGAGAGGCGGAGAGAGACAGAGTGACAGGGAGAATGGAGAGAGAGGGAGAGAGAAGGGCTGTGGTGTCAGACCCAGGCAGAGGCCCTCTTGGACCCTCCAGTCTCAGGGAAATGACAACATGAGCAGCTGGTGTCTGACCGTGTGGCAGGTGGTACTGTCATTGGCCAGTGCAGGAATTCATGAGGGCAGAGGCTGAGGGGCTCAGTGGGCGGCTCTACGTATGGGACCCTACCCCAGGTGCCTCTACTCTGAAGGTACCTCTTCCTTCAAAAATGCCACCTTACTAAAGGTTTGCTGTGGCCTCCGTGTGTGTGTGTGTGTGTGTGTGTGTGTGTGTGTGTGTGTGTAGAGAAAGAGAGAGAGAGACTGATTTTAATGAATGGCTCATGCTCTTGCGGGGCTGGCAATTTCAGAGTTTGTAGGGCAGGCCAGCTGGGAGGTCGGCAGGAGCTGACCCTGTGGTCTTGAGGTAGAGGTCCTTCTTCTCCAGGAAGCTGTCTTGCTCTTAAGACTTCCACTGATTGGATGAGGCCCACCTCCGGTATCAAGGGTGGTCTCTCTAGTCACTTATTACAGACACAAACCACATCCACAAACATGCTCACAGCAACACCTATGTTCTGATCACTCACCTGGGTGTTTCATCCATTGCCAGACTGCTGCAGACTACACCACAACTCTAAAAATAACTCCTGGGAATTATCAAAATGAGCCACGTCTGGTATCAAACATCCAGGAGTCCCCACTTCCCTCTGGAGCTGGGGACACCGAAGCTGTCACAGGGCCTGAGAGGATCAGCAGCTTCTTCATGGGGATGAGGAATAAACTGCACACCAACATCAGCAGGATGGGGAGGGTGACTAACCCTGCGGGTCTCTGCTTTTCTGAGCCGTCAACAAGACTGTAGATGATTTTCTGAGAAAGCATGTTGCAAAAAAGTAGCAAAAGTTCCCAGGAAGACTTTAAAAAGTCAGTACAGTATTAAAAAGTAATCAGAGATAGAACTACAAAGAAAACTGAAAGTCCATCTAACCCAAGAAGACCTCCACGAACATGAGACACCAGGTTTGACCCCAGGAAGGCAGGTGGAGGAGGCGACGATGAGATCTGTACGGATTAAACAGACCAAGCCTTTACATGAAAGGATGACCTTAAAATTGATTCAAATATAGTTTCTTTAAAAACCAGGAAGCAATCTTCAAGCACCGAGGGTGGTTTTAAATAGAAAAAAAAAAAATTTCTGTTTGCTAAATATAACTTGTAGACTGCCCACTTTGAATAAAGGTGCAAAGAGAGCACATATTAAGTTGGGTGAAGTAAAGGTGGATTTTAAATAAGCCAGTCCACATTTGGGAAGGCCAAATTGTGTGACAATTGAATTTGCCTTTTGAGCTTCCTGGCAACCAAAGCAAAAATAGACTGATTTTAATGAATAAGTCTATGCTATGGCGGGGCTGGCGATTTCAGAGTTTGTAGGAGCTGACCCTGTGGTCTTGAGGTAGAGGTCCTTCTTCTCCAGGAAACTGTCTTGGCCAGTGCAGGAATTCACCTTCCTGTTCTGGAGCATTATGCTCTATAGGCAATATCACCCCCAAAGGGTGGAAATCTGTTCTTAGAGGACAAAAATGTCTTATTTTTTAACATAAAAACATAAATATACAAAGCTACATAAACATATAGTATATTTGTGCTATTAAAATTTCACTGTGGGGAATGATTAGGGGGAAATGGGTTCTCAGAAGGCCTAGAAAGGCAATTGTGAAAATCAGATTCAGAACACAGCTCCGGGCTGGGGATGTGGCTCAAGCGGTAGCGTGCTCGCCTGGCATGCGTGTGGCCCGGGTTCAATCCTCAGCACCACATACCAACAAAGATGTTGTGTCCGCCGAGAACTAGAAAATAAATATTAAAAAAAAAAAGAAGAAGAACACAGCTCCTCAGAGTCCAGCCCTGAACCTCCCCCCAGAGGGCCTGGACCGGGAGACGCTGGGCACACACCAGCACTTCTCCCACTGACACTGGAAAGCTGTGCAGTGTGCCGGCCGCCTCCCCGCACCCCCAACTCTCTTCTGTTCTCTATGCACTTCCTGGATCTGGAGACCTGTGTGGGCAGCCTGCCAGGGGGCCATGGCAGGTGGCAGCTGGGTTGTGGTGGGAGGCTCTCCTGGGTTGGGGACAGGGAGAACGGCACCCGGTGCCATTCCACTGCGATGCCTATAGGGCTCCCCTCAAATAGCCCACAGCCAGGGCTGGACTCGCACTGTCCCAGGTGGGTGTGCCCATGTCACTGTCCAGGACGGTGCATGATATGCAGTGTGTCTACACCAGATGACGGGCATCTGTCTTGGAGAAAGAGCTCGGACTCATGAAGAAAAGACTGGCATGTTCACAGGCGTCCGCAGCAGCACATTCTCCTGGACGACCTGTGTTTGGAAAGAGGGGCAGTGGGGCCCTTGTCCTCCTTGTTTCCTGCCACCTACGATCCAGCCTTGAGGGCCTAGAGAAAGCTCCAAGTACCCAGGCCTCCCAAGTTAAATGGCACCCTGCAGGGATTGAAGCCCTCTCTCGGATCTGCAGCAGCAGAGGAGGATTGAAGGAGCCTCAGGATGTAGGCAGAGGGCAGGAGGGGGAGGATGGCTTCCGAGTGCCCTCCTGTTGGCCAGGACACAGACACAGAGGGACCCGTGCTCTCTAGCGGGCTCCAAATCAGAGGCGATCAAGACACACGAGTTCATCTTTGAGACACTAGAACAGAGAGAGCTGCATTTGTACTTTAGATTAAAGGATAAAGACAAAATCAGCAGACACTGAGTCTTTTTAAATAACATTTTATTTTTCATTGTCAATGATTAACTTTGAAGCCTACTAGAAGAGTATCATGATCATGGTGAATAAAAAAATATAGATGATAGAATAAAATATTAGGTTATACAAAGTTAGTCCTTAAAAAATCATTGTCCACCAACATTTTCAGGACTTTGGAGCTCTGAAAAACAAAACTGAATCTTTGCGCGTGTTTTTTTTATTTCCAGAAGTTAGGAATTAAAAACACGTACTGAGAATCCTTTGCAGATGTCTATTACAATCCACAGAAGGACCGCAAAAATTAAAACAAGTCCTAGGAACCATCATATATACAAACTTCTGTACAGAACCAGGATGCAAGTAATCCATCCCATGGAGACCGTCTTTTGTGGCAAACGCGTTCTTTTTCACAATAGAGTGGAAATTCAATTTTGCTATATTCATATTTGATCCAGTATTCTTAATGTCATTTCTGCCCCATAAATTAGTAACTGTTCAGTAGCTGAGAAATATCCTATTTTAAATTATACCAAGAGAAATGAGGAACTGCCCTGGAAAGGCTGAACTGAGTTGCCTAACGTAGGTGGAGGGTGGAGTCAACCAGGGCACAGTGACACAGTACAGCCAGGAGGGGCTGGCCACACAGCCCGCGAGCAAGAGCAGGGCCCGACTGCAGAGGACGGGGATCCTAGCACAGCGCCGCGCCCCTGCTCAGGGCGCCGTCTCCCACCCTGGGATCAGCCGAGCTCCTGCTGACCCAAGTCATTTGGCACAAAAAGAAAGGACGCTCGGGCAGACTGAGGCTCGCTCCACGGCGCCACCCTCGGGGCCCAGCTGTGATACACTCGGTGGATGTCCTGTCCCCATCACCACCATGACACTAAGGGCCACTGGCTGCATGGTAGCATCAACTCCTTTGAAGGAAAAGCCACGGCAGTGAAGAGGAGACACGGCCGGCCCGTGAGGTAAACAGCAGACAGAGGCGAGGAGGGGAGGACAGACGGACGCCTCGCGGCTCTCACTGCACAATCCCCGAGTCCACCGATGTCTGCTTGCGGGTCGTCTTGGGCGGGGGAGGCGGGGGGGTTTTGCTGGGCAGCGGAGGTGGCAGATGCTAGAAAACAGGAGGAAGAAGTCACATGACTGAGGTTCCCACAGAAAGCTCCCGTCTCCACGTGGGCTCACGGCACAGTGGCCCTGGTGGGGGCTTGCCCTGCACTGGCTCTTGTGTGATGGGGCTCCCTCCTGCCTGGCTCAGGGCTGGTAGGACCACGACACCCAAGCCAAGCACTTTCCACCAAGCCTGCAGGGCCTGAGCAGCAGCACCTCCACCCTGTTGGTGATGCTCTCCGGGGAACACCCTCCTGCCTGGGCTGAGAGCCAGGGTCGCAGGCTGCTCCTGGAAAGGGCAGAAACTCAACACCTCGGCTCCATGGGCTCCATGGCCTTTGCTGAGGGCAGAAAGCAGCCAGCGGCCGTAGGTGAGGGAAGGGCCACAAAACTTTATTTACAAAACCAGGTGGCCAGCTGGACTGGCCCACAGGCCACAGATGGCCTCAGATTCACAGAAAGAACTTGGACTCATGATTGTAGAGCTGACAGAGAAACACCCGTCCTAACGGAACGTCAGCGGTGTGACAGACTACGGCAGCTCTGTCCTGTGGTTCTTTGGACCCTCTTGCCCCTCACAGACACCTGACCAGTGAGTCTCCGTGGGCCTGGGTCAGCGTGAACCTGCGAGGAGTGAAGGAGTGAATGGAGACTCGAGCAGGTCAGGGGCTGGACGAGGTGCCAGAGCACCCCACCCAACTTCAGGGTGAGGGTGGTCTTCACAGCTCACAGCGGGGCTGGCATCTAGCAGAACGTGAGAAAAGACCTTCTCAAGAGCAGAGCCGAGGCCCAGGCGTCTCTCCCCGTTGCCCAAGCTCCTCCGATTCACACACAAGTAACCGCAAGGACGCCCTGTGCTGAGCAGAGCCAAGCAGAACTGCAGCCGTGACACATGGCGCCCTGTGCTGAGCAGAGCCAAGCAGAACTGCAGCCGTGACACACGGCCGTCCTAGAAAGGAACGGGGACCAGGGACCCACAGTCTTTCCAAGGTCGGGAGGAGCAGGCCAGACGGACGACGCTAGAGATGCCCTTGGCGGCCACATGAATGTCGGGCTGCTCACCACCGAGCAGGGTGACAGCTCAGGTGACTGGTCCTAAGTGCCATCGTGAAAGAGATGACAGCGTAAAGCAGCAGCAGCCAGAGGCAGAGTTGCCTGAAAGCCTGAGGCCACCGAAGAGAGTGACAGGAGGAGTGGATCACCCCCACAGCAGACGATGAGCATCATCCTAAAACAGTTCAAGGTGGCACCCCAGGAAGGGCAGTGGCCAGTTACAGCACCCGGGCCACCAGCCTGTCCCCTAACACGCTCTCGAACTCAAGTACATTAACAGGAAACAAGGAGCAGAGAGAGTCGGGCAAGTCACCTGAGTCCTCACCCTGTGTGGGTAAGGGCACCCTCAGAAAGACGTTCCCAAGACACGACGACAGAGAGACGTCACCCCTGAGATGATCTGTGACCAAGACAGACCTGGGAGTGGTTCTAAGTTCAGAACCTTGAGTTGACTAGTGCAGGGACCTGGGAGACGTTCTTAATTTTCTGTTAGTGAAAACAAAGACGCGATCTGTCAAGCCATTAAGAAAACAGCCCCCAGGCAAGGCTGGGTCCCCTGGACCTCGTCTCCTTTGGTGCTAACACGTGGTCACAAGTGCCAGAGAAGGTGGGGTTTACAGAGGGTGCCATGAGCCCTTCCCGCCTCCCGGAAAGCCCCCTTCAGGGTAACCTGGTCCCTCCTCCAGGGCAGGTTCCCCACTGTGACATCTCTGTGGGGACAGCGCCTATGTGAATGGCACTCAGGAGAGTCCCCTGTCCTTTCAATGTCCAGGAGGATGCCCCGTACTTAGTTCTCTTACACAAAAGGGACGGTCAAAGAGACACTGTTGGCCGACGCCCTCTCTCCTGCTCTCGCACAGGAAAGAGGAAAGATGAGCAGTGCTCAGGGAAAGAGTCCCCATAAAAACAGAAAAAGGAAAGGAAAGAGAAAGGGACAAGGCATGCAGAACTCACGACATCTGTGAAGGGAAAAGCCCACCTCGGGCGGCCACTTCACCCTGTGGCCTCAGCGCTCGGCGGGAGCTCTGCAGCCCTGTAATTACTTGATGGAGGCTGAAGAGCAAAAAATCCGACCCCCTGCACAAACATGAACAGGGACATTTACTCTTCAGACTGAGCTGATTTGATTTTATAAGACTGCAAATAGCGTGGCCCGGGGACGGGCCTGGCAGTGGACATTCTCCCGCTCCTGTGTAAGTCACACACAGGCCTCCTCCCCCCGAGGGCTGCTGCAGAACCCAGGCCCTGAGCAGCCGGTGGGGGGGACTGGTCGGAAGTATGGGGGTGAGGGACACGTGACAGCAGCCTTACAGCCCAGAGTGCGGTGTGGTGGCCCTAGAAGGATGCTTCTAGAACCAGCAACTGGCACAGAGGCCCTGGCTCAGATGGCTTTTTGAGACTTTTCACCAAGATTGGCATGAGGGGCAGGCTCAGGAACACCTCAGACAGGACTGATGATAAAACAGTGTCCCAGGCGCTGGTCTGGAGGCAGCTGGGTCACTCCAGGTCACGGTGCAGAGGGTACCGAGGCTGGGGGCACTGTGAGGGGCAGCCGCGCCCTGTGTGAAGTCAAGCTGGCTCCCTCTGCAGATCCTCCGAGCAGCCAGGGCCTGTAGCAGCCCAGGAGCCACCAATGTGAAGGTGACATGGCAGGAGGAACTGCAGGGACAGAGCTCCTCTGGGGCCAGGCGGGTGCACGGTGGGTGTGCGCCACCCCTGGGGACCACACGGCAACTGCAGGCTCATAGACCCCTCGGAGGAAAGCTGCTCCGCAATCAAGATTTCACCAGCATTGCCTCTGCAGAGGGGTGGCCCGTATGACTGTTTGGAGCGCCTGTCCCTCCTCCTCCTCCTCCTCCTGGGTGCAGCCCTGGCTGTGCAGTTCTCTGCAGAACCGTGATGCAGGACCGTGGGTCTTGGCACAGTCCTCAACACGTCGACAAAAGCAAACTGAGTCCGTCATATGATTTATCCCACCAGCCCAAAGCAAACCTGCTGTCCTCTGGAAGGAGAGGTGTCACCCAGTCCTGGGTCCCAGACCCCCACTCACCCTCTGGTGTGGAGGAGGGGGCGGAGGTGTTGACGAGCCCATCAGGTCCTGGTTTTCCATCAGATTCCCATAGTCTGCCATGCTGCCCTTGAGGGGCAGAGGGGGCGGGACGTCAGCCACATCCACCCCGGTCACGCCGTTCAGCTCCAGACCTAGGAGAGCGGGATCTGATGAGAACGAGACAGACACCCTTATGAGCTGATGGCTCGCAGGGCTGCTCCTGGGTCTCTGTGTCAGCAGAGCACAGGGCAGGGAGGGGTAGAGAACACAAAGTTGGAATTCCCTTCTGGTGGAATATTCTAGAAAGGAGACAGCAAGTTTAAAACCAGAGCTTAAAGTGAGGCATCTGTTGTGAAAACACAGGTCAACATGGTCCCTCCCCTCCCCGGCTGGGGCCCCTTTACTTTGGAAGCATCTGCACGGTAGGTGTCATGGGCACTGCCTAGGACTGTGGTGTTCCAAGCCCTGCCAGGGCCATGTCCCCAGCCTGCCCTCCCCGCCTGCAGACCCAGGGCCCCGTCCTGGCCTGCTCTCACTGCCTGCAGACCCAGGGCCCCTTCCCCGGCCTGCTCTCACTGCCTTAGAGCCAGGGCCCCGTCCCCGGCCTGCCCCCACTGCCTGAAGAGCTCCCTCAAGTAAAGCCACACACACAGCCTCCACCCACTGTCCACTTTCACCAGGACAACCCCGACCCTGGGACACGAAGGTGTCAGGAGTCACGGTCACTGTGGCTGCTGCCTTACATGGGTGGAGAGGACAGTCGATGGATACAGTAATGGGAAAGAAGGCCTCTCCATGGGGTCACCGAGGCAGGCACCTCCTCGACTCCTCGTAGCCTCTTGGAGGCGATTCATTTTCTTTCACATCAAGGAGAGAAAGTGAAACTCTGATGTGTGACTCAAAAGTGTCCCCAGTGCCTCCACTGATGACAGATCCTTCCTCAGAAGAGGTGCCCTGGGGGACGAGGAAGCTCTGCCCTGCAGTGGGGAGGGTCCTCAGGAGTGGTGACTGTGGGTTGGATCGTGGTAGAACAGTCGTGACATAAAATTTGCCGATTTGACCGTCTTTCAGTGCACAATTCAGTGGTGTGGATCATACTAACAGTATGGTGCAGCCCTCAGGCAGTGACCACCTCCTGCTCCCAGCACCTGGACACCTCTGCTCTGCTTTCTGCCCCCACAGGCCTGCCATCCTAGACACCTCACATGAGCAGAGTCCCGAGGCCCCGTTATGACGACTTATTCCACTGGCTCACTGTCTTCCAGGTTTGTCATGTGGCGGCCTGCGTGGGAGCGCCACGGCTCTCGTATGGCTGAATCGTGTTCTATTGCACAGATACTTCTCGGAAAGCACCTTTTATTCATCTGCTCATCAGCTCATGGACACTCGAGTTGTTCCACTTTTTGACTACTGTGAATGTGTTGCTACAAATGCTCACATTAAAATACCTGTTTGACCCCGGTTTTCAATTCTTTGGGGGTGCAGACCTCGGACTAGCATTGCTGGGTCATATGGTAATGCTACACTTAACCTTTGGGGAACCACCAGACTATCTTCTGTAATCATTGTAATGGTGCCTGTTCTAAGAAAAACCATTTTTTCAAAAAAGATCATGCAGTAATAGCATAAGGCTGTGGAGACGGCCCCTGAGCCCCTCTCTATCCCATGCCCAGACACCCTTTGCTCACTGAGCTGCTTATGTAGACAAGACACTCAGCACCTGGCGGTCTCCAGACACAAGGCAGGAAGAAAATCAGGCACAAAGGACACTTGTTCTCTGCCTCACAGCCCCCCTGTAGGGCAGTGCTCTCCTGCCTGGCGGCCCCGGGAAGGAGCAGGCTCCCTGTTCTGCTGCGGCCCTCACCCTGCTCCTCCCTGTCAGGATTCCTCCTCTCCGATGGGTCTGAGCTCAGTGGTGAAGAGCTGGTTACCACTTGCAGTGGATTGGATAGTATCTTTCCAAGATGTGGACCTACAAAGTCCATTCAGAACCTCTGAGTGTGACCTTACTTGGACCTGGTCTTCACAGGTGTAATCAGTTAAGGATCTTGACATGAAATCATCCTGGACTTAGGGTGGACCCTATATCCAGTGACTGGTGTCGTTATGAGAGGGGAGGGTGTGGGGGAGGTAGAGAGTCAGAGACTGGAGTGATGGGCCACAGCCCAGGAACATCAGGGGTTGCCAGAGCCGGAAGATGGGGGGCAGTCCTGGACCGGATCCTCCCCCAGAGCCCACACAGGACCCAACTTGCCAACACCTTGATTTCACACTGTGGCCTCAGAACCACGTGAGAGTATGTTCCGTCAGTGTGAGCCACCCCCTTTGTGGTAATTGTGTGTCGGCTGTAGAAATTGGTGCAAACCAGAAAAAATAAGTTCTGCTGCTCTGCCTTCCGTCCCACCTGGAAGAGCTTCTTCACTCCACATTCCTCCCAGACGTGGAAGGCCCAGGACCCTGGAGTGCCTCAGGACCCGGTGATGAGGGAAGGGGCTGCCCCTGCACCTGTCAAGTCCCTCCAAGGAGGGTACAGGGCCTGCACAGACCCCCGCACTCTGCCTGCGGAGCTCTGCAGCCCCGGACTGGGCTGGGCCTGACCTGTTGGAGTCCAGATCCCCAGCCCACGCCGGGGACACCCTACGGGTCAGGTGCTCATCCCAGGGCCCTCCGTAGCCCACACTCTCCATCCCATCTGCTGTCTGGAGAAGGGGTCCTCACTGTGGAGCCATCCATCAGGGGGTCCCAGAGCAAGGCACAGTGTGTGTCCAGTGCAGGCAACGCTCCACTTACTGGACTGAACACTGAAGCTGAGCTTGGCCCTTGGTGTGACTGGAGGGGGTGTTTGCTGGGACGACGGTGACGTCGGGGACACTGAGAAGCGCCTTTCACTTCCAATGATGCTAATCACCTGGCTCTTCGGTCTCTGGGGTCGCAGGGGACTTATCTACATTGGAGGAACAGAAAAAGCACAGTTAGGCCTGCAATGGACCGAGTTGTCTCCCCACCAAATTCCTATGCTACACTCCTAGCCCCCAGAGCCCAGAACGTGTATCTGAAAACAGGGGCTTTAGAACTGATCCAGGTAGACAATGTCCTTAGGTGGGCCCTAGTGCAGACTGGTCCTTATAAAACAGGGAAAGTGTCATGGGAAGACTTAAGCAGAGGTGGCTGATGTTTTTGCACCAAGGACCACCAAGGATACTGGCAAACCACCAGAACTAGGGGAAGGTGAGGACCGGATTCTCCTTCACAGCCACAGAAGGAAGCAACCCCATAGCACCTTGATCTTGGACTTCAGCCCTCAGAACCGGGGAAAACAGACTTCTGTTGCCTGAGCCCCCCCTCACCCCCCCCCCACATACAGCCTTGTTCCGCAGCCCACCCCACAACACTCACGCTCATCTATTGTCCCCCTGCACAGCCGTCTGGAACAGAATGTCCCAGAGCAGCACCGTGAGCCACTCAGATGCCGAGTGAGACACCCAGGGCGCCTCCAAGGGTCAGGAAGGGACCAAGTCCAGCGGCTTCCTGCGGGCTTTCTGCTTTCCCTTCCTTTGTTTCCTTCCTGCTGCGCCACCAGGAATTCTGCTCCTCTCCCCTTCCTGCTCATTCCCGACTTCTGGATGCACTTGACTTCTCCCCACCTGAGCCCTTCCCTGTGTTGGTTACATCAGTAAATTTAATTTATATATTTCTTACAACTGTTTGCAGATCATTAGGCCTCAGGGAACATGAGCAATTACAAAATACTCTATGGAAGGAGTAATCAGAAAAGTTATTAACCCCGCCGAACAGCAGGAGTGGAGACGGTCCCCCAGGAAGGGTGGGCAGGTGGGGCTCTGGGCTTGCTGCAGCCTGATCCAGGGGTCTGGTGGGTGGGCCGAGCTGGTTCTCAAGAGCAGGTGGGCTGCAGTATCTGCCCCAGAAGAGCCATCAAGACCAGTGCCAGTCTGGAGGTTAGGAGGCTGGCAGGCGGGGGCTGGGCCCGGGAAGGGGTAGCCCATCTGGTAATGAGTAATCCATTTTAGAACCACCTGTGGCCATGGGGGCCCTGCCCAGGTGCCACCCCTCCTCTGCAAGAAGGCCGAGTCTGGCAGCCTCCCTGCTAAAGGAACTGGGAGAGGCCTGGGCACGTGGGTGGACATGCACACTGTCATGAGCTCCTCCCACTCCTCCCTGCCCATCCCATAGCGGGCACCGTCTGAATCAGGGAGTGCAAGGAGGCTTTATGGGGAGATGCGGATGGCAGTCGGAGGTCCAGCTCAGAGAGGCTCCGGTAAAGGTCATGAAATTGTTGATGTTTCAAATCCAGCTGGGCCCAGCCCCAAGGAGTGAGGGGGAAACCTTTGCAGAAGCTGAGGAGGCCCATGGGGATGGGGAGGGCAACCTTGGGAGCCCAGGGAGCAGTAGGGGGCACTGGGGTCACCCAGGAAGGAACTGCAGCTTCTCCCCAGTCAAGCACCTTCCAAGGCAGCCCTGGCCCTCCTTCCCCGCCTTCCATGGAGCCCAGCTGTCCTTGCAGACCTTGCCAGCACCTGTGCCTTGGAGAGGAGGCCCCTCGTGCACAGACACCTAGCTGGACTGCTTATGTCAGGATTCCTGGCCTCCTGGTGCTGCAGCCATGGTCAGTCTGAGCCTGGGTCAGATGCTAACTGTGAGGTCAGGGTTCTGTGCTCTGACCCTGCTGGGTTCCTGTGGATCTGCTGAGGGTGCCTAGAGCCAGTGTGGGAGGCCCTGGTGCTGTGCACCTGGCCCCGTGTTTGCTGGTGTCCTCGAAGGCGCACCATCGGGAGGGATGGAAACCTCACTGCGGAGGCACAGCGCCCTGAGTCCTGGGCCTCTGCACACATCTGGACGGTGCAACTCTGCACACTGCTCCCCTTCAGAGGCCTCTGTTCATGGAGCTTGAGTAAAAACACATGAGACTCGTACAGTGGATCTGGGCCTGCTAGGGGCCCTGGTACCCCAGCTTTCCAGGACAGTGGACAGAGAACACAGGGACAGTTCATCAGAAACGTCACTGTCTTCTTTGTGTGTGTGTGTGCAGTGCTGCAGATTAAACTCAGTGGCTCCCTACCACTGAGCTCCATGTACTTGATTTTGGGGCAGAGTCTTCCTACGTTGACCAGGCTGGCCTCAAACTTGTGATCCTCCTGCCTCAGCCTCCTCAGCACTGGCGTCAGAGATCTCTAAGTCTCGATGCTTGACCCCGGTGCCAGGGCTAGCCTCGGCCAGTGCCTCCTGAGTTGAAGTTCTTGGCCAGTTGCCTGCGTCACTGAGACACTGTAGCCTCGTAGCAGTCAGAGCACAGTCCACAGGCCTCAGAGGGTGCGTGCCTTCCTAAGCCACGTCAAGGCTCAGGCCTCTGCCTTGTGCCTCCAGACAGGCAAGCAGCATGTGACTGCAGTTGGAGATGGACATTATTCTCTGGTGGTTGAGACACAAACAAGCGGGTAAGTATGTCTGATTAAAGTTTTAGTCCCTTCTGAGCCCTTTGATGAGGCCACCTTTTAATCACAGCCAAGACAGAGCTGGCTGGGTCAGGAGCCACCCAGGAAGATGACTATTGGCCGCTGAGAGGCGAGTGCCCATCTGCCTTCAGGGGAAGGTGGCTGCAAGCCCGACCTCATCTTCAAACTGACAGCCTGTGAGACCGTCTCTTGATTTTCATTCTGCTCCCCAAATAGCACTTTCTGAAGCAGTCTGGGCCTTAATTTTTCACTTGGATCCCAAAGACTGTGGTGTGCTTCTGGGAGGCCCAGCCCCAGCCCGCCCAGGAGAGCAGGCCCTGTGGATGTCACGGCCTGGAATGGAGGGCACTCACTGGGATCTGCACATGTCCTACTAAGTCCCAGCAAATCCTTATCAGTGATGGTCCAGAGATTTGGGATGTGGAGTGGAAGAGGTGGGAGGATAACAGGAGCACAGGTCAGCTGGTGGAACCCAGAAGGCAGGGACTTCTGGGTTCTGGCTGAGCGAATTGCAGCTCTCGGGCATGACCATGGCTTAGAGATTTCTGGTCAGGAAGGGGCGTGGGAGAGGCACTAGCTGACATGCAGCAGGCCTTTCGACAGCAAGAGCAAGCCTGCGCCTCCGCTGGGATACCAGGACGCACGGGGGAACCAAGTCCGACAGCAGGACAAAGAGCCTAGGAACGCCAGGGCCCTGCTGGAGACCACCCTCCTGAGCCCCTTCAGGACGGAGGAGGAGAGGCCTCGCCTCTGGCCTTCCGATGGCCTCCTGGGTAAGCTACTCATGGTTAGGGTTCGGGGGGGACCCTAGGCTCTCCAGTTACAGTCCCATCAGCTACATGAGGAGCGAGGCAGGTCCAGATCCCCCCGCCCGGCACGTTACCGTTTCCGAGAGGATCACGGCCTCCGACTGCTGCAGGGGGATGTCGGTGGGTCTGAATTCCTTGTCGAATATCTCCTGGTGTTTGCTGTTCCGCTTTTCCTTCTTTTTGTCCTTCTTCTCCTTCTCTGGGTCGTCCTTGTCCAGCTTGTCCTGAGACCTGGAGTGCATTTTCTTTGGCAGCAGAGGCTCCAGGGCAAACCTAAAAGGAAGAATTCTGGGAATCTATGAGGTCCCCCAGGAGCACAGTGGCTCTTCCCCTGCAGGGCCTGCAAGGCCACTCCCAGGCACGGGGGACAGAAGGCCTGCAGGCTCCCAGGAGGAGAGGAGTGACCGCAGAGAGAGGCCAGGAGAGTCACACCCTGGGCGCCCAGCGTAAGCACCGTCCGTGATCCCAGGGAAGCAAAAGACAGAAAGGAACACTCAGAGGGCACAGGGAAACATGACAACGGGTGGACATTCTACGATGACCCTGAGAACTCCTGTTGGTTTATGCTGGTATTCTGGGTATACTTAGAAGTTCCTGATATATTCACAAATACAACAAGGAAAAATATGCAGATGCCAAGGAGAAGAAATTTCTGGTAGCTGACTTCTGACCAAGTTTCTCTGATGATAGATATAGGGGTGGCTTCCAGGTACAAGCCCTTTGGATGGCTCAGCGGGAAGCAGGGAATTCTAGCTCACAGATGCTTGGAGGTGCCCCTGAGTTTTCAGTCACAAGTGAGCCAGAGACCAAGGACCAGGATCGGAGCCTGGTACCTGCTCGTGGGCCTTGACATCCTTGTGACTTGATGCTACAGGTCTCGTGTTCTCATGAAGGGACTGAGATCGGTGTCAAGTCCCATTGGTGGTTACCGAGTAAGTGGCTCTTGCGCTAGTTTGTAAGGCATGTGGCCCAAGGCTAGAAAGCACACCGTGACACGCAGCTGCTCTCCTGCATATGGCTGTCTCAGTACATGCCCACTGGGTTCTTCCTCCTAGCAAGTCACAACAGGAAGGAGAGAAATGGTGCAATGCCAAGATGGGAATCTCCCTGATCTGCAGCTTCTGCTTGAGAAAGGAGTGGGGAGAGGGCCAAAATGGGCAAAAGCATGAAAACACCTGAAGAACTTACAGCACAATCTATAGGCAAGGTCTTATTACCACTGGCACATTCTGTGGTCAAAATATAGCACATGGAAAATAGCACTTAAAAAGATGTGTGATCGGGGCTGGGTTGTGGCTCTGTGGTAGAGCTCTTGCCTGGCATGTGTGAGGCACTGGGTTTGATTCTCAGCACCACATGTAAATAAATAAGTAAATAAATAAAATCAGGTCCATCAACAACTAAAAAACAAATTTAAAAAAATGTGTGATCTCTTAAAGGAATTATACTCCACCAGTCACATGGGAAAGAGCCTGCATTCTGATTCCTGACAAACATGTCCCCCACAACATTTTTTTATTGGGGCATGATAATTGTACATCAAGCATGGTCTCCACATCAGTTCCACATGATCAAGAGGAGGTCAACAGGAAGAGGTCCATACTTTAGGTGCCCAAAGTCCAGGTGGTCTCCAAGCCATGTGGAAGGGCAAAATTCAAGCCCTGCAGTGAGACCCAGCCAGACCCTGAGCTGGGCCTTGGCGCTCTCTACTCTCACAGCAACTTCCACACCTGCCTGCCTCCACTTTGCAGAATCGACTGACTCCTTCAAAGGGACAGTGGTTTCACAAGGAGGGCACTGAGAAAGCTGGTCACTGTTTTGTCTTAGTTGTGCTTTCTCTTAAACTTATTCTGATCAGGGACAGTTGGAACAAAGCCACGGCAGCAATCCCAGCCTGGCTCCCCCACGTGGAATGTGACCCTTGGAAAGCAACCCTCCGACGGGCACTCACAAAACTGCATTTAAAGTCCACTGAAGACACAGATGCAGAGGCAGAGAGCAAGAATCACACCTCCTGCATCTCGACCTTCCCTCCTGACAGGGCTATGCAGTAGGGTCTGTTGAAAGGTGTGTCTAACAGGAGTGGCGTTGGCCTGTTGTTGACTGTCGCTGTTAACATCACCCAAACAGAGAAACCTGCTCTGATGTGCTGAATGGAAGAACGTGCGCTGTGAAGCCCTCTGGTCCAGCATGCAGGAAAGTGGAGGACACAGATACATGTCACACAGCCCTGCAGGGCACGCAACCAGCTAAGGGACACAATAGGATGTGGCACCTTGACCCTTCAACGAGTAAATTATAAGGAAGAAAAAAATTTAAGTGGATTAAGAGAGACATAAACGGTTAATAGCAACCAAATGCAAGTTAAGGACCTACTTTGCTCTTATTTCAAAAAATATGTTTAAGACAACGAGAAATGAACACTGTTTCCTGATAATATGGAATTCCTGTTAATGTTCTGTGTGGTCATGAAGTGACATAGTTATATTTGGTAAAAAAGAGTCCTTACCTTTTAGAACTTCAAATTGGAATGTCTGTGAATGAAATATGATCTTTGAAATTTACTGCAAAATCAAGTATACGGTGGGAATGGGTAGGTCCAGATGAGAACAAGAGAGTGCAGGGGTGGGTAATTGTTGAGGCTGGCTGATGGGGGGGGGTGGGGCCTCATTATACTATTCTGCCTGCTTTGTATATGTCTGAATATATTCCATAATAAAAAGTTTAAAGAATTAAAAATGTTTGGTGAAATATACCAACATTGACTTTAATCCTGAAAGCATTTTGAGACCCCTGGCTTTGCAGCAGGATACATATTAACCAATAAATCCACAGCTATTGGTGTTACATATGATATCTAATACAATTTAAGCAACACCAAAATCTTCACAATTTTGTTCCAGGTTTTGCAGAACTTGAGACACTTAAATGAGCACGAAAGGATAGTGGACATCTTCCTGCCAAGGAAACAGAACTATGCTGTGCAGTTCCAATGGTACACACACACATACGCAAAAAAAAAAAAAAAAAAACGAGAGAAAGACAGGTGGTTTTAGTTTTTCCATATTATGAGAAGCAATTGCTGGCAGGGAGAGCTTTATTCTGCATGGAACCTGTGCCACTTGAGACCAAACCTCATTTTCGCCATATTAGTTAGATGGTAATTCCAAGAATGAACAGAAATCTGGACTCTAATAAAGATGAGTTCAAGGTTAAACAAATGCAGGCTGGGGTGGAGCCCGTTGAATGCACCCTTCTCATCTAAAACTCCACAGCCATTACCTACCTCACCCTGAGCGCTCAGAAATACAGACTAGCCTGGAGATTCTCCGGAAGATCAGCTGCATTTAATTTCTGTATCAGTCTTGTTCTAAGTGACAGGCACACAAGATTTAAACCTCTCTAAATTGAGAATTTCCATATGGCTTTGGCCTTATAAATATCAGACTCTGACTGATAAAAATTATTGTTCAGAAAAAATGTGGGTATAGCTTGGAATTCTCCCCTGGGCACATTAATCATTGGCAACAAAGAACACTTAAGGTTGAGCCGTGTCCCTTGGGATTCTCTGGAAGCGTATGTGGGCAGGGGAAGGGAGGCTGTGCTGGGTAGGGTGACTGGTTGCAAACTACATGGTTTCTCCTCAAAAACACACAAAAAGATCATCATTGAGGTCTTTGCAGTAATCTGAGGTAATTCAGAAGCCACAGTGTGTGCTCAGTGCTATTAACTAATCTCATTAGTAGGTTCACGTTCCCTCTTGGTTACTCTGTGCTCTCTGAAGCAAGAATCGGTCTCCCCCGAGGTCTGCAGAAAGAACGTGGCTCATCATGCCACTCGTGTGTTAGTAGCTGCTGCCGGGGAAGGGGAAGGGTGGAAAAGGAGTCTTAGTTAAGGATACAGTTTCAGTTTCATGAGATGAAAGTTCTAGAGGTGGGTGGTAGTGACAGCTGTCAATAATGTGAGTGCACTTGATGCCACTTAACCTCAACATGGTGACACTGGTAGTTTTATGGTGTCTACCACCATAAAATAAATTGGGAAAACAAAGGATAATATGCTTCCTATTTTCCAGAACAGTCCTGGAAAGTACAGGACAGACAGATGATCATTCTCAGAAGTATTCAACTTAAACAGTATTCGCCCCCGACACACTTTTTTTCTTTTTGTACCGGGGATTGAACTCAGGGGTACTCGACCACTTAGCCACATCCCAGCCCTATTTTGTATTTTATTTAGAGACAGGGTCTCACTGAGTTGCTTAGCTCCTAGCTAAGTTGCTGAGGCTGCCTTTGAACTGAGATACTCCTGCCTCAGCCTCCAGAGCCATGGGATTTCAGGTGTGCACCTCCCCGCCCAGCTGCACTTCCCTTTAAAATAAACTCATCAGAAACAAAAGTGAATCTATAAAATTCTTCTCTCCAAAATAAAGGGAGGCTACACGCCACTTGTCATGTGAGCCTCACCGAGTGCCAGCCAGCTTGGTGGGCAAGCGGAGGCTGCTCCAGGCTGGACCACACCAGCCGGGCCCCGGGAGGACCTGGAGGTGAGCGTGAGATGAAGAGGGCCCGCACACTGCGGCAGCACGCTGCTCCCGAGGCTGGCCCAGGAGGACGCCACCCACTGACGGTCTGAGGTTCGATGGGAACCCTGCCCCAAGGGCCAGCTGAAGTGAGGACCCCTTCCCAACCAGCACAAGACCCTGAGAGCCACGTTGGCACGATGGCCATAGTGTCCCGAGGGGCTGTTTCAAAGAGAGAACCCACTGAGCAGAAGTCCTCCGTGTGATAAACACCCGGGGGCTGGTGGCCCCTGCTGCGCACTCACCCGTCGGAGCCCGGCCTGGAGGGGGTGCTGTCGGAAGAGAGCGAAGAGACGGACGCCACGGACAGGGGCCGCGAGGAGGAGGGCATGGTGAAGGACCGCACCATGGACCGGGGACGGCTGCCTCTTCTGTCGTCCAGACTCGAGGGCTGAGAGGGACAGAGAGGGAGGTGTGAGACGCCCGGGCCTGCCACGGCCAGACAGCTGCGTGGCCTCTGGACCCCAAGGGCCTGTTCTGAACTGGGGAGGAAAGTAATGATTATCTGAAAACTGACCCAACGTGAAAAATACCAGAGAGAACATTCTTGGTCTTTCCGTTTTAAACTCCTGAGTCGGAGATGTACCAACCTGCTCCACAGAAGGCACAGAGCAGAAAGTGAAGCCTCTAGAGACACCAGATTAAAGAACGGCGGGTCTCTGGGTGAACTCGGCACATCTCTGCATGTCCACACTGGACTTCTCTAGCTACAGAAAGAGGCTCCTGCCTCGGGCTCCAAGGTGGACTTCCTCCCGTGAGAGATGGGGCAGGAATTAGAGGAAGCCAGGGCCTGAGTTGCGGAGGCTCCTCCTCCTGGCTAAGCAGAGGACGGACGCTCTGGGAAGACGGTCTCTGCGTGGAATTGTGCACCCCCTTGGCATCTTGTTCAGCACAGAAAGAACCCGGCGTCACTGAGCACAGCATGTGCCCACCTCTGATGAGCCAGGAAGGGCTCGTGTACCTGCATCCTGAGCCAGACGTTGGCACATCTGGGGCTGCAGCTGCTGCACAAGCACTTCAACCCGAGGACACGGGAGCCACTCTCCTGGAGGCCATGTCCTCCTGCCACTTCAGCCTGCCACCCTGCCCATGCCACACCTCGTTCAGCTCGCCACTTACAGGTGACCTGGGCTGGACCCTGGTTCTGGCCCTCAGGAGGGAAGGCTGGGTCTGTTTCTCAACATGTGATTCCAAATAAAATATGATTTGACTTTAAAGCTCCTTCCCAACAGCAAAAAGTTCAGAACTACAAGAGGGTAGGACGTGGCTAACGTTTCCTTAAAGGACCAGATAACAAGTGCTCAGGGTGTGCAGCCCCAAGGCCTCTATCAAAGCCAGTGCACTCGGCCATGACGGCACGAAGGCAGCCGCAAAGGAGACAGAGATGAGTGTGGCCTGTGCCAACAGAGCCGGACTCACAAGAGCAGGCTGCAGGCCACAGTCTGACCACCACTGGTCCAAAGTGGCTGCAGCTAGAATGTGGCAACAGAGAGCCTTCTGCACTAGCCCCATGATGGAGCCCGTGGACATCTCCATGGAGACGTCCCTTGTAACCGATCAGTCTCTATGTGGAAACTCGGAACAGTACCTGTAGATTATTCCCAAGGTGAAAAGGTTCCCCTACTCAACCTGGGGGCTCGGAGCCGTCACCCCTCCTTTTCACAGCCTTTCTGTAGTCCCCCCGGCTCCTCTGTCCCTGGAGGCTTTCCCCCTCAGCCTCTTGGCTGGACCCAGAGACTGGTTTTGTGTCCTTGCTATTCCCAATGATCCAGGAAAGAGCTCTGTCGGCTACTCCAGGTCTACGGGGGCACTCACTGGTCGCCCGGGCACCATCCCGCCCACCAGGCCCTTGCCTCTTCTCTCTGCCATCTCCAGGCCGTGACCCTCTTCACATTTGAGTGAGATTGGCTGTCAGCCGAGGTCTTTCTCTGGCCACTTCTTCCACAGGTGCAGGGGTGGGTGGGCTTGAGAAGGTGGCTTCGGGACACCCACGGCCACCCCATGACTGTGCAGCAGCGGCCTTCCTGCCTGCCCTGGAACACGCTCTGCCTTGACTTCCAACGGTCCCCTTGGATGCAGGTGGGGAGAAGGAAGAGCCAGCGGCCACAGACCCAGGTGAGTCTCTGTGGCACCTGCTGGACAAGGGGAGCAGTGCCCGGGAGATGCTGCTGAGCTGAAGTCGGGGACTCGTCCTGGGGCGCTGGCCAGCAGCCCCACTGCCGGGAGCACCCACACACCAGCTGACACATCACTAGGGAAGTGGTCTTCACAGTGGCCACAAGGACCTGGGCAGTGGGCAGGTGGTGGTCAGTCAGAGGCCAGGAGGTGGAGGCACCCAGTGGGGACAGCCCAACCTGGCTCTCGGGAGGGTCCGAAGGCAGCCTGGAACCTCCCACCACCAACCACCAAGGGCTGGCCATGCCCTTGGAAGGTGACCTGGAGCCTGTTGGGATGTGAGCACGCACGGCAATGGATAAATGAGGGAGGACGGGGCAGGGGGGGGCCACTCCTCGTTTCCCACACTTGTGGCACCCCACAGGGTAGCTGTGGCTTTACTAGGTCACTTGCTTCACAATGTCTTCTTGATTGAGCAGAGACTCTAGAAAATGGGGAAAAGGACTTTCATTTGACTCATCTGAAGTGATTGGAGCCTCGCCCGGTTCTGACAGGTGAAGCTCCAGGGCCAGGACAACACGAGTGGGCTGCTATCTGCAGGTCCCGGGAGTGGGGGAACCGGAACAGGGTGGACTTGTGACTCTGGCACTGACAGCATGACCTTGCATAAAATAAAGAAGCCCTGTGAGCCTCAGTGTCCTCCTGAGCACCAAGGGAATCATCCTCCCACCTCCAGCAGGGTGAGGATCGATGGATGGTGCGGCTGGAGGCTGGTGGCCCAGCACAAGTGGCAGCCACCGCCTCGTCCTTGCTGCTGGCGCTATCTGGTCTGAAGCAACCACTCATTTCAGCTGTCTTGGCAGGAGCCACCCTCTGGCCCTGCCCAGTGCCTCTGAGTTCTGCATGGTTACCTCCCAGCAGGACTGGAATATCCAACCTGACCACAGGAGCTAACTGCCCACTGAGTCATGGACTGGGGAGGGGGTGCATTGGCAGAATTTAATCAAGGTGACCAGTGCTTCCAGAGAAGCAGGCATATTTCATGGTTTCCTGAAAATGCTTCTTTCCACATGTTACTCAACTCTGAGCTTGGGCTAGTCCCAGAGGGTGACATGCTGGTCCCTGGGAGGGGAGGCAGGGGCCAGGCCAGGGGTCTGTGATGCAAAGGCAGTGGGGGCACCCCAGCATCACTCTAGTAGTGATGCCACTAGAGCTGGTCTGGGGGTTCTGACTTACTGGGAAACGTGTGCTGGCGGCCAGGCCGGGGAGGGGACAACAGGGCCGCCTGGAGGCCTCCATGGTGGGTTTGTAGGAGGAGGCTGGAGAGATGGGTCTGGAGGTTCTAAGTGGCACCTGCCCCCTGTGGTGGTTAAGGTGAGCAGGGGGATGAAGCTGAGCAGGTGGAGAGAGGGAGGAGACTGGCAAGGTCCCCTGCACCAGATTTGAAGGCAGAGGCAGAGGACAGGATGAGAAATGCAGAAGTTTTCACTGGCACAAAGGCAAACCTGGGCCCTACCCAGTGCTGAAAGCTGCTGGCATTCTTCCCCCGGCCCCTGGGCCTGTGGCTCATCCTCAGAATGGTGGCCACTTAGAGCCCCAGGACTGGCTAGGTGAAGGCCAAAGCGAGGGGGCCAGAGGCCAGTGTATTATGAGTCAGAGGGTGTCCAAATCTCTTCCTGAGGCTTAGGCTGGCTCACAAAAATTGACAGAATGGTTTATGTGCTTTCTTTGTTTTTTTTTTTTTTAAATTTTTAAATCCATCCTTTTGGAAGCAGGATGGTACCATATTGTTTTCTGAGTTGCTTGCAAGCTTCAAAGCCAGCTAAGACAGGAAGGACACATTCCAAATTGCTTTTATTGTTGAATTTCTCAGTGAATGACAGGCCACGGGCCTGACTCTTTGCCTGCTCAGAGAAGGCTGGCTGCAGGTTATCCTCTGGAGACCCAGGGCCCGGGGCCCAGGAAGGCAGCTCCTAGGGTCACAGTACCTAAGGGAGGGAAGCACTCCCTAAATTCTGCCCTGGATCCCCACTCCCAGCAAGCATCAGGGACCCTGGTTGCCCCACAGAGGGAAGGTTTGGTGAGGAGGATGTTGACTGAGTGTGGTGGGAATCACTAACCTTCAGCTAAGGGCAGCTGCCTGGAGCAGAGGACACCTGTCCTCAGGTAGGGAGCCAGTTTATCTGCACATCACCCTGGCCTCCTACTCTTGCTCTTCCCCACTGTGACCTATAGCAAGCTCACTCAGAGATAATGGTGACTGCAGAGACAGAGGTATGGAAAGTGCATGGTGAGTTCGACACTTTTCTGTAGTTTTGAAATATGCATAAAACGGTTGATGAAACGGGAGGCTTTTCACTTGGTAAGAAACTTTGAGAAGACACAAGTGTTTATTTCTTAGAAAGAATTAAAAGTGGCATCAAATTTCGAAAGAGCTGCCTTCTGACGCACTCTGAAACTCTCCTTGCCACTCCACTCTGATTGTAAGGAGCTGCCAGCTCCCAAGCTATCAAGCACTACTCAAGGATTCTGACTTGCAGGAAGGGTCCTCCAGCACTGCGGAGAGCCCTGGTTTCCAAGCCTGTTTACCTGCGGGGGCGCCCGCTGGCCTGTCAGTCCCAGCTTCCCACCTGCTGGGTTTTCAGAGCCAAACCTGCAGTGTGTGTCATTGTTGGCTCACAGGCTCAAACCCTGTTGGGCCCAGGAATAAGAACACTCTCATCTGTTGAGCATCAGGCCCTGGCTTGAAGACGCAGGGCTCAGTCATGCCCGGCAGGGGCTCATCTACAGAAATGAAACCGCACAGTTTTTTTTTTTTTTTGCATCAAACCTCAACTGCTCTTATATTGCGCTCCTGACCCCAGCCCCTTTTATGAACTCATCACAAAAGTGCTTTTCGGCCCCCATCACAGCAGTCTCCTGCCCCCAACTGCCCAGGCTCTTAGAGGCAGAGTGATTTCCCAGCTGCTGCCCTTGATTTCTCTTCTGCCCAAGGCGTGCCTGCGTCCCTTGGCCTGCCATTCAATCCCTGCCTCCTTCTCGGCCTGGGTCATTTCCATTCCTCCCATAAGTGAGTCTTGGCGATAATTTCAAACATCAGTAGTCTACCACTTTTGCCTTCATGGCTAAGGTCAAGGGTTTGACCTTGGACTGGGTAGCTCCACCAGTGCTTTGAGATGTCATGAGTACTGTTGCCCCGAGGGTTAGTTAGTCCTGTGTGTCCTGTGCCTGTGGGAATGGGCTCTGTCAGCCAGCCAAGCCACATGGCCTCTGTGAAACTTCTCCCTGGCTCCTGGACACCAAGGTGGATGGTGTTTAGAGCAGGTAAACAGGGCATCTGGAGGTCAAGCAAGTCCAGGAGTTCTGCCTCACACTGACATTTCCAGCTATTGAAGGGAGGTTGCTGGGTGGCCAACTAATGGGCCAAGGGGCTGAGCGGGATCCCTCCAATCCACCACCTCTGTGGGCATCACCTGCTCCTGTCCTGTGCCCCAAGCCCATCACAGCCAGACAGCCCTTCTCCTGAGACCTGGCCCACTTACCATGGTGCGGACGCCATACTGCTTTTCCACTTTTTCTTTCAGCTGCTTGAAACAGGCTTCCATTCTCTCATGAAACGGCCTCAGTGCCTCTGTGACTTTGTCTCCATGAATCCTGATCCCTTCGGCCAAAAATGGAATCTGAAAAACACAGAAGGCGACGTTCGTTCTCTCCTTATTTCTTGGTTAATGGTCTAGAGAGAGCAATGCACCCCAGCGGAGAGTGGAGCCGGCTGAAAGGCGCCTGCTGGCTTCCAGATCAAAGTGACTGGTTCCTTGCCAGCAGGCCACTTCCCCCAAAGACGGATTTTCAAATGGAAAGCCCTGGGGTCCCCACCGGAGGTGTCCAGTGGGCTCCTGAATGCTGAGGCCCACCACTCCCAGAACAGACTTCCCCATTCACCTTCCTGGGGTTTTGAATGTTTAGATGTAACTTGTTCTGTCGGCAAAGGGTCATGTTAGAGCACACACATTTTTAAGGTAAGAATATCGCCTTTATAGGCAATTGAGAACCTTACTCCAAAACACAAAAATCTAATTATGTGTGATCTATAGTCCTGAAGGATATTCTTGTTTGGAAAGGAAAACTAAATTCATCCTTCCTTAAAACTAAAAATAATCCCTTCTCTGCCGACACTGCTGTCACAAGATATCCACGCCAACACTTCACTTCCAAGCGGGGAGATGACGCTGACCTTTAGAAGCGTCACAAGAGACATTTCATTCTTCCAGCTGCAGAGACCCCAGAGTTGCTCTGGTGGAGGTAAACCCGGGAACAGCCTCCCTTTTTGTCCCTGGCCGCTGCTCCCGCCCGGTGCCTGGACTGGGAATTAGACATTCTTCAATGCAATCAAACTAAGAGGCTTCCTCTTAATAATTACAATTAAATCAAAAAACTGATTAAAAACAGATTTCCTAATATGACAGAAGACCTCCCTGTACCAGCAGATTTATTAGTAAGAGGGATAATAAGTACACAATTGAATTTCATGTGAACAAATTCAAGACACCCTATCAAGATGAATCAACGCATGAAATGTATTGGGTTGCCATTTTTAGCCCGCAGCTGCTGCCTCTCTTGGTATCCAGGAAAGGGGGAACGAGTGAACCCCCACCTTGTTCCAGCGTGCCCAGCCTGCTCCGGGGCTGCACTGGCACAGAAGTTGGTTTTGCTGACAGTTGGGCCTAAACCCAGGGCACAGGCCAGATATCCCTTTCTGGCCAGTTAGCACGGAAAGGACGGTGTGCAGGTGAGACTCTAAAATAGATGGGACGTTTTAATATTCCATGTGAATTCCTCACGCAGATGGCAGCCTCCCTGGGGCCAGCCACAGTTTATTCAGGACCAGCAGCAGAAAGTGCTCACTGTACTCCTTCTGCTTCCTGAGCTCTGCCTTGGGAGATGACAAAGGCAGGCTGAGACCACTTTGGTGGCACAGTGAATGTATCCATCAGGGTGCAGAGGCAAACGTGTGCCGGAAGGCCACCTCAAGGAGAAAGCACAGCCATCCTAGATACGGAAAGCATTTTTTATTTAGAATGGCCTTTCTTAAGTGTGAAAGATGCAATCTAATCATTTCTGTGTTTTGCTGTGTTCTGTCGGCATGATAAAACTCCTAATTGGTCAGATTCTTTACATCACAGGAGCCGCTTGCTGGAGTAGAGCTGAGGATACTTGGTTGGGCGCTGGGACCACCTGAACTGCAATTTGGTGGCAAAACTTACAATGTGCAAGAATTCATGGTTCTCAACAATCGGTGACAGTGACCGGAAAAGACCTTCCTAGAGGGTAGGATATGGTCCCCGGGGTCTGAGTATCTGGGGCTGAACTGAAACTGTGATGTGATTCTAAATGAAAGAAAACAGAAAACTGTCCTGTGCCTATACCCTCCAACATATGAAGTGCTTCATCGACACAGAGAAGACACGGACACCGACTTGAAATGGTCTTTAGAGACACTTAAGTGCTCAGCCTACAAAATATCTTAGAGTCATGACCTGTTGCAGGTGAACCTGGAATCTGCATTTCTCCAGGGGTTCCCAGAACTCAGAGAGCAGAGAGTATGGTCCCAAAGTCATACCTCCAGATGTTCCAAGTGAGCTGACAGTCTACTCTCAAGGCTGGCCTCCTAACGAGTGTGCTGCAATTAGTTTGGTCTCGTGTGTTCCCTGCATAGATGCCAGCCTTGCCGGCAGCACAGAATACCTAAAAGCCCTGCTCAGTGCTCCATGAGCACTGGGCCTGGGGATGATGAGGGAGTTTGGTCTCTCTTCTTCCATACATTTCAAAGGAGCAATATGTGCACATATAGCAGTTTCATATAAGAGTGTCCAGATTCATCTCTGGACACTGAGCAATGACAGGTGTGTTCATGGGAATACAGAGCTATGCCTTTGAAGAAGTGGCTCAGGACTTCTGCTGCAAACCTGGAAGAGACTGCAGGTAGCCCTGCCTCTTGTGTGGTAAGGAGCAGCCAGCACCGTCCTCTGCTTTAGAGACAGTCAGCAGGAGCCCCTGAGGCCGACTGGCCAGGATTCCCTGTGGGCCTCGGAGATGAGCTTGTACATCAGCAATGGAAACTGGGCAAATGAGTCCCAGGGCTCCCAGGAGGACAGCCCTGCTCCACCTGCCAGAGCTTCAGGAAAAACCCAAACCAAATGCACTAACAAACAAAAAGAGAACAAAGATCCTGATAACCCCAAAGTTCTTATTTTTAATGAACACATGACTCAATTACTGATATTAAGATATGCCTTTTCAAAACATTTGCAAATGAGAGCAAAATCACAGGTAATGTTTTGAATATGTATTTTTCTTCACTCTTTGATTTAATGAAGTTGCTAGAAAACGAATTCTTTCAACTTTCCTGTGAGCTGCTTTAGAATTCATCCTTTAATACAGTTATTAGGGGTGATGACAGAGGGCTGACATAAAGTTGCTCTCTAGGGAACAAATTATTTTCCTCTGTAGGACTTGAAACTCTTAAAATCCAATTTGCTGTAAAAGCTTACGGGGGGAAAAAATCAATAGAACTTTTGCAGACCAAACTAGTTTTTTGTGTTATAGCATTCAGAGGAGTTTTGAATTTTGTACCCTTTAGTTTCTATGGCATCTAAAATGGAATCATTTGAAATTTTAAGTCCCACTTTTTACTAACGGAGACTGCTCACAGAAGGCTTACATTTCATGCAAAGAAACCAGCGTTGGCCACCAGTGCCTCTTCCTCTTCCTGTCACCTCAGAGGGATCTGACCACAAAATACTTCCCAGGCAAGCGGATTTAAGGCACATACAGATTTATGACAGAGTCTAAGTATTTCCTTTTGAATATAATCCTGTGTGTGTAGCTGAACACCCATAAAAATGGCTATTATAAAAAAAGAAAACAAATTAACAAATCTTGGTGAAGATTTGGAGAAATGAGGACCATGCATCATAGCTGGTGGGAATGTAAAATGATACACTCCCTGAAGGAAATCTGGCAATGACACAAAAAAAATTAAACAGAATTTTATAAGATCCATGAATTCTTGTTTTTCATAGATGCCACAAAGCATTGAAAGCAGGGACCGGCACAGGTATCTGTGCACTCATATTCACAGCAGTGTGAGTTACACTAGCCACAGGCAGAAATAACCCAAAGGTTTATCAACAGATGATCGGTAAACAAATCCTGGTCTTTCCATGTAACGGAAGATTGCTCAGCCCTCAAAGGAAGAAAATCCTGACACAGGCCACAGCATGGATGGACTTTGAAGCCATCCTGCCCAGTGAGCCAAACCAGATGAAGAGGCAGATGCTGAAGGAGCATACTCAGGAGAAGTTCCCAAAGTTGTCAAATCCCATGGAGGCAGGAAACAGAATGAGGAGCACCCAGGGCTGGGGGAGGGGAGGGAGGGTTGTTTGATGGGGACAGAGTTTCAGTTTTGCAAGATGAAAAACGTACAGTTCAGCGCTGTTGTGAAGGTCCTTAACAGCACTGAACTGTACGTTTAAAAATGGCTAAGATCTTGAATTTTGTAGAATCTATCACAGATTATATGCTTTATCAATACACATATGATGTGCATATATAAATATAAATGATCAGGATTATGAAAACAAGTCCAGCCCATACATCTGAATGCAGGTCAGGCGGACCTCTAACTCGGCTGAAACCGCTCAGCCTCACAGCCCCACGAGTCTCCCTGGCCAACGTGCTGATGTCAGAGAGCCAGGAAGAGGAGACTTGCTGGGACAGTCAGGGTGAAAATGCCCAGGAGCGGTCTCCTCAGAGGAACAGCCTTGCCCAGTCAACTGCACCATCTTCAGGCCCCAGCAGGGAGCGCAGGACCCCCAGCGTAGCCACGTGGCCTGAACGACGCCCCGCCCAAGAGGGGCAGGCCCCCCTCCATTTCCTCAGCCCAGCACGTGGGGTTCTCATCTGGTGACAATGGGGACAGCCCCCTCCTCGCCTCCCACATGACGAGTGGGCAACCCAAGTGACAGGGCAAGGAGAGGTGGAGCTCCCCGAGAGGCACAGCTCCCCGAGAGGCAATCTGGATGTCCCCGGGCCACGGAGCCAGGAGGGTCTGAGACACACAGGCACCTGGGAACTGAACACGAAGCACCCTCTGGGTTAGGTTACCCACCTTGAAGACAATGGCCTTCCCAAAAGGGCTCGGTGGCCTCAGGAGCATGAGCAGAAACAAAATACCACGCAGAATCTCCCCTGGGAAAACCAAACGGAGGACACCCGCAGCCCAGAGCCTGCCTTGGAGCGGAGCGCGCTGCAGCTTCGGCTACAGCTCCCAAGACTGCAGAGGCTTCCCTGGGACAGGCGGTGGCAAAGGGCTTCGTGCCTCTAAGTCCCCGCTGATGTCAGAGAGAGATTTTTCTAGCAGCTGGGATAACTCAGCAGGGGGAGGAAGAGACCTTGTTCATTTGCAAGAGAATCTTCTGGCTGTTCAAGTTCATGAGTGCAGCCCGGGGTTGGGCCCATCATGGCAGCCCAGGTGGCTTACCCAGGGGCACCTGACCTCAGTCGAAAGTCCTCCATGCTGGCAGGCAGTGTGCAAGGGGCCCAGGAGACCTGAGCCTAGACCTGTTCCCCCGTCCCCCCAGGCGGGCCAGGCCACCACTGCAGACTCTACCTGCCAGGCAATCAGGTCCTTGAGCTTCTCGATCTGAGCCAGGGACTCGGGGTGCTCCTGCAGGTAGCGATCTGTGAAGAAGGCCTGTGGAGACAGACAGCCCTCAGTGCACCTCTCCTCCAACACGGAAGTGTGCACCTCTACCTCACACCAGGCCACAACAGATCCTCGACCCTGCTCTCCCCGGCTCACTCCAGACCTTCTGTCACACCTTCCCCAGTCCCAAGGCAAAATGTTAAGGTGAGATAATAAATGGCCCATGGGCCATTCACAGTGATGCCCCAATGCTGAGAGTCCAGCAAGGCCACAGCTGATCTAGGTCACCTGGACAAGTTGGGGGAGATTGAACACCACCCAGCCAGCTGCACCTGTGTCCCCACCCTGCACCTGCCCCAGGCTGGACACAACCTGAGGGATACAGAGCATTAGGGGAGTGCCACCTTTTCCTGCTCTCTGGCAGTGCACTGTCTGTTTTTCCTGGTCTAGATCAGAGGTCAACAAGCTTTTTGGATGAAGGGTCAGACGATACACATTCTAGCCCCTGCAGGGACGGCCTCTGTGCCTGGCCACGGCACCATCACTGCTGAGGGAGCTCAGTGAGGCCAGCTAGTCTTCAGGCTTGGGGGAAAGTGGAAGGCTCAGCCTGTCCTGGTGACCCCGGGCATGCCACATGCCTTCTCGTAATTGGTGAAGCCCCCCATGACAGCAGGGTCCACGATGCCATTCAGGAGCATAGACAGGGGGTTGACGGGCAGGCTGGGGTCGTCCAGGTGCTGCTGCACCATGCTGCTGATCTTGTCATTCGTCAGCTGCATGGTCTCAATGGCATTCTCCAGTGGGCTGATCTCCACCTGCAAGGAAGAGAAGATGGTACCATGGCATGGCCACATCCTCTGCCTGGGCCTCACCAGAGGAGCATGGTGTCCTGGTGGGGCAGGCTACCTCCTCTCCCCTACACCATCTCACAAGAGATGGCTGGACGTGCGGTTGCTTGTGGCCGAGGCACGAGCAGCTGGGGATTCTATCATCACTGTTATGGAAAGAAAGCAAGGCTGCCCGGCTGTGGTCACATGTGGTCATCTGGGGAAAACACTCAGCCCTGGCAGTGCCTCAACACGACCCCAAAGGAGACCTTGAACGTGTCCTAGCTCTCTGCTTGTTCTAGAGTTGCCCTTCTAGAAACCTGCTGGCCCCTTTGGTTTGGGAAGGCAATGGAGGGGCCTCCACACACCCCCATGTGGAAGATGAGCGCTCGCAGTCTCATCTGGAAGGTCAGGCCTGCAGTGGAGCCGTGCGCACAGGAGGCAGGGGACAAGCTCCTCCTGGGCTTGCTTCCCTCTCTTCCGCCTCTGTCCTTCTCGGGAGCCGTGTCTGGCGGAACCTGAAGGTGCCCTAAGAGCAGCATGGTATGCGGCCCACACCGACTACCAGGCCTTGTGCTCTCCCACTGAGGCTGGGCCATGGGACCCACGTCCAGATGGCCTCAGTCCCTGTGATCCTCCCAAAGGAGGTGTGATGGGCCCCAGCCATGTCCAGGGACTGGGGTGTCCCCAGCAAATGGCTAAGCAGAGCCTCCAGCATTCTTGCTGCAGCCTCGGGAACGCCTTTTGGGTGAGGAGAGGTGGCTGGGGAAGGGGAAGCAGAGAGGGCAGAGAACGGACAAGTGGGGATTGCCAGACTCCAGCACGACAATCCAGCGGCTGCAGAGGAAGTGGTCCACAGAGGCCAGCGCCTGGTCGACGTGCCCATCTGTGACCCAATACAGGGACCTGTGGTCGACCATGTGCACACTATTGAGGGTGGCCCTCGTCACATGCACTCTCAGGAAAGCCGTCCTCACCTGTGTCAGACCGTGGAATGTCCCGTCCTAGGAACATGACCTCTGGGGCAGGATGCCATTTAACTGGCTGCTCATCCCCAGTCACTGAACCCATTTACCTCAAGAAAGAACGTTTCCTGTCTTCGTCAAACAGGCTAGGGCTGCCCCTGTGAGGACAGGGTCTGTTCCCGGAGGCATGGCAGGGGAAGGGGTCTGCAGCAGGGTTCCAGTCCCACCGCTCTGGGATTATTTGGCTTCCAGCCCTTTTAATCTGTTAAAAATGGCCAGCACAGACCGAGGAGCTGTGTCCTCACAAAAGGTCAGGCTCCAGGATCTCACGGGCAGAGGCTCACAAGAGGATTAGCGCCTGCTCCTCTGTCCCCTGGGGACCTTACCACCTCCACACACCCCATGAAGGGGCTGTAGTTTTTACCACCTGACCCCACTCGGCACAGCCCTCCATCTACCTGAGAGGTCTGGAGAATAGAATGGGAGGTCCCAGAGCAGAAAGGGACAGTATCTCCCAAGAGGGTAGGCAGAGAGCCTCGGAGGCCCAGCGGGAAGCCGGGGTTGCATCCTGGCAGCCTCCTGGGTCAGGGCGGGAGGTCTGTCAGAGCAGGCAAATGCTCATGGAAGGACCTGGAGCTCAAGCCAGCCAGGCCAAAGGGGAATGGTGGACAGAAGGTTGCAGCCTCGTCCTAGAGCCAACCACCAGGTGCTTCAGGGGACTCACTGCAAACTGGGGGCAAGTGCTACCCCAGGGCTGGGATCCTGCCCCATGAAGACACAGGAACAAAAACATTTCTCAACTGGCACTTTTAAACTGGCATTGCCACAGCCCTGACATTTCCATGCAGTTAATAGATCTGCTGCTTCATGTAAATGAGGCTGTCCCATAGCTCACCATAAATGTGAGTTTCATGTAAATGAAGCTGTCCCAAAGCCAGGCAGAGTTTAGTTAACGAGACGGGAACCATCCTTCCTTTAAAAACTGTAGGGGCCGGGTCTATTCTCAGGCTATTTTTACTTGAAATGAGCGAGTGCTATTAATTCAGTTGTTTGTCATGTAAATGGCAATAAAACCATCAAGAAGAAAGATTTTGTAAAAAGTTTATGTAAATTGGAACTTGTTTTAAACTTTTCATTTAGGGAAGGGAAAGAACTGTCAAAACAGCCCAGCTATGATTGAAATTAAATACTGAGAGGAGAAATGAGATCTTGGTCCGGTTTTCTTACAAAGAAAGCCAGTTCTCGGTGGTGTTTCCACAGCTCTTCCACTAAGATACTGGGGGTGGGATGGGGCGAGGTGTCATGGACGCTCGGAGGAACATGCAGCGGGGCCACCTACATTGCAGGGTCTGCCTTGGGCAACCTGCCAGGAGGATGTATCCGACCCTAGCTGGGAAGGGAAGGGGATGATGGCTTCCAGGGTTTGTTCTTACCATGAAAACAGATTTGACTTCAAACCACCTTAAAATGCCAGGCAATTTATAGGCTGTGGTGTATATGGTCCTCTCGATCCACATATTCTGCAAAAGGAACACAAAACCTGTGTTAGGAGGCCATCGGCGGGGGCTGGCTCTGCCCTCATGGGGATTCACAGGACCCCTGGGCAGAGATTTCCAGAGCAGCAGGTTCTGCCTATGTGCAGGGCAGGGCAGGAAGGGCAGGTGTGTGTTGCAGTGCCACCTCATAAGCCACGCTCTGCTTAACAGCCACACAGCACATACCCAAGCATCCTGTTTCCTATCCATGAGGGCCCACCTCCCTGGTATTTGGCAAAGAGAATGTAGGAGATGGGGAGGTGTAAATAGTTCAGACTGGTGTGGCCTCTTAAACAGATTTGGGATGGTGCCAAATGAGTTTCATATTAGCTGTACTTTGAGTTTAAAACAAATTCAAAGGTGCTAATGCATTCAGGAAGGCTAGGTTTATCAAAACTGACCTCTCACATCCTAATAAAATTAGTATTTTAGAACATTTTTGTGAAAACATAAAAATATGAAAATGGAAGGGAGAAAGTTACTCACAATGCAGAGATGACAACCTGAACATTCTGGTGTATTACTCAAGACTTTCCACTCTCTGCATTTTTAAAATGTGTACATACATTTTAAATAAAAACGCCATTTTATGAAATGTACTCTTTGTAAAGTAGACATTGCAGATTGCAGGAAAAGGTGTCAAGCATCATTCTACGCTGCCTTCAGGTTGCAGAGCCACAACTCAGGGCAAACTGCAACCCTGGCCTCCGCCTGCTCAAGCCTGCCTGGCTTGCGACCCTCCTCTGCCATTCCAGCCTGTAAGGCAGAATCCTGAGCACCAAGTCTTCTGCCAGTAGCAATGGAGACCTGTTATTTTTTTTTTTTTTAATTTGTGCTGAGAATGGAACCAGAGGCCTTGTGCATGCTAAGCATGTGCTCTATCGCGGAGTTAGATTCCCAGCCCTACCAATAGGGCCTAGATTTATGTAGATGGGATCATGGGATGTCAACAATTCCAGAAAGCTGTCTGGATCTTGGAAACCTCTGGGATTCCTGGAGAAGGAAAGCAAGGGCCTAGTTGGGACCTCAGAGACACAGGCCAGGCCCCCTGTGGTCACCCTCTCAGGCACTGGCCTTGGAAGGGTAGCACTTGCTATTTCAGAACCTGTCTAGACCACACCTCCAGCACCTTCTCTGTAGTTCCGCTCCTGGGAGGGGTGGCCATCTGGGTCTCCTCCTCCACTGGCCCTTGCTGGCAGGAGCTTCAGCCCTTACAAGGTTTGAAGGCGCTGAGCCTCCTTGCCCTGCTCCTGGCTGGGCTTCCACAGCCTCTGCCCCTGGGGCCTGAGAAGCCAAATTCCCCAGGAAACAGCAAAGCCCCATTTCCCTGGGCTCCTGGCTGCATGCCTGCGTGAGGACCTAATGGGGTCATGTTGGTTTTCAGGGCCATCCAGGAGAGGCCCAGCCTGTGAGGCTTGGCATAGCTCAAGACATCGGGAGCCTGGGTTATTCCTAGCTCTGCTCCCCTGTTGCTGGCATTTTGGCAATTCACTGGACTCCTTGTGTCTATTTCTTTATGGTGTAAGAATATATGCACTTCCAGATGGGAGAGGAGCGGAGCGAGGAAAAGCCAACAAACCCGCAACCCAGACACAACATGCACAATGGCAGGATGGCTGGAGGTCGACGGCTCAGAAAGCTGCCCCCTTAGATGGGTGTCTGGGTTAGATGTACCAAGGTTGGGCCCCCACCGTTACAGAAATACAGCAGCGACCAGTCACCAAGGACGTTCAGGACACTGGCCTGAGGCAAGAAAAAGAGCCTTGGTCCTTAGACACCAGTGTGTTAGAACTGTAGGTCTTGGGTTCACCCAACTCCAAGCTCCTATTGACACACAAGGGCTTGGGCCTCCTAGCTGGAGGGGCTCCCCCAGGGAGCTCCCAGGAGTTGACAGAGGAGACTCAGATGTTTTTGAGGATCACATGATTGAAAGAAACCGGAAGATCTGCAGGGAGACAGAATGGAGGTCCCAAGGCAGCCCTGACAAAGAGCTCCGAGCTTTGCTCTGGGCCATGAGCAGAGGCACCTTTGACCCCCTCATCAGAGGCCACCAGACTGCAGACTAGAGCAGTGCCATCTCCTGCAGTGCTGTGTTCCCAGAGTCCCGAGGGCTGCAGCCTCATGCCACATGGGCCCATACATGGGTTTCTGGAGGTTTTCCATGAACAAGGGAGAAATGTTATCATTTAAGAAAATTCTGGCTTGTCTGGTGCTTTTTTAAAATGAAATTCATTAAATCAGTTTGTACATATAATTTCTAAAAGGCTGTAATAAGGATGTGTGTTAATATTTCCATGACTTCAATGCAATGGTTTCCAAAAAGGGACAAATATTTGGTGATGTCTGGAACAACTTTTGGATTGGTTGTCACAAATGGGGAAGTGATACTGGCATCTGGTGCGCAGGGGTCAGGGATGCTGCTAAACAGTCTGCGATGCATAGGACAGCCTCCACCACGGAGAATCACCTGGCCCCTGGTGTCAGCAGCATCCAGGCAGAAATCCTTCTGCAGCTGCTGAGATATAGTGAAGTTCAGGCTGGACACTGCCTGGTGTGCCAGCATCTGCGTCTACACTCAGCCCATCTGCTGACCCCCAGGTCACCTGCAGGAGGTCCTGTCAGCACTGGGCATCTCACACCCAACTGTAGCTAGAGATACAGCACCTGCTCCAGCACAGGGGCTGGGCTCAAGGGAAGCCCCGCACCTTCCCATGTTAGGCACCTTACTATACACCGAAACCTCAAGACCTGTTTGTGAAATGCTGATGGCTTTGCTACATTTGGAGGGGAGAGGGGATAGGATTCCCACACATTTTGCCCAGAGGCGTGGCGGCCCCAAGGCCACACTCTTCCAGGGCACTCCTGTTGTTGGTAGAATCAGTGGTGTTGTTTTACCGCAAATTCATTATCTGGGTTTTTCTCTCCTTTCCGGATCGGCCTGGAATATTCGAATCTCTGGACCTCGTTCGCCCTGTAAAAGCTGCAGAGACAGAAGTGTCTTCAGACATTAACCTTAAACAGCCCGTTCACTTTTAGATGCAGGATCTGGCCTTAGCTGTATCCCAGGAAGTGGCTGCCGCCTTGACCTGCTGCCTCTTCGCCCAGCAGCCTCTGAAGGTAAACCCTGGCAGGTGCAAAATGAACTTCAGGTTTCAGCACCTCTGGGTCCCTGCCAACCCTCAGGGAGAAGGGATACTGGGTCAGAGTGAGAAGGTAAAGTGGGGAAAAGGGAAGGGAAGCAGAGGGGCCGGGCTGTGTCTTCAACGTATGTGTTCATTATTTAAGAAATCGTTTCATCATTTGCTTCAATAATTTAGCAATTAAGTTATTTGATAACTTAATAATTAATTACTTTCTAAAATAGTTAAAAATGGATGCATTCATTATTTTTAGAAAGATGCTCCATAATTTAGTTTCAGATCCATAGAATGCAGATCTGAAAGAGTGGCACCCGTGGAATGTATGTGCCTGCCTTCCTCCTGTGGGCAAGGGGTGGGCTTTGCCTATGCCAGGCGGGGCGGGGGGACTTCTTTCTCCCCCTACACGGAAATACGTCTAAAGGAACTGAGAGACTCTACAGTTTTATATTTACTTAAAGGCCCTCCCTGAGAAAAGACATTGCAAACCTTAAAATGCATGCCTTGTGAAAACAGTCTCTTGCAAACACACGGAGTCTGGGTTTACATCCATTACTGCTGACGAAAGGTCAAAGAAAGGAGGAGAGCTCGGAGAAACCACCAAACTTGAGGATGCCACACAAGCAGATCCTGAGGACCCTCAGGCCATCCAGGAGGCTAATGTTTTCACCGGAATGAGGATCCAACAGAGAAGAAAACTTTTCCCATCAAAGAGCCATCTGCAAAAGCAGATGTTCCCGCACCACTGCTACGTCAGGGGCGACTCAAACTGCCAGGCACCATCCCACGCAAATTCGGACAGTGAGGTTTAAAAACCACTCACCATCCTGGTTCATGGGTGGAGGGTTTTTATCTTGAGCTTAATCAGGAGCAAATGCTCGAGTCTCTTTCTTGCCACAGCCTCGTATTTCCACTCAGATGGGGTGTGGGACTGGGCTTGGGCACAGCTGAAGTGCTCCACAGGGAAGTCTCCCCACCTGATGGGTCTCAAGCGACCAGAGGCCGCCTCCCTCCTCAGAGTTTTCCTTGTCCCCAACCTCGGGAGGGGAATCAGCATGGTACCCTTCAGGCTGGGGCCACTCCTCCCCACCCTGGGTGGAAGCTGGGAATCAGGAGCTTCCTGTGCAATTACAAGAGGGCAGAAAGAACCTGGGAGTGCTCAACGCTGGCTGAAATCCACCCTTCAAAAGGCAGAGTCATCAGCTGGAAGGCCCCACAGCCACTCCCATCTCCCATCCTCTGAGCAAAATCACCTTACAATCTGCTCGGATACCGGGCGGTGGAACTTGGGGGGCAGATCGAGTTTGGGCTTCACCGTGAAGCACTGGATGTCTGAGGGGAAGGGGGTTAAGGATCAACAGGCAGCAGGGATGTTGGCCTGCAGAGAAGCCCGAGCCACCCAGCCCTGCAACCGCCCGGGCATCCCTTGCTCTCGGAGTCAGCAGGGTGTCTTAAAGGATACACTGGCCAGCCGAGTTTTTGATGTCGTCGCCTGGTGGAGATGTGGTCTTCATTTTCTCTGCGTTTGGAAACTGAGTCAGTAGTCGGGCTTCAAAGTCTTCTCTGCGTTCATACTCTTTCCCCCGGTAAATGAAAACTTTTCCCTGGAAACAAAGATGTCCACTGCTTAACACCACAGCGGAGGCCAGAAACGCTCACAAGCCAAAGCACCAGTCTTCAAGGCATGCGGGGAAGTTTTTTAAAAATGCGACTGCATGCGAGAACAGAACGCGATTGTGTGGCTCTTCCTCATGGAGGACACAGGACAAAAGCCTCCTGAGTTACAGTGCCTAGGCAGCAGCTCCGTTACCCACATCTTGAGATATGTCAGTCTCAGCAGTGGCAACCAATTTAAAAGCTATGCAAAACCAGGGGAGCAATGGGAGCCCCAGGCCTGGTCAGAAAAGGCGGAAACTGGCAGGGCAGGCAGAGAATGACATCTGCACGCCTTCCTGGGTAGGCCCTGAAAGGGTGAGGGATTGGCCATCGCAAAATGTGCCCAAGTGGTGTAATGACTGTTTCAAACTGGAATTACTGGGGAACTGTAACTTCAGAAAGGATGTGGCCTGTTTTCCTCCGGGCAGCAAGCCCTACCATACGGATCCTTCTGGGAAGAATGTCCTTCGTATACCAAGGATGGAAAATAGCCCTGATCCCTGGTAACTGGGCCAGCAGAGAACCTGAACAACACATTCTAAAGTCATCCTGATCTTCCGCCCCCATAGTGATAGCCCTAGAATTTACTACCAGAGTCCAGATACATCAGTCCTGTCATTCTGTTAGGGATTTACTGTTCTTTGTCTAGAAAGTATTAAAACATCCTGCTTTAGCCATTGCCTTGGGCTTCACTCTCTTGTGAGGATCCCCAGATACATGCAAAAATAATAAACTCTGATGCTTCCCTCTTGATGGTCAGCTCTTGTACTCACAGGTTCCCAGACCCAGCCGGACAGCCCACATAAGAAACTGAGGTGGGAGATCTCTCGCCCACAGCTCTACTTCAGTGCTTTTTGTCCTTCTGAAGGAATTTAAGATTGCCTGGGACAAAGGTGGGACCTCAGAGCCTGAGCATGGGAGACAGCAACAGAAGAGCAGAAACCAAGGGAAATGGATCCAGACCCAGATGCTGGGCTCTCAGCCTCCTGGTGGTGAGAGGCTGGAGAGAGGTGCATGGCAGGTCTGTCCTTATTGCAGTCAGAGTTGCCATGCGGATCCCCATTCATCAAGGAATGGGAAAGTAAATGGTGACTCGAGGTGAGAGCTCCTCTTCTAAGGGTTGGGTTTTATCCATCTCAGATGACACTCCCTAAGCTGTAGAATCCGTCAGGGGCCAGTCAGGGGACCTTGGTGGAGAGATGAAGGTAAGCTCCCCTCCTTACACAAGGCTCTTGTGGAGGCCATCTCCAGATGAGTGTGACAGTGACTCTAAATACATCTGCAAGTTCTTCTCCATCCCTTCACAGATCCCCGAGTGGGTTCTGCATGACAACTGAGTCACAGCCAGGTCAAGGCTCCCCTGCCCAGGGCCGTCTCCACCTAATTGGAAACCGTGGCAGGGAGAGACCATGGGTAGGAACCCATGGGTGGGTCTTGGCTGCACTGGACCTGTGTCCCTTCCATCAGGAGATGTTGGGAAGACTCAGGACTGGCTGGTCATGAGTCAGGCACAGCCCTGTCATATCTTAGCAATCCCTGGACAGACGCCAGAGAGAGAGAGAGAGAGGCAGCCAGGGGCAGCCGGGAACAGCATTTTGCTGCATATTTTTACATTTATCTCTCAGAGACTCAGCCTGAAGTCAAATTAAAATCTGTCTAATTAATGGGTTTTCAGAGATAGAGAGAAATCTTAGAACATTCGATTAGCTGATCCCTGCTACTGTCTGCAAGTTTGTGTCCCTCCTAATCAACCAGGCAACGGTGTTAACAGCGGGACACTTGGGAGGCCATCAGGTCACCAGGGGCTCCAGAGAGCTGCCTTCCCCCTGCCTTGAGGGGAGCAGACCCCCACGGATGTCACGTCTGCTGCATCTTGCTCTGGCTTTTCGGCCTCCGAACAGTCAGAAAACAAATTTCTGCTGTTTATCAATGACCCAGTTGAAGGTATTTTGTTACTTCAACCTGAGCAGACTCAGACAACCCTCTTCTCTAGGACCAGTGTCTTCTGAGTTTTTACGAATTAGTGAGGAAGAAACGGTTTAAGAATTGAATGATTTTTCCACTTTATGCTTAGGTATGTCTAAAAGCACCATTAGGGAAGAAAAATGTTTTATTTCTATGAAAACTAATGCCAAGCAGAAACCAAAGTAATGTGTAGTCTTAATTAGAAATATAAATACCCACATGGGTACCTTAGGAGGCAATATAAAGCCAAACATTCCAGAAATTCAGTGAGATTTAATATATAACAGGCTACTATGAAACTAGCATGCATTTATTATGTTTTATATTAGAAAAAAGCATAATAATAAAAATGTATATAAAGGCTTTAATATAAAAACACTAGTGAGTTATAGAAGAAAACACTAATACCCTTTTCCAGAAATGTCAATTACTTTGCACGCTGAGGTAGTCCCTTCGAACAAGAAAACAAGGGGAAAATGTACACACAGGCAAATATATTTATTCCTTGTGAGGAGTATAAATATTAATATGCATGCAAAACCCAGATTGATTCGGGGAGAACGGCAGAGCCGGAGGAAAGCGAGTTCCTCAGAGGCTCCTCTGCCAGCAGCCTGGCCACCACATCTTCCGCCTGCTTTGTGGTCACTGCTAATGTCATTGTCAGACTGACCCCTGCCAGGTGATCTGTGAAGCGTAATAAATATATTGCCACAGCCCCACAAAATTATTCAGGTGTGGCGGGAAAGTCAGTTCAATATTAATCAAGCCCATTAAACTCTTCATTCATACTTTGCATTTTGTCCTCGGACAGTGCAAGTGACCCAGGACTGTCCCTGCAGCCCGCAGTGGCTGGAGCTCCCAGCACAACTTGCGGCTACTGGCCCTATGGCCACGTGTGTCCCAGGCTTTCCACTGGCAGACTCGAGGCAGGCTGCTGCCTTGCTCAATGTCGTCATCATTCCTTGCAAGTCCAGCTAGCGGGTGCCACACTCAGGCAGCCCAGTGTCCCCAGGGCCCACGGCCTCTCTGTCACCCAGTACAGCAGGGACTGCACAGTGCAGGGTGGGCTCTCAGCAGATCCCCCAGGGCACACGTGCAGACACGAGCACTGATGAGTGCCCTTCGCAACTTCAGGTGCGTCGACTGCCACCTCAGGTCCTCCTTCAGTTTGTTTTTGAGGTCGTCACTGAACACCCTTTGCTCTCTCTCTCAGTCTGGCTTTCTGATCCACCACTGTCCTCACTGCACAGTGAAGGCAGCGGGAGGGGCTGGCAGCAGTGAGCTCACAGTCAGGTGCCTCAGTCACTAGGGGGTCCCTGAGTGAGGGGTCACCCAACCTCACCTTCTGGAACAGACCAGAACTGTGTGGGCCATTCCCACAAAGAGTGGCATGTCCTCGGTAGGGGGATCATTGGCACCTTGTGGGTGTAGGTGAAGGGGTGCCTCATCTCTCAGGGAGCCCTATGCAATCAGCAAACGTAGGCCGGGAAGCACAGCTCTGGGACCAGGAGGATCTCCTTGCCAGCCTCACAGCCCCCTACCCCCCCATACCACAGCCATGCTCCTGGCATGGAAATTCTGTAGCCCTAAACCACACCGGGCTGCCTGGGGTGAGGAAAAACCACGTGTCCTAAAAACATGCCACAAGACAGGGCAAGAAATCACGACCCTCAGGTCAGTGGCATCCAAGAATGTGCTTTTGAGAAACTTGAAGCCACTTTCCTAGTTGGTCAGGTGGCCTTTCTTCATTCGAGTCTCCTCCAGCCTCCTGTGAATATTGGGGAATGGAGTCTGGCGGGTGATGGTGGTTACCACTCTGATCACATTCCAATAGCACCCACCGGCCTCAGGGATGCAGTGGGTTCCTAGCGTGGTGGCCCTGGGAATCCATCTCCAATGTTTATATGTGATTACAAATACACATTTTAGCAGCATTATTCACAATAGCCAAAAGGTGGAAGCAACCCAAACTTCCATCAAGAGATAAATAGATAAAAAGAATATGGTCTATTGATACAACAAAATGTTTTTCAGCCTAAAAAAAAATGAATGAAGTTCTGACACCTGCTACAACATGGGTGGACCTTAAGCCAGACACAAGAGAGACAGTACTGCCTGAGCCCACTCACAAGAGGTACCTAGAGTAGTCAGACCCATGGACATGGAAGGTAGAAAGGTGGCTGCCGAAGGCTGGAGGGGGCGTGGAGAGCTAGGGGACCGAGTCCTAGCTTTGCAAGATGAAAAGTTCTGGGGGTGGATCGACAGGGTGTACAACCCAAAGTGGTTCAAATGGCAGATTTCATGTTATGCATATTTTAGCACGATTAAAAATACACATAAATCTTGGAAAGAGAGTACTTTTCAGGAAAAATCAAACCTAAGGGTTATACGCCATCAAAGAAGACATTCTCAGCTCCTCCAGTTCAGAGTTGGGCTTCAACTTGCAAAGCACCGTGGGAAAAGGGATTGCTGCCCAGGCAGCTGCAATCCCAGCTCAGACTGAGTAGGACAGAACTTACCCGAAGGAAGGTGGGGAACCCTTGTCCATAGTAGCCAACAGCGAAATAGTCGGGCTTGGGTCTGATCACTTTGACGATGTTTTCATAAAACTGAGCCTGCTTTTTCTGTAAGGAAGAGAAAGTGCAGTTCAGGCTTAAGCATCATTCCCCTGGGCTCCTCCTGTGAGCTCTCTAAGCTTTGGCAGCTCCTGCAGGGCGGGAGGCCCGGAGGCCTGCACCTGGATCTAATCTCACTGATGGTTTTGACATTCTTTTTCACTTATCCTCCATCAATCAGCAAGGGATCCTGAATAAACAAGCCAAATTCAGCAACCAGTCGTAATTCATGGGGGTTTTCAATAACCACAAGAGGTGTAACACCGAGACAGTCTGTTTCACTTTGATTACATGGCTGGCCCTGGGTGGATGAATGGAATGGACCGGGTACTGAGGTACATTAAAGAAGAATCAAAAAGGCTACAATTACTTTGCTCTAAGTTAATGATAAATATTGCCACCTCATCAATGTGATCTCTTGAATACAAGACTGGTTAGCTGAGAAGGCTGGACTTAGAAACTTCCAGAGCTTCCATCTGTCCACTCTCCTCTTGTGGAAGGCGTTGGTTTTTAGAATCCAAGAAGCTCCTGGAGACTCCTGCATTCCCCAGATCACGTACACAGGGGGTCCGCTGGTGTCTATGTAAAATCCACGCACAGGAGCCCCAGTCTGGTAACAAGGGCTGGCCAGGGCCAGGAGCAAACAGCAGATTAGCAAGGCCATCTTGCTGGATGGCACCAAGAACCAGGACAAGGCTGGGGGATGCCTGGGGCGAATCCCAAGGAGAAAGTGCAAAAGGAGATTCCAGGAGAGCAGGCTTGACCTGCCTCTTGTCGTTCAAGCAAAAACGAGGAAGACCTACCAGCAATTCACTGAGCTGCTCATAATCAAACATTTCGTTCTCGTACTGCTCCGCGAGTTCCTTGCCCAAGGCAATGGCCTCCTCCCACATCTGTGTGTCACAAGAGAGAAGGATGGTGAGGAGACCCGAGCTGAAGGCTACGGCCAGGGTCCAGCAGTAGGACAGCCACCCACAGCTCACAGGGGTCAGGGGAGACTCACACTGCGTTAACCAAAACACCAGGGGACAATGTCGGGGAGATGTCAGGAGATGTAGGGCAGCCACCCACGGCTCACAGGGGACAGGGGAGACGCACACGCCAGGGGACAATGTCGGGAAGATGTCAGGATTCCCTGGAGGCTCCTGCCCTCTGGCTTAGGACGCAGTGTCTGTTGACTAAACTGGTCAACCCCTGGCTTATCTATCACATGGCCCTCTGCCCACGGTGGTCTGCAAGCCCGTCCTCACCCACCCTGTCCTCCTCCTCCCACTGTCAGTCCTGACTGCCAAGACCCGTCTCTCAGGACAGCCTTGGAGCCAGGCAGAAGGACAGCAGGTGACGGGAGGCTGTGAGGAGACTTAAGTGGGATGAGGAGCCTGATTTGGCCACTTTCCAAAATGATCCCACTTAATAAATGCCACAGCCCAAGATGCCAGCTGCCAGAAAGGATGTGTTTCAACTCCAAGTTCAAGCTTGCAGAAAGCTTCCTCCATGTGCAGGTACCATGTGGATACAGGTCCTGCCACCATTTTGAAAAAGGGAAACTTTGTATGGTAAATAATTAAAAGTGCCTTTCCAAGTACCTGATTCTTAAAAATGTGGCTGAACTTTTGACACATGGGTAATGTGATGATTTGTTGATGTACAGGAGGCTAAATTTTCCTAGGGGAAAAATGAGATCCAGTGGATGCCTTGAGAAGAACGTGGACATTCAGAGGAAGCACCCCCGTCAGAAGCCAGTCTGGTTGCTGCCCAGCCTCTCTGCGCTTCCACAGTGGCCCTCACTTCAGAACCTTCTGTGATGGGTCCAGACTGGAAAGCCCCCGGCTCTCCCCCTCAGAGACTGCAAGCACCTGCACCATACATCCGTCAAACCGCTGGACTCCAGACCAGGCCTGCTTAACAAGGCTCAGGAACAGCCTGGCGGCTTGAATCCAGGGAAGCTCTACCCTCACCCATGCTGTGTCCCCAGCCACAGCCCCTGTTCTCCTCTCTGTGCCACCCCGCAGGTGGGAGGGCTGAATTTGTGGCCAGCTACCACCTTGTGGGGTGGCTGTGTCTTCCCCGTCTGTGTTGCCAATGAGCAGGCTGAGGATCAGGCAGGCAAGTCATGGGCCTGAAGGTAAGTGGTGGACTTGGCCCAGGTTGGCCTTTCTCCAAAGTTCTTATTCCTGAAGATCATGTACCAGCGCTTCTAGTTGCTCCCAACCCTCCTGCAGCAATGGGTTTCAGGATTCCAGGCGAGTCCCTAACCTGGGATCCCACAGGAATTCAGGCTGCGGCTCCTCACCTGGTGCACCTGTGGCACGAAGCGCGCCCACCCCACCTACCCATCTTTGTCTTTTCTTGTTACGATAAGATAAGGTCATAAGGCCTTGCTTATGACCGAATCATCCAATACCCTGAAGAACCCTGTTTTATTTAAATGTTTCCAAATTACTCTTTTCATGTGACTAAGAAGCCATCAGCTACTTCTGACGAGAAAAAAAAAAGATATTCTGGAGTAAAAGTCGTATTTTAGTACTTCGAAAAACAGCAGCCACAACAAAATAAGCCCAGAGTAAATTTCAGAGATAGGAGCAGTGTCCAGGGACAGGAGGAGGTGGCAGAGATGTGCTACCTGAAGTCCCCCACTCTGAGTTCCTGTTCCCTTTGGTTTAACATGGCCTCACATTCTTTGAATACCTACGTCTGATTCTCCAGATCTTTGGCAGTCTGTCATCAGAGCCCAAGTCCACATTCCCAGGGAGGGAATCTCTCTCACTTTCAATGTTTCCTTTAAGCTCCAGCGAGCATGCCTCCCTTAGCATATTTCCATTTCAAAGACAACATTACTGTTCCTTGTAGGTCCCCTTCACTGGATTTTTCTTTAGTTCTCTGCAAGCGCATACGTTCACTTAGCTGCCAAGAATGCTAGAGTTTCTAATTCATTCCCCGGTAAAAGCTTAATCTGTCTTTATCCTAAATGACAGATGAGGTACTTTAGATACATATCAAAAGTAATTGTTTTTAAAAGAAATATAAGTCTTGAGTAAATATCTCACCCGGCTCACCCTGAGGTTACGTGCTTGTGTTTTCTATCAGATTTTCTATAAATATATATTCCCTTCTTCCCCTCTGCCTGTGTTAAAGGATTTTGCACCAAGGAGATTTTCATCTACTTCTAATTGGACAGGGCTTGAAAGAAGAGTGTGGGTAATTCATATTTCCAACGTGAGCACCGTGGAAAATATTTCAGCACCAGAGAGAGAACAGATTCAATATGATCTAGATTTAGATCATCTCAGTGAAAGAATCGCTTTAACCTTGGCGAGAACGTCTGGCCCAGCTCCACTCTTAGAAGAGCTGGAGGCTCAGGAGGTTCACGCAGCCCCAAATGAAAAAGCCCGTATCCGCAGACAGCATTATTTTCCAATCTGAGGTCCTTAATCCAGTGGTGGCACCTTGGGAAAGCCGGCTCCTGGCTGCTCAGCGCCCACTCTCTCCCCACCGCTCTCCACCGGAGGATGATCGCTTCCGTTCCCTGCAGATGACGATCTGTCCCCGCTCTCTGAACCTCCTGCTTCCAGGAGCCGCCATTTCTTCACGTTCCTTGAGTAGAAACCGTTCCTTTCTGATGAAACTCCTTCCTGGGTTCCCAGAGTGGCGGCAGAGAAGGTACCAGGTGAGGCTGATGGCTGACCACTGGGGTGCAGGGCACAGGGACCCTGATCTGGCGGGATCAGGGAGCAGAAGCAGCTGAGTATCCCTTAGATTCCAGCTGAGTCACCAGGACCCAGAAGTGGCTCTGTTCAGCTTGCTCACCTGCTGTGACTCGCAAGGGGATACTTCTTAAGGGAAGAGGATGCCATCCATTCTTCAACTCACCTGCTTCCCACACAGTGAAGGGAAAGGGCATACTCCACTCCCCTGAATTCCCAAAGTCCCACAGAGGCCTCCGATGTTTAAATGGATGAGAGGCAATGGAAGAATCCAGAGCTCCGGTTTAGGCCCCTCAGCATCAGTGGGGCCACAGGGGCCCGGGCCCAGCAGGAGGCCTTGTTCAGTCAGCTCTGTCTTCAGCCAGCTCTGAGAGTGAGAGTGGGGCCCTGTCTGTGCCCAGGTGTGTCATGAGGGGGCCCCTCGACCTTGCTGTGGCCTGCAACCTCTCCTGACACAGCGCATGCACCAGTCCCCACTCTTGCTTTCCTGGAGCAGATCCCCATCTCTGCTCCTCCTCCACCCTAACAGTACATCTTTCTCATACTTTGATAAAATAGGGTTCTTTTTAAATAGGAGCACATCATAATGAACATATAATCTCTTTGAATATTCAAGGAAGATTCTGGCTAATTGATGAGACTCTGGCTAACATTGAGATTTTCAGGAATTTTAGAAATGCTGAGGTTCGAATCAACTCATAAAAAGGGTTCATTATTCTGACCTGACATTTGTCTTCATAACAACTGTGTTTTTAAAGAAAAACTCACAGGATGAGAAAATTTCACCCCAAATACTTAGAAAAGAAATCCAACCATTTCACCCAAAGCAGGAACTTGTTCCCAGACCCCTATTTTTAGTTCACAAGATGATGAAAAAAATGCGTCATTTTTTCGAGTTTGGTGCAAGGCAACGTGTGAACTTTGTCAAAGGAAGGTTATTTTAAGGAAAAAGAGCAAAGCTTCAGCTGAAAGAGTCTCCGGGATCCAAACACCCCCGAGCTGTAAGTTCTGGGTCATCTGTCCTCATGGCCAGGCAGTCTGGGTTCCGGCCGACTTAGCACTGGCCAGCCACCCCTTCTAGCTCAGCGGCTGTTTCGACTCCCATCCTCCACAGAGAAGCCTGGTGATTTTCAGTGCAGAACTTGGGTTGAGGGCTGTATTGAAAATTACCAGGCCTCAACCACGCACAATAAGACAGACAATTCAGCACACCTTCAGAAAAGAACGCTCCTCGGTCCCGATAAAACCCAACAGAGGCTTTTGGGGGGGATGCTCAAAAGGGGAGGTAGAAATGGAATGGGGAAGGAGCAAGGAGTAATTATTAGCCCAGGAAGGAAGAAACGTTGGAGAGTGAGGAGGGGCAGGCAGACAGGAGTGAGGCGGGTGCAGAGAAAGGAGGAGATTAAGAGACCAGGAGCCGGGCTGAAAGGCATTTTAAACTTTTTAAACGGTGGAAAAGCAAAAATAGAAGAATGATTTTGTGTGGAAGAAATACAGAAAGATAACAGAACATAATTCAACGGTGAGAGTGTCCAATAGAAAGAAGCAGAAAATCCATTCAGCCTTGCTGATTTCAGGGCACAAAGGCAGAGACTTTAATATAATCCGACCCCGGAGCCCCACCTCCACCTCCCTGCACGCACAGGGTGAACTCAGCAGGGGACTCGGGTGGGGACCCAGTTCCCTGCCTACCTGCCCAGCGTCCTAGGGGTCACGCCTGCCTTCTCTGTCCCCCTGGGCAGCTGCATAAACTTGGAAGGTGAATGAGCTCAAGGATGTATGTGGTTTCACACAGTCATACACAACAAAGGCTACCCTAATGACTTGAGCAGACAGGCCCTGTGGGGACACACGGTATCAAGAGAGCCGCCACGGTTTCATCAGACTGTAGAGCTAGCCTTTGCCTTCCATTTCATAACCTTGCAGACCCCGGGACTCCTTAATCTTCGGTTCAACTGAGGTATTAGGTCCCCTGGCTCAAAGACACTTTCGAAAAATAGGAACTGTGATTTGTTTCCTTAAAATTCACTAAGTGTAAAGTCAAACCAAGGCAACGCTGGCGATTTAAACGCTGCGAATGCAGTGGGTACAGGCTCAGATTGAGCCTGGCGGAACCCGGGTCATCCAATAAGGCAAGCAGCCTGGTGGAGGCCGGTGGCCCTGCCCATCCATAGGCAACCTCAGTCACTCAACCTTCTGTGGTGGTCATTCTGACTGAAGGTGGTCATTTTTAACAGACTACAGGACTCTAGTCAGGAAGGCCAGCCTTGTCCTTGCAAGAACTTGTCTTTTTCTGACCTACAACCTCCTTACAGACAGGAAATGAAAAGAGAAACCATCCTGACAATGACAGTAAGTTCCAGAAAACTGGTGATGCTTCTCCGTGGTTCTTAGAACTTCTCTTCACAGCTGTGCTCTCTGCCCTGGGCCTTGTCCACGCCTCCTCAGGGTCAGATGGAGCCCCAGTTTGCTCATTCTCCAAAGGCCCTGATGCTCACAGCTACACTAATCCTGGCATTTATTTCAAAAGCACAGAGATGACATTGGGCCACAGGAGAAAAACACCTTATTTTGGTGCTTATTATATTTCTCTCCTCCTTCTGACATAAGTTCTATTCTTTCCTGGCTTTGGTTTGCATTTTCTCATTCTTTTTAGATGTATTTCATCTTCTCACGTGCTCATTTAATGTAAGCAATGCATACCAACAGGCACATGTGGGGTTCTGGCTGCCTGTGGTGGACCCAAAGGATGTGCAATAAGCTTCCATTTCCCGCCAACATGTGGAGGAATGTGCTAGCTAAATTGCATTTTTGGTGCTTAATGAGAAAAAGTCCTGGCTCAAGGCAGCAGTGTCCAATAGAAATGCAACGTGGGCTACATATGTAATTTTAAATGTTCTAGTTACTACATTAAAAAAGTAAAATTAATTTTAGTAATACTTAACATATCTAAAACATCATCATTTCAATATGTAATCAACGCAAAAAACTTAATGAGATACTTGACATTCTTATTAGTTTGCTAGGGCAGCTGTAATGAAGTCCTGACCTGCTACTAGCTAGGTTCCTTGAACAACAGAGATTTATTTCTGGAGGTCAGAAGTCCGAGATGAAGGCACTGGTAGTGCTAGTTCCTTCAGAGGCCTCTCTGCATGGCTTGCAGTCGGCACCTTCTGGCCGTGTCTCCACGTGGACTTCCCTTGAGGAATGTCTGTGTCCAATCTCCTCTTCTTGTAAGTCAGACTAGATTAGGGCTCATCCTAATGGCCTCATTGTACCCTAACTACCTCTCAAAGACCCCTTCTCCAAACACGTTTCCATTTGTAGGTTTGGGGCATTGGGACTTCAACAAATGAATTTTGGGAGGACACAACTCAGCCTATATAACAATCTTTTTTTTCTTTTTTTTTTGCATTAAGTCCTGGAAGTACAGTATGTACTGTAGACTGAGGGCACAGCTCATCTGGGACTGGTCACCCTATAAGTGCCAATGGCCTGCAAGTGGTTTATGGACCACTACTGGACAGCGTAGGGCAGAGTCCCATCCTATCCCCAGCTTGGAATCTGGTTTCTTGCGTACCAAACACAGGGTCCCTCATTAACCAAAATCCCCCTTCAAGTTTCCTTCGGACATGTCACACACCAACCATCACCTGCGAGCCATTTTGAAACACTTTTAAACGATGACAATTGCAATTGAGGAAGGGCCTTCCTACTCGGAGCTTCTTAGTGGTCAGCAATGGTCTTAGCCCCCCATGATTCCATTGCTTGTAAGAAAGGAGTGACGGCCGTTATTTCTCAAGTTACCACATACACACAAGCCTGGTAGAGACCTGTGCCTTGGCCTTATTTCCTAAATGGAAGAGATTCTAAATCCTGCCCAGAGTTGATCTTCCTCTGTGCCCCACCTCCCTCAGCCCCCACCTGGTAAGATTCCAGTATCCTGGTCAGGAGATGGGTGTAGGAGCCCAGTTTCTCAGGTGCTTCTGCATTGTCACCTACCAAGTCCCCTTGCAAGGAGGAAAGACACTCAGTCAGCTATGATGAGGTTAGGGTAAAGGCCCAAAGCCAACTTATAAGAGACAAGGCTACTCTTACACTCCAGTTGAGGGAAGTTCTTCTCTTAGAAGGACTGCGTGCTTTGGTAATGTCTAGGCTTGCTCCTCCTGGGCCTTGAGTTCTCTGGATGAGGAGCCCACCTCCCCGTCTGGTCCATGCTGTGGTGCACGCAGGTGCTGCTCACCTTGCCCTGCCCTCTGGGCTCCTGCCTACCCACTGAAGTCTCGTGCGGGCACAGACCTACTTCAGCAGATGAAGTGAGCAGAGCATGGACAGGCCAGCAACCCCTCCTTGTCCCTCCCCTGGCCATACCCACGTGGCAGAACCTCCACTCACCTGGACACTGAATGGGTGTAGACCAAGAGGGGGAAGCAGGCCCATGTTACCTGGAGCTCTGGAGTTTCAGAGTCAAAATTCCAGCACATTCCAGCTCGCCCAGGCTGGCACGGAAGGTAATTATTTGCTATTGCTCTTTTTTCCAGAAAGTTGAATGCTTGTTGGGGTTAAAATGGACGTTTGCCTCACAGCCAATCCCCGGTACTTCACGCTTCATCCTCTCTGATCTCTTAGGCCCCTATGCTCTGGCCGCTCTAGTTCTCGAGCATCAGCAGAGGTCACTCCTTTCTCAAACCCTTCTAGAAATGTCACAGGCACTCAGAAATGGCTTTCCAAGCTCGCGGTTTTATCATTACACCTTGAACAGGTGCTGGAAGACGACTTTCCCCAATCCCCTCTGACTCAAGGTCGGCTACAGGTCATGTCACCGTGGCGGTCCTTCTGACTCCACCAAAACACCAGGAATCTGAGGACAGCGCCCATGGGCGCTCCTTCATGTCATTCCATTTTATCACCTGGATTAGTTTTCTCTAAGCCAGGCCTTTTAGCCTGGGTTCTGCTGGTGCTCTGGGCTGGACTCGCTCTCGGTTTGGGGTCCCGGTGTGCTGTGAGAGGCTCAGCTGCCTCCTTAGCCTCACCCACAGGTGGGAGGGACTGGCTGTCTGACAGCCAGTCCATGCCATAAACCACTGTTCTGACCTGAAACCTTCTTTGTGTCCCTCCGTGTGATTTTTTTGATGAACCATCATTGCATAGAAGAGTTAATTAGGCTATCTCTGCTTTAAAAAAGACGTTCTTCAGTTTGTCATATTGGAGGCTGAGAATCCTGCTATCTGGAGCGTTTCCCTGTCCGTCGGGAAGCTGTGGAATGCTGGGGATTCCCTTGTTGGTTCAGCCATTCAACGAACGCCCGGTGAGCTCGGGCTGTGTGCGGGCAGCCTCAGCCTCAGCTCCATGGGGGAGGAACGTGGGAGCCTCTATTTCCTAGTGCTCACAGCTTCTTTGGGGAGTCATTAAAGATACACATAGGAAATTCCTCATTGCAAATTGTCATAAGAGCTCCAAAGAATGGCCTAGGATGTCTTCGGGGCTGGAGAGGAAGTGACATTCTGGCTGAGATGGGAAGAAATGCACCAAGGGACAGGCAGTAGGGCCTGCTAGGCAGGGCTGGAGCTCAGGACCCCAAAGGGGCCGAGTGGTGGAACCCAGAGTGAGGGAGGGGAGGTCAGAGGTGGCAGGGCCACTGCCTGCAGGAGGCACAGATTCCCAGCCCGAGGGCCTTGGGCCTGGGGCTTTCCAGGGCTCCAGGGGTTCCATCTCTGGCTCTGGACACTTCCCCACACCTGATGGCCCCTCTCTAGAACACCACTGAGCATGGAGCCGCTGGGGGAAGGAACAGCTGGGCCCACTCCGTATCTTTAGCCATTTTCTGAGAAGTGGATTCCCCTGGCCAAGCCAATAAAACTGGTAAATGGCCCCAATTGTGAGAACTTCTCATTTATATGAAGAAACACATTTGCTTCCCCCGATCCCCCAAGGGGGTGCAAGTCACACAACACTTCTGACCTGTCTTTCCAAGTGGCCTTTGTATGGGCCACAGGCCATTGTAAAGATTTGGGACTTGTTTCCCACATTAAGGACATTAAGGGACAAAAAGAGGTACATGAATGGTCACTTCAGAAACAAGGAGAATCCTGAGCTGGTGCCACAGGGATTCTGCAGTCAGCCAAAGAGAAGCAGCCACCACCCCTCCTGGCATGGGTGCTGTGGAGGGTGGAAAAGTGTCCCTTAGAACATAAGTGCAGTCCCAAGCCCTGGTATCTAGGAACATGATGTTTGCAAACAGGGGCTTTGAATATAACCAAGTTGAGACGAGGTTGTGCCGGAGAGGGGCGAGCCCTAACCCAGTGGCCAGTGTCCTCACAGGAAGAGGGAAAGGTGGACAGAGACACCCACTGGGAGACGTCATGCGATGACCAGGGCAGAGACTGACGTGGGGGATGTGTCCACAGGGAGCGAATGCCAAGGACTGCCAGCCACTCAGCCATGAGCCAGGGACAGGAAAGGCCTCCTCCCCCGAGCCTCCAGGGCAGGCCCCGCCCCGCAGGTGCTTTGACTTAGGACTAGAGAGGGTTCTGTTGCTTAAAGCCTCTTGGAGGTGCCGTGGCACAGCCAAGGACGTGCGCAGAGCTTCCTTCGTGGAACCCATATGTCACTTCTCTCAAAGAGGAAAAGACACAGACCCAGAGGCGTGAAGGATCCCAGGAGGAGTTCTGACGTCACGTTGGTGGCAGCTGTTAGGAACCTCTGAGGCTGAGGCAGCCCTTTTCCATGGTGACTGTGCATCTGAACCACAAGAAGTACAGTGACGGGATATGACAAGATGGCTAGTGAAGGTGGCGGCAGGTCTGCTCTGAGTACAGGTCACGAGTACAAAATTGAAGTCAGTTAATCTAGACACTGCCCAAGCATAGTGACCCAGGTTCCACTGTAGAATCGACTTTTCTGTGACCACAGAGAAGCGCAAGATGTCAAAGGAATACAGTCACTCCAAGGGCAGAGACCCATCTGAACCACCGTCCCCGACTCGGTTCCCCCAGCAATAGCCTTAAAAATATGGGTGCATTTTCAGTCCTTACAATCTGCAGAGCATTTTAAAAGAGGCTATTGACTTAAAAGGAAAAAAAAAAGACGTATACTTGTAAGCACAAGCTGAAGGAACATGCATAAAATATTTCAGTACACAATTTGCAACAAATTTCTGGTTCTGCAAACATCACAAGTTAAAATGTGTGTTTACAGAGCCGTGGGGAGGTTCACATAAAAGGAAAACAAGAAAATGATCATTTTACCTTGCCTTTGTCGAAGTAGTGGATGATTTCTTGGTAGAGCTGCTCCTTCAGCTGTCCCTGCGTGGTGGCCTGGTAGCCGTCCCGCTGTGTCAGGTGGGCCACGCACACGTCCTCCGACCACTGGGGCAAAAGCAGAGCATTAGCAGTGCTGGGCGGGGTGTGTCTAGGAGAGCACTGTCACCTCGGGGGCCGTGACGCGGTGGGAGCTCCGTGTCAGGCGCGTGTCTGTGTGCCCCAAATCTAGGCAGGTATGGCTGGCTCTGTCATCAGGCTGCCAAGGCCTGGGATGGCAGAGCAAAGCCCGTCCAGGGGCCCAGAAAGATGAGGGAGGCAGGGTTGTGGTCAGATTCATAGAGAAGAGAACCCCAGGAATTCTGGAAAGCAGAGCCATCAGCTTGTCGACAGACCCCTGAAGCGCGGGGTCCATTAAGAGCCAGGTGACAGAGGCCGTCTCAAGTTGGCAACCAGCAAAGCTCTCTGTCATGTGGGCCTTTTTGCTCAACACAAAGAAGGTATGTGGATCACAGGTCGTCAGGATAGGGATCCAACAGTCCATCAGTTAATACAGATGATGCCCTAAAAATAGGCCGCTGTCTGCAGATTTAACCACAGGCCAGGGCCTGGCCCAGACTGGCCAATTCTCCTGTGAACTGAGGATGCACCAGGGAGAAGGTGTGACTATCTGACAGGTGAGGCACGTAAGCTCCGGAACTTTGGCTCAACACATCAATAGCATTAGGTAGAGGGCTCCATGACCTACTATGTGCCAGGCTCTAGATCAAAGATGAGTGAGAAGGAGCCTGACCTCCAGGCTCCCCGCCACCCAGAGCCAGTGTGATTAGGGGTGACAGCATAAGGACATAAGGCAATGACAACCGGCTGTCTGGACACAGGAGAGTCCACAATGGAAGGGCCATGGCAGGATGTCCAGATGGACTCGGTGCTGGGGAGGCCACATCTGAACAAGGGCATCAGCTGTGTGGCGTGTGTCAGGGGCCACACGGCTGATGAAAAATGAGGGGAGCTGTACGGGGAGTGGAGAGCTGGGAACAACTGTGGCCTAGCGCAAGGGCCGGAGGGACTGAGGCTGGCCTGCCTGGCAGGCCCCAGGAGCACGGCAAGGCCACCTAGAGGCTTGCTCTCGCAGTACCTGCCCAGCCACCTTTCTGCAGCCAAGGCCCTGGACAGCTTGAGCTGGCCCTCAGGGCTCCAAGGACAGGAGGCAGGGAGGACCTGCTGGCCTCCCCACCCTAGGCCTGTGGGGCAGAGCCAGACAACCCGACTTGCAGACCTGCCACCAGGGGAAGGGGCAAAGCTGCTGCCTTTGCAGGTGGCTGGTACAACTCAGCCGGGGCTGTGGCTACTTTTTGTTAGGGGGTGGGGGATAAAAATAAAACTTTCGATGGTTCTGAAATGTAACTGCAATAAAAAAGAGTAAGAAGGTTCAGATTTCTTTGGATTTTAAAACCAGTTTGTAAAAATGCAACATATTTGAATAGGGAAACAAAAATTCTCTGTACCTTCCACTTAAAATGGTGATAAAAGAACTTGATTGCTAAGCTATAAACTAATGTCTTCATTGCTCTTGTTTCTGGCCAAAAATATCCTTAGACAAAAAAGAAGCTTCTATTTAAGGATTTTAGTCAGCAAACAAGAACATATTTGTCATGTTCAAGAATTTTCATAGCAATACAAATTATGTTGTTTAGCAAGTTGATTAACCACTATGAATCCACATTTACAGCAATATCCAAATAAATTCAGGAAAATTTGCAAAATGTAATGGTATAAAAGATATGGAGAGAGATAATGTGACATTCACCATTTAACTACAAAACCCAGAACCCAGTGGAAAAGAGCATGCAATTGGGCCTCTTGATTTGGGCTGTGAGATAAGCCATCATGCGATCTGTGGTAGACCCAGCTGTACCCGATAAATCCAGTGACTAACCAAATGTTGTGTTTACGCACGTATATGTTTTACATTCACATATGCATATAAAAGTTTATGTTCTATGTGAGAGAAAGAGTGAGAAAGTCGTTGTCAATCCCATTTTAATTTCCCTGGTATATATAAAAAAAAGACTCTGACATTTGCTAAACACCTTGTTATTGAAATTTGGATTTCTGGTAAACAAAGACTACTGGAATTCACAGGGGGGTGGCTGCGGTCAGATGCACTCCCTGAAATCCCTGTCTTTATAAAGGATTGCTGTTGGGGAGCTTCGATGGTCAGGAGGCCAGACGGGTCCTCTGGCAGCTAGCCTCAGAGCACTACCAAGAGGCGCCCAGGATGAGGGCTGAGCCCTTCTGCTTTGAGACAGATATCCACACTCAAGCCCTGCAGAGAAGCCTGTGTTGCTCATGTCACAGACACTACGGGGGACTTTAAGGAGAGAGATAATGTGACATTCACCATTTAACTTGGGGCTCCCAAGCTGAAGGAGTCTTCCTCCCTAGCTCCCTCCTGACCTCCCCCTGCCCGACAGGCATCACTTCCTGCCCATTTAATCACACTTTCTTTGGTCCTGTGCTATTCCACTTCAGATGTCTGGAAGACGGGCCTAGATCTAGGAGTGAGATTCCCCGAGGAAGCAAACTCTGTGGGATCACTCACCAAATTCTAACTGTTCTCCACCTGGTTCAGTATTTCCTAATAGTTATAAGGATATCATGAGTAGAAAAACCTCATGACCTGCTGAAATTCTAAATCATAAACCGAGAGGCTGTACGGCAATTTCCATAACCACCTGTCCCCACCCCTCTCTGTCCATCATCCATCCACCTGTGCCTCTGTCCACCCACCTATTCTGGTTACTCATTGAGGGTCCTCTCTGTACTCTTCACTGCTGGAATTGGGCATGGGGGTCACAAACATGTAACTGCAACAGGAAACCCTGTCTAAAGCTACCGGTATAATAAAAGAAGCACTGAGAACCAGAGGTGGCCATGCCAGACCTGCGCTTCCGAGCAACACTACAGAATAAGGCACTGAAAGGAGGTCTCAGCATGACCTGCTCAGCAGAAATGGCAGGATCTGGTCCCTACGCTCTTTGCCAGGATAATTAGGGGCGTGTCTCATTGCTCCACCATGGATGGTCCTTCGTATTGACGTTGTTCTCCATCATTACTGAGTCCTTTTGCCAGGAAAGAGGGATTTCAGAATCTCTAAATTGCTACCACCTCAGAGCCTGATGGTGGGAGCTGGGACTGCCTGGCATCTTGCTGAGTCTGCATTCAGCAGGGCCGAGTCCATAATGAAAGCACTTCCTCAACATTTTTGTTTATGTTGTTGCAGTTACTAAATATCCATAAAATAAATATCCTAAAATCTGTAACAGCAAAATAATATTTAGAATGATCTTTGACTCTGTAACAACAGAATCATAAAAGTGCCTGATGATTTTTATTACCTTAAGTAGCTTTGCGTGGAGCAGCAAGGTGTAAGCCGCTTCAGTGTAGTTATCACACTCTTTGTGCAGGTCACAGAGCTTGTACAAGTACCTGAGATGACGAAAGAGAGGTGCGTGCTTAAAAGGACACGGGATGATTTGTGTGGAGGATTGCAGGAGCTAAATTCAACATTCAACAGTAACTCCTATCTGCACTGTCTTTTTTATAATGTTCATGATTCATAATGCCTCAAAAACTTTCAATGAAAAAAAGCACTAAAAGCCCCAATAAGAGTAAATACATTCTTGGATAGATAGGTAGATAGATATGAACACACATGTACATATGGACACATGTATTTTAAATTTTAAGTCTTTTTAATATAAAAAATGAAGATGAAAAAGGTAGGATTTCACTTCAAGCTGTCTTATTCTTTTTAATCTTTTCCAGATTTTCCCTCAGTCATTTGAAATGAGATTACACAATCTTGATTGTCATTTCCTACGTGTCTATTAAATTCAAATGCACAAAAAATCCATAGGAATCCAAATCCATAAGAATAAAGAGCTCCCCCGATCACAGTGAATAGGATCGAAAGAGCTTCTCTGCTATAAAGAAATAAAGGTTGCTTTTTAATATAAAGCAAGATACATTTTGGATGACAGAAGCTGATTGTTTTCCCAAGTATACTATAATAGTCAGGTGCTGTTTTTGAAGGAGAAGGAAGAAAACACACACTCACCATAATAAATATATCCTTAAACACTAATGCCATGTAGAGTTTATGCTTAGCCTGTTTTTCCAAGTGTTGATCTTGATAATTAATTGACACTGGACCCTAACAGTGACCAGGAGAGAGACAGACCTAATCCTGGTGCGTCACTATCACTAGCATGTTTTCCCCTGTGTCACTGAGGATCTGACCGGGGCCCGGTGCGTGGAGGCAAGTGCACTGTGGTGGAGCTATCCCAGCCCTGCCTTATCCTGGATGGGAAACCAGGTGAGGGAGCAAAATCTAGAAACATGGGGATTTGGAGTGAGTTAAGTGAGAGGAGACTGAAAAATTCATAATACTGTCTATTTCTGGTAAATTTATAACTGGACTTCTCACTTAATCAGATGAGCTACTGTGAAACATTAAAATCAGTCATTTTTTTCCCCTAAAAGGGCCATATGAGTTGGTCACAGGGGTATAGAAGCCGTAAAATAATCATTTATAGTTTTGCCTCTGAGTTGGCTAAATGTGACCTCCAAATCCTGTATTGTTGGGGATCAGCTACACAGGCTGAGAACAGACCTGGGGACGCCCAAACTCAATGTCAGGGGAACCGTAATTTCCTATGAATTAACTGCTGAGGTTATAAGCGGTTCTTAACATGGATTTGCCAAACAGCAATTACAGTGAGCAGGGTGAAGACCTACCTTAGATACATTTCTTCTCTTTCAATTTCTTTGTAGAAATTCTGAAAAATTAAGCCACATATTGTTTTAAAAAACCTGTTCCATGAAGGGTGTCATGCCACATTAAAAATTCAAGTTTCTTCAACTTGTGTCAAACCCGGGCTCAGGGACCCAGCTCTTTGGAGAGAGCTGTAGATTCACACAAGTTACCACCTCCCGCTGTCACTCACGGGCTTTGCTTTCCTCGTGACCTGGCTTCCTGCACTCGGAAACCTGATGACTCAGTCTACTTCTGTTGGTCATGTGAAAGTCACCTGTCGTCAGTTAAAACAAGGTGCTAGCCACAGACAGGATCTCTTAACTGCTGCAATCTCATTCCAACAACCTGGATTTTGGATAGGCAGAGAAGCAGCACCCACATGGCTTTGAGCAGGAGGGGCCCCAGTGCAGCAGGAGCTAGAGAAGCCTTTGCGATATTCTAACTCTCGGTGTCCAATACAGTGGCCACTGGCCGAGGCCGTTTACAGGTGAAGGAACATTATATGAAGTTAACGATTCACCTTCCCAGGCACCTGCCACACTTGGACTGATCAATAGCCACATGGGGCCATTGTTACTGAACTGAGCAGGGTCCACCTAGAACCTCCCCTCTTCCCAGGAGTGTGCATTGGACAGCACTCAATACTTCCAATGCACACGAGAAAACCAGTGGCATCTTAAAGGCCCCTAGGGCACAAAGAGGTCAGCAGATTGCAACTGATGGGCTACTTGTGTGAATCACTGCCAAGGACCTTCTGGCTGAGCAGAAACGTTTCTAGAAAAATTACCTTTCTTCATGTGACTCTCTCTACAAACACTTTAAAATCTTAATCAGACCTGGGGCCCCAGACAAGCACAGAAGTCATCCAACAAGGCAGGCGAGATTCAACACCTGAAAATGACGTTAGCACTCTAGAATCGGTGCCCGAGATGAACAGGTGAACATCAGTGATATGAAGACCTACAAGGAGCTTTAATTGCATCAGCCAAAGACAGTATTGCTTCCAAGATTCACCTCTCTGAGATGATCCGTCAGTGGAGAAAGCAAGCGGGGCATGTTTAGAAACAGGGACCGAGACTTCCACGCTGTGCTGTGTCTGACAGTCTAATGTGCTGCGGGACCTGGGTGTGGCTGGGTAATGAGGATGTTCCCAGCTGAGAGCCTGGAGCGTCGGTGACGTGACCCAGGCATCTGCATGGAGGCGGAGGAAGGACCGAGCTCACTGGTGCTCACAGGCCGATTTCACACTCGTGTTTACACCCAGTCCTAGGGCTGGATCCCTGTCCTTCACACTGCACAGCAGGGCTATCGTGACCTTCCTTTCTCTCAGAGATACAGAACGTCTTCTATTTTCTGTCGGTATTGACATGTGTCCTCTTCCCAGGACTTCGAAACCTCTCCAGAGGAGAGCCCCCATCTCCAATCCCAATTCCTGTGGAAACCTCTGTGTCTTTTATGTCCAATTCTGGCTGCTCTGGTGTCCCCTGGGCTGCAGCAGCGCCTCTCACTCTCCCAGCAGCCGGGCCTCAAAGCCCCGCTACAATGGCACTAGAGTGCCCCCATCCCTTCCAACTGCCTGCTTGGCCTTGGCATCCAGGGCTCAGAGACGTGCACTGTTTCAGTTTTGGTTCCTGAATTGCTCCAACAGATGCGAAGTTGTTAAGACTCTGGTCGCAACATGGCATGCATTGCCTTGGAAGGGGTCATGGAGACAGAAACGGGCCTCTGTCCTGAGGCGGCTCTCTCAGCCTGCAAGGTGGGCGTGCTGACGACTGCAGAAGAGCAAGGGGCCACACGCCGAGTTAGCCACCAATGAGTAGGGTCACCCCGAGTGGAGGCGACAAGGAATGCTGCTTACAGAGTCAGTGAGGTGGGAACCAGGACCCAACACACACCCAGAGCAGCTTGTAGGGGACGGGACGTTCAGGGGACTTAGAGCGCTGGGCAAAGTGACTGCTCAGGACCCTTGTTTTTTCATTTTCCATTTTGATTTTCTACGAGCAGGGAAGAGCAGGGTATTAATGAGCCTTATGACTTAGCATATTCCATAAACCCGGTCTTAAAAAAAAAAATCACAGAACTGGTCCTAAAATGGAAATCTGGCAGTGGACTTAAAGGGTACTGACACATTTTATGTTCTCTATTTTATTTGCTAACTTATTTATAAATGTACTTTTATTTTTAATGGACACATAGTGACTGTACGCATTTGGGGTACAGGGTGACATTTCAATACACATAGCACGGAATGACAGGATCGGGGTAAATGGAACATCTTTCCCTCAGAACTTTATCATTTATTTCTTTGTGCTAGGAAAATTCAAATTACTTTCCATTTTGAAATATTCAACTAATTATTGCCAACCATAGTTCCTGTATACTATGGAACATTAGAAGCTATTTCTGCTGTGCTGGACCTGCTAACTTGATTTTTAACTTGATTTTCCCCTTGATTTTTTAACTTTAGAATTTCTGCTTAGTGACTAGTTGAGTCTATTTATGTACCTCTAATACACATTAACATAGCTATATTCATTTAGAGATAGATATACATATTTATCTCCATACTATTCTTGTTTCTACAAGTAAAGGTGAAAATGGACCAGGAGATTCATGTATGTATATAAAATTTAGAGGTAGGAGACGTCTCTGTAAAACTCTAGCATCTGGTTTCTATTTATCCCACGGACTTATTTTTTCATATCAAAACTTTAAAACGGGTTGGGATCCACTCTACCTTCCCCAGGGGGTAGCTCCAGATAGAACTCTGTGCTCCTCAGGAAGTGACTGAGGATGTCCCTCGTGGAGGGGGTTAGTAGTGTGAGATGGTCTGGGCTGTCCTGGTGTGTCCCGGTTAAGCAGAGCGAGTGCTGACCCCAGCGACAGGAGGTGGGCACTGAACCAGACTCTCAATCAAGGAGGAACACAGGTCAACATCGGAAACTAAACCGCAGGTGTCAGCACCAGAGTGTTTCCAGGGCGAATTCCGGTGACACATTCAGGCACATTCAGGGCACACCATGTCTTCTCCACCCAGTGCCATGTTCTGGTGAGCACAAGAGATCTTGCTTAAAACAAATTCAAGTCCTAATCATCAAAATTGGAACCCTAATAAACCTACCCATAATTCTTCCTTACAGACACTCCAGGCCCCTGAGCTCCCTTAAGGATCAAATGGAGCACGATAACTTTATGTCCATAGCCGGGGGAGGGTGGGGGGGGATTCTGAAAAGACCTTCGTTTGTTCCCCTAGCAACACACTGGCTTCTGTTTCCATCAACCACACTGGCACCATGAAAGTCACTTACTTGGGGGAAGAGGCAAGAATGTAAAGACATGGAAGGCAGAGTCAGGTGACTCCCTCTGCCTAGGATACAGGCCAGCCTACCTGAGCAGAGCCAGTTGCTGTGCTACTTGGTCAGTTTATAGGTAAATGCAAAGACAAACAGAGCCATGGCACAGATCTCAGGACACAGCCTGGAGCCAGTGACTCTCTGGTTGACCAAGACTCTTCTTAGCATGAGCAAACATGTTTAGGTTTGGGGGCTTGATAGTTTTGCCCTCTGTCATGAGCAGTTGGATGATGAGACTGACTATCCAAGGGATTTCTCATTGTGTCAGAGTGTTTTGAATTTCTCATTTGTGGGGGCAGTTTCTGCATCTATTACCCATCTGTTCTTGCACAGTCGCCCCTTTGTCAAGAGAGCTCTTAGCATATAATTTGTGGTTGTTTCAAATGCCTGGACGGATAATTCCAAAACCTCTGTCCCATCTGAGTTGGGTTCTAACGGCTGCTGAGTCTTCAGCCTGTGCTTGTTTTCAGTGCTTGATTCACATTGAAGGCAATAATGATGCACTGGGTAAGAGCAAGAGGCATCTAGTTCTGGCTCCCAGGCTGATTTCTGTCCCGGGATTCTGCTGCAGTAAGCTGTGCTTCTCTGTAGCCTCCTGTCTCTGTGGTGGTGGAGGCAGCCGCTAGCCTGAGAAGATGGCCTAAGAGGAGCTGCTGATGCTTCAATTTGACTTTTTTCTAGGGGAAGGCAGTGACATTCCCATGCTCTTCAAGTGCTGGACGGCGCACCAGAAGACCCAGTGTTTGCCTTCTAAAGGAAAAGAAAACTTGCTACCCAAAATGTTTAATATTAGCCTAAACAGATTATCTGACCCTGGGATGAAGGGGCTAGGACTGCTCTTGAGCTTTAGCTGCAGAGTTCTTAATGGAAAGACACAGATTTAATATTGACACAAAGTGTATACAAAGTGAAAATTCTCCTTTTTTTTTTTTTAATCTTTTGAATTCAAACACCTCGAGTTGCTTTTTAGGAATGAGTGACTTGTCCCATTCCTCCTGGCAGGAAAGTCCATTTTGTGAGCTCCAAGCACCTGCAAATAACAGCTGTGGAAGTTAGGGGAAGCATCTGTTTGTTGGCCAATGGCAGGTAGGCGAGGGCTCTGAAATCCAGAGGCTGACGGCTGGGAACTGAAGGCAGGGATCTGGAGCCCAGGAGGAAGCAGGAGCTCTGGGTGTGAGAGCCCTGTGGCTGCTCAGAGCTGTGAGGCTTGCCAGCCACTCCCTGGACTTGAGCCCTGGTGTCATCAAGCTCATCAGCTCCACTGGATTTCCTGGGCATACCTCAGGAAGGGCATGTCCACAGACCCGGCCACACCAGAGCAGCAGTGCATGGACGTCTCCAAGTTCACCTGCCATCAATGCTGCCCTGCACCGACCTCCTGCAGCTGCTGGAAAAAAATGACCCCAAACTTCATGGCCTCCAAGAACAGATGTGCACCCTCTCACAGTTCTAGAGGCCAGGAGTCCACAGTCAAGGCATCGGCAGGGCTGTGCCCCTCCTGTTGGCTCTGGGGAGGGTCCTCCCTGTGCCTTATAGCTTCTGGTGGCCCCAAGCATTCTGCAGCTGTGGCTCCCTCACTCCGACCTCTGCCTCCTCCTCCTTCATGTGGCCTTCCTGTTCCAGGTCTTCTCTTCTGCATCTTCTGAGACCATTTGTCATTGGACTTAGGCCTCTTCTCCTGTCCCCAGGTAATCCAGGATAATCTCATCTCGAGATTCTTAATTACATCTGCAAGGACTCTTTTCCAGATAAGGGCACATTCGTGGGTTCTGAGGATCAGGATGTGCGTGCATTTCCTGAGACCACCCTGCACCCCGCTCACCAGAGGACACCTTCTAAACTCCTAGCAGCAGAGACTTAAGATCTGTGACCCACAAGGTGCTACCATGGTTACATAATGAGATGGCTGGCCACCTTTGACCACGGCAGGGGGACATCTGCAGGGGAGCTGTTTCTGCACACGTTCAGAGTGCATCTGCAATCAGGTCATTACTCGGTCCTGGCAGCAGCAGATGAGGAGATGGGCAAAGGAAGCCATGTTCTGCTGTGGAGAGCCCCATGCCCATGGTCAGGTGGGCCCCGGAAGGCTGAGGTGGGGCTCTGGGCATGCTGTAGAGATGGAGGGCCTGATTAGCTTCCCACTCACCAGCACATTGACGGTGCAGCTCATGCGGTTCTCCTTGTTCTCGTCATGCATGATGGTCCTGTAGTCCAGCAGCCTCTCCATCAGACGCACCACCAGCCTCACGAAGGTCTCCCCGGTCTTGGCGAGATACTTGTGCTTCCTGCAGTGCTCCAGGAGGCTGGAAAATAACCACGCACACCTCGCCGATCACGCTCAGGAAGAAAAAGTCAACGGAGGTGCAATTTTAAATGTTTCCCATTATTAACACATTTTAATTATTTCTGGGCTACAAAGTTCATTGTCGTCTAATGACAGCCTCCCCGTCTCTGCTCTGACATAGATCCCACTGCTCGTCAACACTCACATTTTATCGAACAGCACTTTGTACTGCTCGTCTCCGCGGCCTCCCTCCACTTCGTGATCCAGCTTGGTGATGATCTCATTTTCAAACTAGGATTCAACAGAGGAGGAGGAAATCATCAGCATGACGGATACATCGCTTTGACTTGAGTGCAAATAGTACATAAATCGGTGGGTTCATCGCGGGTGCCGCTGAAGGCTGACCGCGTGTGAAAGATGCCATCCCTGAGCCCTGGGGGTCTCTGAAGGTCCCCAGCCATAGAAAGTCCCTCATTCCCTTCCAATGGCAGAAGTAAGAAGTGGGGAAAGAAAGGCAAGAGAGTCACAGGGAACAAAACCAAGGAGTGATGTGAATGAACACACGTCTCCAGCTTCAACTTGCCGAACAAGTAACCTCTGAGAGAGTGCGGTGGCCCTGGAAGTGAACTTCCCAGCCAAGAGCTCTCCGCAACCTGAAAACAGCCCAGGCACCGCTTCCTGCCACTCTGCCAGAGATCTTAGTGCAATATCTCCCTCCAGTTGAAAAATGTTAAAAGCAACAGGGGCAAGGCCCCTAAAGAGACCACTCAGGAAGGTTGATCCCGGGCCTGTCCTGTTCCCACAGAGCTTCTGAATGGATTTCCAGTTCCTCAGAAATGACTCTCAAATCCATGCTTTTCAAAAACTCTAAATTCTGGGGAGTGGCAAATCTTCAAACTGTCTTGAAGGGCTGCCCTGGGCCGGAAATCACTACCTTGAAGAGGAGGAGTCTGCTTGCCCCTCCTCGTCCCTGGTGGGAGCCAGGGGACCACCATGCCACAAAGGGCCCTGGGGCTGCCCATCCAGGTGAGCTAGTAGGAAGGAGGGGCTGTGGAAGTGTCAGGTCATGCGAGGGTCTCTAGGAGTCCTTTGAAAGACACCATCGATCACCTGGTTTTGATCAACAACCCTCAAGGGCCCCACTATGATGAGGATCCTGTAAGAACTTAAGCTGCATGAGAGCAAGCGTTTCTTCTCTTCTGGGCATGGCCATATCCCAGGGCCCAGACAGTGCATGAGGTGGAGACGCTAATGGAATGAACTTGCTGTGAGTCCATAAATGACTGGATAGAGCTGGGCAGGGCTCAGCATGTCAGCACAAAAGCCGGCCAGCAGACTGCAGACACATCCTGATCTCTGGGCCTTGCGAGCCATGTGGCGAGCACAGCTGGTCTGGGGCACCTGTGACAGACACTGTCTATCCACTGGGGACGTGGGGTGCTGCTGCTGCTGCTGCAGTGGCAGCTACCTGTGGCTCCTGGGCAACAGAAAGCCTGACCCAAGGAGGGATTTCCACACAGGCCCAGACCTTCCTGTCCTCAATCAGGACACATGGCCTGAAGTCAGTGTCACCCTGCTGCAGATGAAACGGGACCTTAAAATGGAGCTAGAGAGGAATAAGGAGTCCCGCGTGGCATCGGGACTCAGCCATGCCTCAGCCTCGGGAGCTCTGTGAGGGTCCTCAGTTCTCTCCTGACCTTCTCCTTGTCTCCTCCCCACATAAACACCTCCTTTTGATTCTTTTTAGACTAAGAAGTTCACAGGAACTTAGGAACCTGGAAAGAACTGCTTCTCTTAGAGGAAAAAGAATGACTTGCCTTTTTTCCCTACCTGAAGTTTCATGATAATGACTTTCACTATAAAACCACAACCTTCTGAAGTTGACCCACTATTACTCTGCCCTTCATAGAATTGTGTAAGAGGCCATTCATTTTGGAATCTGACATAGATGAGGTAGCTTGCCAACAACTACGAAGATGGGATTTCAAGCAGTCCTACCTTTGGGGTGGGGCCAAATATAAAACGATGCTTCGGAACAAATAACTGAGACATAAAGTAGGACTAAATTTAATCAAAATATATGATTCTACTCCATACATGTTTAATGAGTGCCTACGATGGGGAAAGTAGACAGAATGCAGAAAGCATGCTTCCTCCTAACGCAGAGACACACAGGCCTTTAAAATCACTCATCACGTGTCAATCAAAGGTATTAGAATTTGGAGTCTACTTTGTGAAAATGGCATGTTTGCTCTGATTCCACATAAACCTTGCTGTCACAAACAAGCAACGAGGAAGCTCCAGCTCCTTAAGTATGCTGCTTATCAAATTTTGACTGATGAATTTAATGTTTTTCTAAAAAGAGTGAATGAATGAGCACATCAGAACATAGCTGATTCTAATTTTGCTAACCTCTAGTCTAAACTAAGTAATTTGCACAAACACCTGGCAACTGTGTGCTGTTTATCAGCAAGGATTCAACACCAGAGATCTGCAGCCAGCCTCTAATTCCAGGGTCTCTGTTAATTTTTACTGAACACACTAGAATCAATTTGCTACTGTGCTGTGAACTGTTGTCATAATCAGAATTAAACGATCGTGTCCAAATAAATTGGAGAAAGTACATTTGCTGACGGAGCAGAGTTGGTTTTATAAAAGTCATGTTTACCTTATTCTTGATGCACACTGTCTAGTGAGCTGCAGCAGGGTTCTCTGTGGTTAGGATAAAATTAGCAGGGGCTCACGATGCTGCTCAAAAGGCAGCAGAGCCACACTCATGTCACAAGCAAAGTCACTACGTTTCCCCTCTCTTTTCTGAATCACCAATGTTGCTACAAAAGTACCCACAGGGTGTCCAACTTTAAATATTGAACAGAGCACCTCTAAGTATCTGACGCCAGCAGCCCTCCAGGAAGAGGAAATGTACAAGGATAGGGATGTAAGGCTTCGGAAGGGTGCTTTGCATTGAACCTGACAGGGCTGGGGGCTGCACTCACGGTGGCATTTTAACTAACTAGAAAGGAACCATTGCTGTCCTGCCTGTTACCGAGGCAAGCCATGGGTTATTGACTCCTGGTCCAGAGACTGTGAGAGAAGCATCCCCAGTAGCGGATAACCCCAAAGCCAGTTACTTTCGGCTTGGAATGCCTAATTTCTGTCTGGGGTTAGATTTATCACTGTCATTATAATACATTTATAAACATATAAAATCAGGCCTGCATGTCTCAGGGATCCAGGAACACACTTTCATAAGAGATTGGGGGTTTTATCCTAGCTTGGGCACAAACAATTCACCTCATGGACAAAGGGCACAGAAGCTCTCAGGAGCTGGAGAAACTGGGGTCTATACACGTGGTCTGCTTTGTATGACAGCAAAAGGTTTATTTGACTCTTTATGTGGGAACCTTAGTACACAATTGTTCCCTGCTCAAAGAGCTCTGCTTTCTCCTGGTTTTCAATGAAAAAATGCTCTGAAGATTCTACAGGTAGGGTTGGGGTGTTTGAGCACCTCTGATTTGGGGCATGCCGTGGAAGCAGGCTCCCTGTGTCCGCCCCACCTCCAGATGGAGCTGGACCATTTCCCATGACATCTGCAGGAGGGGCGAGAGGGAGAAGATGCTTGACTGTATCTGGGCAGGAAACATGCCAAGAAGGAGATTCGGCAGAGACAGGCTGGCGCTTGAAAACCCCAGGGGCTCTGGGCTCCCTGGCTGCTGTCCAAAAGGTTCCGGTTCCCCCAATCTGCCCTCAGCCTTTAATGCCTGTGCTCAGACACACACACGGACACTTCCTCTTGCCTAGCCACTCTCTCCACTTAATTACGTACTTCATTAATCTCTGGCCCTCCGCCCCGCCTTCTGAAACCCCCAAGTCTTCCGGGGTGGTCTACAAGCAGGCAGCTCCCTGACCTTGCTGCCCTGGAGGAGGATGCATGAGGCTGCACACTCCAGAGCCACACGCTGGGGGCAGCCTGGCTGGAGCTGCCGGCTGCCTGGTCGTGACACCTGGCCACCCCTGAGACAGACACAGCAGCTCCCACTCCTACATGACACAGATCTAGGAGTGACTTTTGGGCTGGGAGCAGCCACAGTGGAGCCTCATAGTGAGTCCTATTTAATTTAAAGGTCATGGGCACTTGGGTAGCTTTTTGGTGAAGAGCTTTGAAGGACAGAATTCAATGTACTCAGCACTCCTGGATCAAGGGCACCTTTACATCTGACTTCATATTGCATGTTGCACCTTCTCTCAGACCACTTTACTTCTGGCTTTAACAAATAAAAGCCTAATTCTTGAGCTACGTTTCCTTCTTAAGTATCCAAAGCAATAAAACCAAGTATTATTTTGAAATGAAAAGCACAAATAAACAAACTAACAAATAAAAATCCCAATGAATTGGAGAATAAGCAAAATAAAAATGCCACCAAACTTATTCACATTCATATTACAGTGCAAAATATATTGGCTTTTCCACCAAGTGGCAGAAGCTGCCAGCATTTACTTGGGTTATTCAATTATTTGCTTCAGGTTACTGGCATGGGCAGTAGGAAGAGATTATTCAAACAGGAACTCAGAAACACTGACGACACAAAGATTACTCATGTTCTAACATTGTTACAACTAAATGGGAATTTCTGGAAGTTGTGGAGCAATTTACTGAGCCTCACAAAGATGACAGAAAATAGCTCCATGATTGAAAATATTATTTTGCTGTGGCGCCTTTTCCATTCCACTTTTATTAATGGTATGTGGCCCATATGGTCATTTGCTGCAATTCTCAGCTGTTAGTTCTGTATTTTCCAAAGGCATAACAAATGAAATTCTTTAAAAGGATGTCAGGGGAGAATTTAAAGCCTGCTTTTGTTTATGAAGTAAAGTCCAGGGTGAGGCTGAGACGCCAAGTATCATCCATTCAGAGGGCAGGGTTCTTGGAGAGAAGGAGGGGAGGTCAGCGTGAGGCCAGGCCAGGGCTCGGCTCTGGCTGCCAAAGCCAGGCGAGTCTGGGTGGATCGCACCCCACACTTCCCCCAGGCTAGCTGGGCACGTTCTGAAACCGTATCAAGTGAGGGGTCTTCCTCTAAGAAACGCAGACCTCCCAACGTCCTCCGTTCAAGGGTAGAAGTGCTATTCTGGGATTGGGAGAGGAGCAGGATGGGGCAGGTGACAATGACACAAAGGTGCGGGTAACGAGAAGGTGACAGGTCACAAAGACAGTGTCCTGGAGAAGTAATGGGAAGGCAGAAGCAGTGGGGGGAAATGCTTAGGAGAAGAGGAGGGAGATCCAGAGCATGGGAGACTCTTCAGGAAGGCCAGAAGAGTCAGGACGGCCGAGGGAGCTGGGGCGTGAGGAGCCCCCTGAGATAAAAGGGGAAAGATGAGAAACGGGCTTCTGTTGAGTACAGACTCCCTGGACAGGGCCGAGAAATGACGGCAGGATTGTGGGGAAAATAATGCAGGAGCCTGGCAAAGTCCCCTGTCCAGGGCCACCTTGGGGGCCACCGCTAGGGAAGCAGCAAGCCGAGGTGCCCCAGGTGTCCTTGCCTTCCTGCACACACAGCACCAAGGAGGGAGAGAACCACCCAAAGGTGGGAGCTCATGCCCTTCCCAAGCAGGGGTGGGGACAAATTGGCCCAGTGCAGAGGGGTAGAAGAGCCACTCTGGTCACAGAAAAAGTTACGCAGTATCTAGTCAATCAAGATGTCTCCCTTCCGGGGACCACAGATCCCCCGCTGTGAACACCAGCCTGAGAGGAAGCCTTTAGGTGGGAGAGATCTCTGTTCCCAGGCTGCTTTGTACAAACGGGGCCTCCTACCTCACCTGCTCCTGCCTGGTCCAGCCTCCTCCTGGCTGGCTGGAAACAACACTCTCTCCCTTTGTGTCAGGTCCACACACAATGTGGTCCTGCACAGGTGACGGCCACAGTGTTAGGGACCCTTCGTTCTTTGCAGAACTGAGTCCCCATCTGCAAGGACCTGCCCAGCAGAGACAGTCAAGATGACTTGGGGACTCACTGAAGCCCTGGAGGGAGCATCCCAGGTCACTGTGAGGACAGGGCTCCCAAATGGATAACTCCACGCCACCAAGGCAGCCTGGCCAAGATGTGGCACTGGAGAGGCAGGACAAGGGCAATGGCATGCTGATTTTCAAGGAAGAATTCTGGCTTTTCTTAGAAAAATGGAGAAAAGAATTTGACTCTTGGGGGAATGTAAGGGAAAGAACATTCTGGTACAATGGCCTCCACAGGCATGGAGGAGCACAAAGGCAGTGATTCTGGACAACTGCGGAAAAGCCAATGTGCAACATGCCCTTCTGAAGCACCAGCCATGGCTGGATGGGGTTTAATCTCAAGCAAAATGGCAGGTGTCCCCCCACCCCCAATCCAGCAGGTCCCCTCTCCACTCCAACTGCAAGAGCGCAGCCCAACCCGGACACAACACAGATTTCACCAACGGCAGGAAATTAGGAGCTCCACCCTCAGGGACAGAGAGACTTGAAAAGGATGAGCTGTGTCATATGTTCAAAACACAAAGTTTTTAAAACAAAAGCCTCTCGTCTTCCCCTCACTCCATTAGGTCTGCACATCTGCCATGAACGCGGAGGCAATTTAAGCCCTTGTTGATGTGACTAATAGTGTTAGATAATTGGATTTGTGGTGGATTAGTTAAACAGCAGCCAACCGTCCCTGTCCCAGGAGCTCTTGGGTGGAGAGGCAGGCAGGGCCCGCTGTGCTCTGGAGGGCCGCAGTCCCAGGCATGGCTGCAGGGAGTGGGGGCCTCTTGGCGAAGGGGTGAGCCGCAGCGAGAGCAGGAAGGAGGCGGGAGAGGTAGGAGGAGTGCTGGGGCGAGGAGAGCCTCGCTGACAGTACGGATCTGAGCATCCCCCGAAGGTCGTGGGGCTAAAATCTGCTCCCAGTGGGCCCTACCGGGAGGTGGGGGACTCTGCAGGAGGTGAGGCCCGCAGGTCTTAAGGTCCCTGGGGGTGGGGGGGACAGTGGGACCCCAGCCCTCCACACTCTCCTTTTTCTTCCTGGCCGTGAGGTGTGCCCCTCATTCCTGCCTGATGGCTGCGGCTGATCACCACGGAGTGACCACCTCCCATAGGGAGCCGAAGTAAGCCTTTTCTTTTCATAAGTTGATTATCTCACTTGTTTGTTATGGCGAAAAGCTGACTAACAAAATAATCTTTTTCTTTTTTTACAAGCTTTAGTTCACCTGCCTTAATTTTAAAAACCTATTAACCAATGGCTTAATGGTCAGCTTGAGTGGCTGACCATGTGCATTCTGAAGCAGGCTCTCCTGTGGACCTGACCCTGCCTGCTGTGCCCTTGCTGGCCTCTACCAAGCCAGGCCTGCTCTGTGCCAGAGAAGCTGCTTGCATTCATGCCATGAGACTCAAGGCACAAAGCTCCTTCATGGTAGTACTCAGAGAGCTTGGTTTTCTGGGAGAACACTGGAAGGTCTCAAAGCCCCCGCTGGGGAGCGGGTTAGACTGGAAGCAGAACTCATGGCTCCTGCCCACACACCTGGGGGAAGCTGGCGGACAGAAAGCACTCCCTCCCAGGACTGTCCTGAGATACTTTGAAGCCACAGTGAGACAGCAAGTAGACAAGAAGAATGAGGAAGGGGAAGCAGACAGAAGCCAGGCCTCATCCATCTTCATTCCAGCTGCCCTTGGCCTTTACTTTGACCCAAAGACTACTTTTTAAAAATGATGAATGGTGTAGTGTTTTAAAGGCATTTGACCTTATTTTTCTGGGCTAGCGACATTTATCTATATAAACACATTTCCCCCTTTGCCTGATTATATATATATATATATATATGTGTCTTCTATTTTATTTTTACATTTCCAGGGATTGAACTCAGGGCCTCCTGAGTGCTAGGCAAGGCTCTACCACTGAGCTTCATCCCAACTCCTTTTTATTTTTTCTTCTGAAGCAGAATCTGGCTAAGTTGCCGAGGCTGGCCTCTAACTGCAGACGCCCCCTGCCTTAGCTTCCCTTGAAGGTAAGCACACACCACTGTGCCTGGCTAAATACCGATGCCTGAGTGCTTTGAAAGCTCCTGGCAGTGTTTGTAATATGCAGTCAGGGCTAGGAACCAAAGCTAACTTCCCCCCTGTGTTAGGATTGAACCCGATTCTTTAATAGCGCTTTTCATAAACTCTTTCTTTGGGCTTGATTTACATAAAATTCAAAAAGTGATATAAATTTTCTGCCTAGGAAAAGTAGTTTAAATTATAATTTGTAGCTTCAGTAGGTTGGCAGTGAGATTGGGACCATGATCTGGAGCCAGCAGCAATGAATGTAGATGGGGTGTATCCTATAGCACTGATTCCAAACATTTTGGCAATGATGTCAAAAGTTACAAAATTACTTTGAATCAGCAATTGCATTTCTGAGAATGTATGCTGGGCAAACTTTCGAGATGAATTTGAGCTGTGTGCTTAAATGTGCTCACGGCACAGTTATTCACAGTAGTGACAATCTGCCAAGGATCCAGATGCCTGCAGTAGGGAATGGATCAGTCCAGGACAGTCACTCTATTCCATGAGAGGCAACACTCTCAGTCACTACCTTGCAATCAAGGACAGGGTCTCTAATATATTGTCAATCATATAGTGTTACCAAAAAAAAAAAAAAAAAAGAAAGAAAGAAAGAAAGAAAGAAAGAAAGAAAAGAATAAGACAAAAGAAAAGAAAGAAAGAAAAATAAAAAACCTAGTTACAATATTACACACATATAGGGAAACATACGTGTAAAGAAACGGGACATTTCATGTGCACTGATGAACTATCAATGAGGGCAACAAGACAGGTCTTTTGGTGTTTTTTTTTTTTTAATGTCTTCTCTTTAATTTTATAAAAAATAAACAAGAGGAGACCTTCTTCTCCCATGTAAAAAAAAGAAGGAATCAGGTAGGAAGGAAGAACTGAAGGAAAAGACTGATTTTACATTTGGGAAAATAAAATATAGCTTCTCTGTTGCCCACACTGGAGTAGTTCCACAGAGCAACTACCAGTCATGTTGTAAAGGCAGCAGAGGGGTCGAGGTGCAAGCACAATGACATCCCAGCCAGGGATCCTCTGTGCTTGGAGGGTGTTACGGGTGTGCAGAGGTCAAGAGATCAAGGGCAAGGACTCCAACAACCAGACTCTGTTCTTGTGCTCCCTAGAGCTTCAGGGGTCAATCCCCAAAAAACGGCCAAGCCAGGCTATGCGCAGTGTGGGGCCTGCACTGGGAGCTGCCTGCTGCCCGGGGTGCAGCACAGAGACGGTGATCATGGCTGGGTTTCTGACCTCACAACAAGGCATAGCCACAGAGACACATCCTTCACGGTGTCCAGGACTCTGATACAGGATTTACAGGCCTGCTTTTATTCCACTTTCACAAGAGCCCTTCGGGTACAGCCCATTTTATGCCTATGTTAGAGCTCTGAATTGGAGACATAAAGAGACCAGTGATTTGTTCAACATCCAGGGACTTCGCTGAGCCCAGGAATCCCTGTCTACCTGACTGGGGAGTCTGGACTCAGCTCCTGCTCCGAGTGGCAGGTTCCTTTTGTTTTGCAATTCTCTTTTCTGTTCTAGGAAATAGCAAATGGTTCTTCACGGATTCTGCCTTTGTACAATAATGGTGAAATCTACCCATGATCATCTGAACTGTTCAAAGCTCTCTTAAAAATATAGAGTACAAGATGGGTAAAGAAACTCTACCTTCAACATTAGAAACCACTAAAATCACACTACTTTAACAGACGCAGTTTTCATTTCCTTTCAAAATAGGACTCTTTCTCAAAATTCTCCAGAAATCCATGCAGGTTGCTCAGCATGCCAACTTGCCTGAGTTGCTGTATTTTCTAAAAGCTAACTTTTTTAGGAGTCTTTTTTTTTTTCTTCAATAGAAGAGAACCTGACATTTGGACATTCAGGGGTATGTGCAAACGCGTGAGAGCACCTGTGCACACGTGTGTGCGAGTGCGCAGACTGCAGGAACACTATGCTTACTTTCATGGGATGGAGGGAAGGAGATTTTGTTACTTGCTAAGAGTAAATTATGCAGAGATGCCCTTCATGCTTTCACAGTGTTTCGAGCACTTTCTTTGAGGAATTCCCATCAGCCCCACAGCACAAATAGAAGATCCGGATGCATACATGGAAGAATTAAAGAGTTTAAACTTTAAAGTAACATTACTATGCCATACGCAGCCAGTCTGACAGAATACAGTAAATAACATTTGCTCAGACACTTTACCATGCACAAAGCATGCAGGGTGAGAAAGAGACTTTGACCCAGGGTTTAATGTCTAAGTCCAGATAAAAATAAGCAAATAAAAGCAAAGGTTGAGAACAGTCCCTCCCCACAGATGACGAGAAAGAATGACAACTTATCCAACAAGGAAAATCCCAGGCCTTTCCCCCCTTGAGCTGCAGGGAATTTTCACGTTTACCACTTTAACACTAGAATCTTCTTTGCAACTCTTTCAGGGTTTCCAGGCTGTCCCCATCAGCCCCCCGGTTGGCCACGGTGCACATCTGTGTCCTTACCATTTGGAAGCTTCGAGTCGAATGGAATTCACACTGCATCATATCAAAGAAGATGGGGATGGTGGCTTTGCGCAGTTCCGTCTCAGGAATGAGCGTCATTTCTAATATTGGGCCAACCATTTCTGGAATGAACTTTATCTTATGTTGACCTTGGAATAAAGAAATATACTATTCAGAAATAAAAAAGCATTCAAACATGGGCTTAACTTCACAAAACAAAACAATGTGACATTGCACAGGAGATCTTGGGAATGTTCCTGTACTTCTCACCTATAGGCAAGGAGCTTGAGGACCTCCAGCATTTCGCATAGGAAGTGGGCTGTCTTCCCAGTGTTACCAGGGAAGCCATTCAAAGCCCATCCAACGGAAGGCCTGTGATCACGACTTGTGGGTCGCAGCAGAGCAGCCGCTGTTCCTATACACAGCTGCATGGTCCAGGGCCTGAGCAGCCACCTGGCAGCCAGCTCTGGAAGGGGTGGGGACTAGGATCCGAGGGCCAGCATCTCATTTGCAGACAATGACAAGAACAGAAGTGGACATGGGGAAGGCGGAGGTGGTCTCTTGGGCCCTTACTATCGCCAGCGTCTCATGAAAGTTTACCATGTGGCACCTCTGTAGGTAATGCAGAGTGACTTCTATGACATTCCAAATGACCACAACTAAGGAACCAAGAACAGCCATCAGAACTTGGGCGGCAGAAACAGGAACAATTCTACCTGCTGTGGCTATTGGCTGATAGGAAAAGGCTTATTTAAAGAACTACGTTATTAGTCCCAGCTCACTTATCTGTCCAGAAACGACTTTTAAAGAATTCAGGAAAATGTTTCTTCAAAAGCTTTTTAAAAACAAAATCATAATAATGATGTTATGTTAGCTAACATCACTAGTCACGGGCTGCAGACAAGCCTCCGAGGAAGCACCTTCTCATGGACTCTACATGAGAGCCTCAGGAGACAGGCACCTTTCCAACCCGTTTTACAGACGAGGACCCAGGGCTGTCTCCATGGCTGCTCAGGGAGCTGGAAGAGCAGGATTTAGACTGGCTCTGAGATTCTGGCCCTTCAGCTTTGGCCTCATTTTACTGATTCCTTCCCTGTCTGCTGGGCCCAGGATCTCTGCCCACCTCTCTGCAGCAGCATCCGTGCACCCTGTCCACGCCCCTCCTGAAGTCAGCCACCTCTCATCTCACCCAGCATCGTTGGAATACTACAGTTCTAAAATAAATCCCTCAGCAAGTAGAATGGCTTCTTGCAAGCACCAAAATTTTTATTTCAATAGTTTTTGCTGGAAATCTTGGCACTGCACTTTTGTGGGCCTCTGGCTTTGGCTCTGATGGCAGCTCAGAAACAGCACTGGAAAATCCGGCGGCTGAGCCTAGAGACCCCTGCCCCTCTCTCCTGCTAGCTGTGGGTCTGCTGCCACTGTGCCCCACCCTGCAGTGGCCCCAGGGCCCTTTGGCTGTTCTGCCTCTAAGTTCCTGAGGTCTGGTAACCTAGGTGACCTTACAGAGCTTTAAGTGAATGAGGAAGGCAGAAGGACAGAGAGGTGGCAACCCCAAGGTTCCTTCAGGACCTGGTCACTGGGCCTCTGCAACAAAGCTTCTGGGAAACACACTGCTCCACACAGGGCTCACTGCCAGGACAAAATACAGGGGGGTCCATCAAGAAGGGGCCCTTTAGAAGCCCACCTAATCATCTTTCATCTCTGAGATCTTCACTTATCTCCAAATCACTCCCAGATAACTAACATCATTTCATTCCCAGCACATACAAGAAAAATGTGCAAGAAGTTAGATGCTTGAATGGATTATTTGTGACATTTTGCTATGAACACCAATACTTTATCCAGAGTTAATCAATCTTACTGATTCTTTTACACAATCAGGAAACAAGATGGATACCCTAAAGAATTTAGTATTCTTTACAATTCAACTCATACAGATTTCCACAAAGAGAATCATCAAACAAATTTGGCTACTATAAATAACTGTACTTAAGAAAATACATCATCCTCCTACTAGCCTTAACAAAGTTTTTCTAGGGACACACACACACACACACACACACACAATGTAACTTTCTATAAGGAGCCTGCATTGATTCATATCTGACGTTCAGCTTTTACTAAATCATTAATATTTAGACTGAGGCTGTTACAGCATGAGTCTCATCCTCGCCAGCTGCTTAATGTTTCTGGAAGGCCTGTAACCGCTGGAAAGCATTCTCTTGAAAATGCCATTAGATTCCATCTCTCAGGTGACGCTTTCCTTGTATTATGCCGAAAAAATGTCAGAGCCAATGTTTCAGAAAACAGATGATAGTGACAGAGAGTTGCTCATCAACCATGATTTCAGTATCATAAAGTTCTGCGTGTCACCAATCAATCGCTTTTAGCGTTCCAAGCTGGGAGGAACGTGAAGGCAGGAACAAGTGGGTGTAGATGTGGAGATGGGAAAACCATGTTACAAAGACCCGGGCACCACCCTCCCACTAGGGTGGGAGACACGCTGGGCTGGAGGGGCTGGGATTCTGGGGACTGAGCACAAGCTAATGGTAGGTGATGCTCACGCTCCTCCAGCCCCTCAACCAACTCTTCCCTATGGCTCACCTCTTTCCTTCCTTCCTTTTTAACGTCTGCATCCTGGCTTTCCCTGGGAGCAAGTCTAGCTCAAACTTAAGGATGAACTCGTGTTTTCACCATGAGGAGATTCCTGCAGTGTAGACCTCAAGAAAAAGAGGATGCATCTTTCTTCTCCTTTGGAGACAGAGGAAGGGCAAGCCACTCACTGCACCTCTGGCTATCTGACCAGTCTCTAAGACTCCCTGGAGTCTCTATTCATGGAACTGCTTCCCAGGGAGCTGACTTGCTCTGGAAGGCAGGCCCGCCCCAAGCAGCAGCCTCCACAGTGTCCGGATGACAGCTCTACAGTCACCAGTGCTCAGAAATCCAGGCAAGAAACAGTCTTAACCCAGGAAAATCTCCCGACACGGGAGCAGGCAGGGCAAATGTCCCACCAGCCGACCAAGACTATCAGACCACACCGAGCTGTGTTGGGGTGGGCTCCGAGGAGAGCACAAAATTTACTCAGGCCCTGAAAACACTCCTATAGGAATTCCTGCAAGAAAAACATCCCAAACCAAATCAGCCATTAAAGACCTTGCTGTGGACACACTGGTTCTGGTTGACAGGAGGCAGGTGTCTGCTGGCTCTCGTGCTGAGGTAGGAAGGAGGAGAGGTGCTCAGCAGGCTGCCTGAGAGGGAGCTTGGATACATAACTGAAGAGCCAGGTACCCCACATCCCCTGCTTTATTCTTTGGAAAGAGAGTCTGCCTTTGATGTCCCCCTTCACACTCAAAATATGAAAGGCCCTGGAGGGACAGCACCATGCCCGCCCCTGGGGAGGTGCCCTGTTTATGGTTGCGTCAGATTGAGCACAAAAGCCCAGGTTCCTGCTCTGAGGCTGGGCTTGGAGGTGCACTCAGACCCTTCATCTCAAGGGACCACAGGGAACACTGGAAGATCCAGGGAAGAAGTGGTGTCCTAGAGCCTTCTGCACAAAGCCTGACAGAGTGACAGGTGACTAATTATAAGATGATAAATGTATCTGATATGACTTCTATTTTTATTTTCTTGGCACAGCCAACTCTAGCAGTCTGCCAAAATATTCCCAAACCTGAGCCCATTGGAAAAAATAAAATAAAAAGCTGTGTAGAAAGTAAGTTGTGCATATCCTGAGATGTGCCGTCATGAGTCTTGAGAATGGCACCCTGCATCATGACTCCTGTGGTCAGGTTCCACCATCTGGGACCCAGAGCAGGCAGGGGCCACTGCCTGAGGTGGCCCTTGGAGGTATTCTCAGGCACTGCCTGAGATGATCCCTAGGCAGCAGATACCTTTATTATTATTTCTCTAACTTTTAAACATTTCGTTCTTTCCTTAGCAAGGAACCCAACCTGGTAGATAATGGTTATTACTCGCTGTTTCCGAGTCCTAGCCCTTGCTGGGCCAAGGTCATGGTTTCCTATTGACCTCTAGACTACATCTCAGGCCACAGCTGATGTTCCCAGCTCAAGATCTGCAAAACAGACGTCTTATACATTGATCACTATATTCAAATCAGCAAATGACAGGTTCAAACGAGGGGATTTTCTCTCTTAACTGCATCCTTTATGCTACAAATCAAAAGTCTCCTCTCGCCGGGCTCCGCTTACTTGGAACATAATGACAGATAATGTCCAGAGCCAGACCTGAGTGGGTCTCTCTAAGGACCAATGTAGCCCAGAGGAGAAGCATGAGAGAAACTCACACCCCTCTTCCCCCTCTTTGCTTTCTTCATTGCTATCACAGAAAATGGCAAAAAAAAAAAAAAAAAAAAAAAAAAAAGAAAGAAAGAAAGAAAGAAAGAAAGAAATAGGTCCAGTTTTGATGGTGGTCAATCTCAGGGATTCCAGAGTAACATTAAAAATACTTAAAAAAAAAAAATCCAACACATGCTTTGGGGGTGTGGCCCTGGGGTAGACCACTTGCCTAGCAGGCACAGGGCCCCACAGAAAAACAAAGAGAAAGAAACAAAGAACAAAAAATGAGACACAAAAACTGAAGTGGAGAAAGCACAAAAGCACCCATCAGGGTGACCACTGGCCAGCTGTCGCTTGAGCTGGGTTCTGGAGTGTCCCTCTCTGCAGGCAGTGACCCTATGGTGGAAGGCCCTTCAGGGATGGGAGGAACCTTGGGAGACTTGCAGGGCCAGGGAGAGCCACGTGGTCACTGCAGCCACTTTTGCAGTGGAAGCGCTTCAGTGTGCACGTAGGTCTCTGCCCCCGCCAGGGCGGGCGCCTCTCTCTCCTGGGAAAACAGGATCAAGCCGTTCCAGCAGGAAGTGCCTTTATTTGAAAGCATGTGTGGGCCTGTCCCCGTGGTGGGGGTAGTCCCACTCTTTCAGAAAGGGCTCAGGTAGAAGATGGCCTCAGAGAGAGGACTGTCTAGGAGCGCGAAGTGTCTGCACTGAGAGTCCAACCTGGCAGGCAGAGCCCATGTCACCTCCTTCGTTGATGCTGGGCCTAGCAAAGGCCTGGACTCCCTGTCCCCCAGCTAGAGCCAGCATCTCCCTGAAAGCCACCTCTCCAAAAGTCCCTTTGGTCTGCCTGCCTGTCTCATGGGGCTGCACACTGTCCCTGTCTGGCACAAGTCCTGTCTCTGGCTGCCAGGGAAAATGACAAATGCATCTGTCATGGCATGGTTTTAAGAAGGACACAGAGAGATCAATTGGAGTGAATCACAAACGGTCTTCTTCTCTGCTCCAAAAGCCTTAACATTTGATGCTGAGGTCATCATGCATTTCTGCCCTAGAACATCTGAGCCTTGGACTGGAAGGCTCCTGAACCCTTCAGCCCCAGCTCCTTCCCTCACAACCCAGAGAGCTGAGTTAGGGCAGGGGGAGACCCAGCCCCCTGACTCAGGCCGCCTGGGCAAGGCAGGTGGGGCAGGGCGGGGTGCAGTTCCCAGGTGGGGTGTACTGGGTCTCTTGACCCCATGGGTTCCCACTCTGCCCCCTGGAGCACCAGGAAGACCAGGACAGGATGGCCACTGCAGGATTCTTGCCACAGAGACTAGTGGCCTCTGATAACTCAGAGCCTGTACTCAGGTCCTACAGCTGTCACCTGCAAAACCCCAGCACAGAGTGTCCTTATGGGGTCCTCGGTGGCCTCCAGTGCTGACACCTGGGGCCTGTGGGCCTGTGCAGGCTCTGTCCCTGAGAGGGCACAGGGGACAGGGCCACTTTGATGCTCTGAATCCCTGCCTGGGGCTCTCACGGCAGAATCTTGCTTCTGGAAGTGTAACTGGGGTCACGTGGGACTCCCACACTGGCGGCATGGCCCACAGAATGTCCTGGTCTTGTTTTTCAAGGGGTTTGGCATTTCTATTTTGGGGTAAAAATCCATTTGAAAAAACCTCCATTCATTATTTAATCGGAAAGACAACTTTTGGAAGTTCTCTTAACTTTCCCTGGAGACAGGATGAAGCCACTCTTTCTGTGTCTGCTGACTGAGGAGGCGAGGTGTCAAGAGCCCTTCCAAGGGAGTCACAGAGGTCACCGAGAGCTTGCTGGCCACACAGGCATGGCCTGCAGAGCCTGCTGCTGTGCTCCCAGGCTGTCCAGGAGGGCGCTGGAGTCCATGCTCAGAGTTTAGCACTTGTTCTCTCCGCCTCTTCCTAACCCCACTTTCCAGGCTCTGTCCAGAGCCAGCACTCACTCAAGAGCCAGCGGCCGGCTGTGGCTCTGTTCCCCAGCCCCACAGGAACAGGTGGCATCCTGCTCAGGGGAAGCGAGATGAAGTGGACAGGGAAAAGAGTCTCTGGGACAGAGGGGAGAGCAAAGGCCTCCCAGGCCACCCGAGAGGAAGAAGCACAGCCCTGATGATTCTGAGGCAGGAACACAACGGAAGCCTTGCTCAGGACCTCCAAGGCCACCAGCCCCTCCTGGCCCGGGACACCTCTGCCTCAGGCAAGTTGAAGAGCAGAGAGCAGGCCAGAAAGAGAGCAATCTCAACATAGGCCAGGTTCTTGGAGGGCTCAATAAAGGCAGGGGGAAGATCCCAATTTGTCACCAGTCACATTTCTTTCCGGAGCCTATCTAAAAGAACTAGACCTTGTATTGGCTACAGTTCAATAAAGAGCTCCTTGTGGTTGTGGACGATAAAAGCAGGTGGGAACGCTGCCTTCACTTATAAACGAGGCTGTATCAATTTCCTATCATATAATAGGACTTACTATTGCCTCAGCTGCAGGAGCACATTATGCTCCCACCACTTGGTGGCAGTGTACCTAAACACCGCATCCAGGTTTGAGTGGTCCATGGACTCGTGAGATGTTAAATTCTGCAAATCTGAACAGTCAGTGGTGGCAAAGGTCACAGCGGGATGGGCTGCAGGATCTGAGACCTGAGCAGCTTCCAGGGCAATGGTGCCTGCAGCAGAGTGTTCACCAGACACCAGGGGGTACTCTCCTGGGTGCTCTGTTTGCCCACCAATCAGATTGTCTCCCCTCTCCCTTGGCCTGTCTCTCAACTACTGAAAACTATGAATGCGGAGAAGAGTAACTCCTGCTGCCCAGGAACAGAAGCAGTCAGGTTGAGCTGTCCCAATGCTGCCGACCAGGGCTAGGGGCATGACCTGGCTGGGAGTCATGATGGGCCCCCCACCCCTGAGCCTGGCCACTCACCAAGGTTGTACCACATGTCTCTGATTTCAAAGCCGATCTGCCTCCTCATGTCTCCATACCTGGGAACAAGGGGAAGGAAAAATGCTCGGTCACTGGGAGCATGTGAAACTCAGGCTCCAGCAAATGCAACGAATGTCTCCCTCATTGGACAAATGAAGGGCGGGTCGGAGCTCCAACTTCCGCTGCCACCAGAGGCCTCGCAGGTGGTGGAATCCGGGATCTCACTTTCTGTGGGTAAAGGGTGGGGAGGGTGGTGGCTTGCTCCAGTCCCCAGGCTCCGGGGCCTCGGGGGAAGTTTGGTGTGTATGCATGCCGTTGGCATTTAGATGCCAAGTCGCACCCCACCACACACACGGCTTTCTGTGTTAAAATTAAACCCGGAAGAAAGGGAAAGCACATCCAGATTTCTCCTATTCTTCGACATCACTTTAAACGTAAGGAATGACTTAACACCAAAACATGTCAACGGATTTTGTTTATCAGGGAAAATAAATGCTAATTTTCCTCCCGGTGGGCGAACAGAGGAGGTGTGTGTTTCATGAGTAAACAGAATTTGATGCTTCAGAAGATAAAGCTTTATTAGTTTGTGAGCAATTTAACTTTTTCCTTTATTGCCTAAGGAAAAAGCTGATTATATTAAAAATAATAATTTGCAAAATTATCCTACAGTATTGCGGCTTAGCAGCTGCTTCGAGGAGCTCGATGTTTGTCCTCCTGGCAGCTGACGAACAAAGGGAAGCGATCGCAGATGAGCGCTCCGCGGCTCTTGAGGCCAAGATGGGGCTGCTAAATCAAGCGGCCCGCCTGCCACCACCTTATTAAAGTCTCTGGTGCCCCAAGCTCCTGTCTGTCACTCACGGCAGGAGGGTTCCAGCCCTGTGATCATCTCTCCCTGGAAAGCGACTCTAGTCAGAGAGTCTCTGGGGGTGGAGGACGCAAGATGGAGACTGAACTGGGAGCCCAGCCTCTTGCTCCCAGGGTCAGCTGTGACCTGCAAGCCTGGCCAGCACTCAGGTGAATGCAAAGCAGATACTCTGTGAATGGGGCGGGGTCCTCAGCTGGCAACATGGCCATCCCCAGGCTACGGTGAGCAAAGGGCTGTCACAGACAACAGAGCCCCTGACTCAAGTTCATGGGTGACAGAGAAGCACCCTTCCACATATAACTCAGGCACCCCAAATTGCCAGGCGCTGTGCCACCTGAACACTGTTAAGCTTTGCTTCCTTTGGGGGTCTCCTGATAACCTTTTGTGCCCTGGCACCATGAGAGGGGTACCCCAACAGCCACACAGCCCAAGCTGGGGAGGATGCAGCTGGCTGTGTGGTGACCTGGCCTCGTCAACCTCCTGGCGTATATGGGGAAGGGGTGTGGGAGGCAAAGCTGTGTCCACGCCCGATGCAGCCTCCTCTGAGGGTGGTCATTCTCACTGTCCAGGTGGTCCAGTCTCTTCCGGCCAAGCATGCATCCCACAAGCTTGGAACACATGGTGGCCCCAGACACAAATGTCCCCAGCCTCTGTTCGGACCCTCAACACACCCAGGAGGCCAGCCACCCAGAGGAGGTAGAAGCCCTGTGCAGGAGGTGGGCCTTTTGGCTGCTCTCTCAAGCCCTGGACACTCCCACATCCGAGCCACAGGGGACTCTGTATCCTTCTTGGATGGCGCCTCTGCCAGACCAGCACAACCCGACATCAGGCTGGGCACCGGGGCTCCCTGCTGCTCCACCCCTGCCTCAGCTCCTCTCCGGTCCTAGGATGGGAACCGTTACAGCGACTCAAAGGAAATCCTAAGGTTTGGAAATTCATGCACAGGAGACCAGAGGCAGCCATGGGGGCACCTTGCGGTGACCCAAGGTGGCTCTCTGTCTGGGTCTCCCTGGCAGCCAGACTGATTTTAAGTTTTAATAAGAAGGAATCTCAACATGCCTCAGTCATCCCCAAAGAGTCTCGGCTCTCATGAGAGCTTGATGGGGCTTCCCGTGCTCCCGGGTTCCTCCCCTGGAGGAGGGAAAGGTCACAGTGGCCCGTGTCTGGGCTGAGGCTCGTGATTGGAGCTGGTGGCGACCATCCAGATCATGGTTAAATTCCTCCTGAACTTTGCAATCCAGGGATCTGGGCAGAGACAGCCAGTGGGAATGAGGAGAGAAGGGTCCACGTGCTCAGGGCCCAGGCCACTGTCTTCCCGCACATATCGGGGTGCAGAAGTGCTGCACAGCATAGTACCGAGCTCTGGCTTTCGAAGCACTTTCCTGTTTCTCCATGCTTCCGTAGGACTGTGGGGCAAGCAGGCAGACCTGGCCTAATGCTCTTCCAAGGAACAAGTTGCAATCCAGCGTGCAGAACCCACATGCACGGGGCCACAAAGACAGAAGGTCAGGAGCTGGAGTCGCCTGGCTGTCAGTGCTTCTCAGCACACCCAGCTTGCCTGTGTCCACCTGCAAATGGGGCACAGGGGCCTATGCTTGGGAGGGAGCTGTTCCACCCCCAGGACAGCCTCTTATCCCAAGGAAGAGAAAAAACCATGTCCCCCAGAGACAGCCCAGACTTGGAGGTGAGGTCCACCTGAGCCCAAATCTAAGCACAACTGCAAATTGCTTGACCACTCTGACCCTCAGTCTCTTCATAGTACTGGCAAAGTTCATTCCCAGGCTTTGGTGGAAGATAAGAGGGGAGCCCTGGTGTGAGCAAGCACATGAGGCAGTCTAGAGTTCTGTTTCAAGCCTCAGACTGGACCTCATCTCAGCAGCCCCGTCGGGTGTCAGTGGTTGTTTAGACTGAATCTACTAGTGAACATTCAATGGGCATTTCAGACAAGACCCACGAGCCCAGGGAACTAGCCAACGATCACGCAAGACATAAACACACGTCGTGCACATGGCACCTGTGAGTGTGACCTCGCCTGGAAATAGGGCTGTGCAGATGCAATCTAGCTGAGTAGTGGGGTCCCTAAATCCAACCACTGGGGTCCTCACAAGGAGGGGAAGATGCACAGACAGACACGTGGGAAGGCTCATGGACGAGCCTAGTCTGAAGACACGTCAAGGCCTGGGGACGGCCACCAGAAGCTGGAGAGGCCTGGGACACATTCTCCCTCTGAGCCACAGGAAGAGCCCACCCAGCCGGCCTCCGGAGCTCAGACTTCTGGCCTCTGTGAACACGAGGAGGCAAGTTTCTGTGGATCCGAGACAGGCAGCTTGCATTCACTGTCAAGGCAGATGGACCTCGGACATTAATGCAGTGAGTGACCCATTCAGTTAATATGCTGGCCAGGAGGTGGCTGGGACCCACCAGGGGAATGTGCCCTTAGGAGACAGGATGAGAAGACCTGAGACAGAACTGAGATCCAGCACTCACCCTCAAGGGGACAGGCACGGCCAGGAGAAAGGCCCAGAGAGACCGGGCAGTGAGTGGGGAGTGTGCACAGCCACAGAGCTGGGGTTGGACTGTGTTGTCCCTGAGGCTGGTGTGCTGAGGCTCGGTCTGCAGTGGGACCACTGAGGGAGGAGGGGCCCTGATGAGGTCATGCGGTGCCACCCTGAGACCGGAGCCATGTCCCAGAGAGACTGGCTTAGTTCCCCAGACTGGCTCAGGTCCTCAGGGAGGCAACCGCTCTCTTAGGAGTGGGTTGGGCATCCTGGACAGTCAGGTCTCCAGGCTGGACGAGTCTCCAGATGGAGGGTCATCAGGAAGCAGCTGGCCTCCATCTCTCTCACATGTGCGCCCCTACTACACCTCACTTCCATCCCCACTCCTCACCCCATGGTGACACAGCACAGGGCCCTCACCAGAAGCTGAGCAAGTTCTGGCATCATGCTCTTGAAATTTTCCATCTCCAAACCCAGTAGACCCAATAAACCTCCTCTTTTTATAAAGCAATGGGCATAAGGTATTTTGTCATAGCAACACAAAAGGGACCAAGATCAGGGGAAGGACAACAGTGTTGAAGGATCTGGGGACAGCAATGGAGAGAACTGAATCCCGCCTTCCTGAATGAGGGCCTTCCCACCTGGCCAGGGGTGCTGAGGACCACAGGGCTGTAGCAGGAGCTTGGGGTGAGCAAGGGACAGAGAGGCAGAGAGAGGGCTGAGAGCAGGTGAGGCATCTGCATCTTGATGACAAAGACAGCAGGTTCCTGGAAAGGCAAGAGGGGACGGAGCCCAGGTGGGAGCACCAGGAACCTTCCTGGTTAGACGCAGGGCTGACGCGAGGGTGCCACCAGGGGCCGAGGGGTGCTCGGCCAGCTTTGCCGACATGACGCTGGAGCAGAGTTCCCACTCAGGAAGTCTCCCTGGGTCTCCTTCTAACTCTCTAAGTGAATTTGTTTTGAGTCATGAGTCTCTTGAAAAACAAATCAGCACAAACACAAATTAAATGGAGATTTCCTGTTATAATCTGTGATACAGAATCATAGCTTCCGATGAGGTCACACTACAAGACGGGGCTTGTCATGGCACATCGACTTCCTCCTCGTGTCCACATGACATCCTGCCTGCAGCTGGACGGAGCCCATGGGCCCCTCAGAGCCCACGGTGTGGGACCGGACGTGGTGTTTTGGTCAGTTGCAAACCTGCCCGTTGAGGAGGTGGTGGACTCACGTGGGGACAGCCCAAAGTCTAAGTGGGGAGAGGGTCTCGTGGAGGGCGGTCTCTGCACACCGTCAAGGGCACAGGGGGCCTTTGCCACTCGGCTCATCTTCTCATGCTGGAAATTTTCAGGGGCCTTTGATGCTCAGATGTGCTGGAAGCCAAAACTGTGAGCTGTTTTTCCTTCTGAAACAAAGTCCTGAAGGAGCTCTTTTGCCACCTGGTCCCACAGGAGGACACACGGTGACTGGCATACTAAAACTGTCAAGCTGGCTGCTAATCAAAAGTCCACTCCAATGCATTTGACTCAGACTTCTTGAGCCCTAAAAACATACAGGGCTGGAGGAGGGAAGGAAGCAGCCACGGCAGGGTTAGCGTTCCGTTGACACCTCGGTCATCCCTTGAGTCACTAGCACCCCAAGGACGTCTGAGGCTCCAGCCAGCTAAGTTTTCTTATTATGCACTTTGATTCTGGGGTTGCCTGTTCTGTGGGTCACTGACCAGTTCTGTGCTCAGTTTGGGTTGGTAGTCAGTCCTTGGTGAGGCAAGGCCCACTCCTGGGTGTCTCCCGGTTCACTGTGGGGAACTGAGATCCTAAGCAATCTGTGGCATCAGGAGCACTACACAGGGGGATGCGCAGGCAGCCTCTGGGACTATAACTTCCTACCATTTGAGCCACAACACTGTGGACCAAGCAGAGATGAGAAGGTGCTGGGCTTGTAAAAAGGAGAAAAGGAGTGGAAGATGCTCCTGAGATTCCTTTGGAGAGAGCCCAGGGGCAGCAGAGGGGCAGCAGAGGGGCAGGCGTGGAGACAGTCCTGAGGATGCCCCTTGACATGAGTCCTCTGCAGAGCCTGGGTTCTCCACTAGGCGAAGATAAGCAGGTGCAACAGGCTCCACTGAGCCCCAAGTCGGCCTCCAGCCCTGGCTCAGACCCATAGGGTCCCCAAGCCCCAGCCCCTCCCTCATGCCTTGCCTCAAGCCCCCCTCCAGGCTCTGTTGCTCCCTCCACTTCCACACCTCTTCCTCGCCAACGAGGCACAAGTCTCCATCAAGGGGACTCCTCCTTATCTTCTGCCCCTGGCAACCGGTTCACCCTGCCTGAGCACGGAGCAGCATGAGCCCTTTTACTGGATCATTTCAAACCAACCAAAACATTTCTAGATGTGGTATGTGCCTAGAAAATTTAAGAATTCAGGTGGGATATCTTAAAATACTTCTTATGCAGGTTTTGCTATTTGAAATAAGATTTGCACGTGGATTATAAAGTGTTGAAGGTCTATTAAGGGAAATGAAGAATACAGCCAACACTGGTGGCTCCTCACAGGGTCTAGGACACTGAAAGGCCTCAGGTTGCCCAGGGCTTTTCTCAGGCTGATCTCAGTAGGAGAACTCTTTGTCTGCATGGCCTGTCATTGCTGCAGGGGGATCCCAGGACCCCGAGAGACCCCCCAGACTCACTGTGGCCTTGAAGCAACCCTATAGAGTTTGGGGAAGACACCTTCCAAAATGCTCCAGACTTTCCCTTGGGAAATGCACGGGATCATGCACAGGGGGACTCTGGCATCTCCTGTTGCTGCAGTCAGGAGAGAGCTGCATGAGACCTGGCCCAGAGGCCCTGCTGGCTCAGGGAGGAGGACACCAGCTGGTGCCAGTTCTTCTAGGCACCTCTCCTCCTGCAGGCATCTTAAGGGCAGGTGCTTGGCAGAAATGGTCCTGGAGTCAGCTGCCATGGGGTCTTTCACTTTGGGTGGCCATTGTGGGCAGCGACCCTGGCACAGGCTGAGCTCTCCTGTGCATCAAGGAGTCGTGGCAGCCCTAGGTGAGTTGCGCTGCAAGGGATCGGAATGAGCGGGTCGTTACTATTTCTGCCCTAGGAAAGCTTTTGAACTGTAAGGACAGCAACCTCGCCAGCCACTGTCCCTCATTTCCTGTGGTCCTAGGGAACATGAATGTCCTCAAATAGGAGTCCCATGTTGGGTGTGTCTCCAGCAGATGCTCCAGGGTAAGTCTGTCTCTGGATGGGTGGGCCTTTGGGGATGATGAGGACCTGTGTTTGTCCAAGGAGTGCTGCTGAGGGCCATTACCAAGTAGGTATGACGCATCGTAATCCTTGCCAGTGTACCCCATGTTAAATGGACTTGCCTTGGAAATTTGCTGCGACCTTGCTTGTGTGTTTGAGAAAGGTGACCCTGCTCAATCACCAGGGTGGATCCAGGATTAGGGTGTATTCCTGCAGGAAGTATCCCCGTCCTTGGGTTTAGGGCGTGACAATAGGAGTTTTAGGGAAGTTAGAGGTTGAAGATTATGGCTGCTGGGATTAGGGTGTTCCTGCTGCTTGTTCCCGTTGAGTTCTCGTGAGATTAAAATGGGATTTGGAAAAAGCCTCGTGGAGTAGGATTTGGGGACGGGCATATTGGAGATTGCCCCTGAACCTGTGTGGAGGCGGTGTGAGATCGGGAATAAAGAATTGCTGTTTGAACCTATGAAGCTGTGTGGTGGCTCGTGATCTTGGCCAAGCCTAGACATTGGCACTTGGCAGAGTGCACAGAACTCGTGGCCATGGGTGGGCACCCTCTGTCTACTCTACGCATGGCTCACCAGGTGCAGGTCTCTCTTCTGAGCCGTGATCATGGTCCACAGCCAGGGCTCTTGGGAGCTGCTCAGCTGTAGGAGCCTGAGGGAAGCTGGCCAGGTAGTACCTGCTTCTCAGTTCGTTGGTGTGGGTCAAAGGCCAGGGAGCCCTGAACACAGTACAGGTTAAAGCCTTGGTCTCCGAGCTCCCTGGACCAGGATCCTGCCTTGCACTTTCTAGGCACAGTTAGCCAGAGATTGGACCACCCTGTCCATCACCTTGCTCATGTGGAAGATACAGATGACACAGGGCTTAATGAGTAGTTCTGTTTTTGTAAGGATTACATGTGAAAAGCACCAAGTGCTTAGAAGGTCACCAGCATATAGTACAAGCTCAGAAAGTCGTTTGCTGAAGCCTCTCACTCTCCAGGGACCACGGGCTTTCCATCTTTCCTGCACACTCAGAGGACGCCAGGAACGCTGAGCAGCTGCACCTCCTGAGCCTCCCTCTGCAATCTCGAACCTCAGGAGCAGCAGGGACTTGGCCATGCCCGGGCACAGCCAGGACGTGGCCGAGGCATTCTAAGCTATGACTGGGCACCACGGTGCCACTTTGGAACTCCTTTCAATATACTTATGACAGGGACAATGGGAGCAGGGCAAATTCTCGAAACGGAGGCAGAAAGAGGGGAGACAAGACCTCAGGGTGCCCAGCTGTTGGAAGGAACGTGTGTGACCATGTTTTCCTTGATCCGGGAGCAGGTGCAGTGAAGGGTGCAGACTAGGGTGAGGGAACCCCAAGTGCCCTGCAGCGACCTCGGCCTTCATGGAGCCCAAGGGGCTGTCCAGTCCACTCAAATCTCCTGGACAGAAGATGGCTGTCTGCTGCCTGAGGGAAACCCGCAGTGAGAACTCCGCCCTGAGTGGCTGGACAGTCCAACAGGCCAATGGCTTTCACCAAAAGCCTGATGTATGAGCAGAACTGGAGAATTAAGCAATAAAGTAATGTGGAATGACATCAGAAAGAGTGCACAGCAAAATCGTCATCTCCAGAAGCTCAAATCCTGTGCTGCTCTAATCGTCTTGAATTGCACCGACTTTGAACCTACCAGGATGAATCCTGCAATTTTAGATCTTGATTCATGGGTTAGAAAAGGCAATACCCAATTCATGATTTAAAACCACCCCTTCATTACACCGTGATTACATCTCAATTTGTACCCAGTTGGCTTAGAGAAGACATGAAAATTATGCTAATAGAGTTGGAGGCGCCTGCCCAGGTTTCTGAGCAGGGCGAGGACTTACTTGTTCAGGATTTTGGCTCTCTTAGCACTTGAGAAATTCTCCAGTTGCAAGGACTCTTGGGTGAGGAAAGCAACAGCCAGGTGAAAGTAGTTGTTCCATAGCTGAAAACCAAAACCGGGATGTGTTAACTTGTTGAACGGCCCAATGTGTGATCTCCCAAAAGCTCTGAAACATTGATCATTTGCTTGACACAGACTTCTGAAATGTTTTTGAAAACCACAGACCTGCCAGCCAGTCTCCACGATGTGTGGTGCAGGCTGAGCTGTGGCTTCCAGGTTGCAGTGTATGCCCTTAAACCCTGCTCTGCAATTCACTGCGCAGCTAAACTAACCTCTCTGAGCCTCACTGTCCTGATGGGTTGGGAATTCCAACAGTATCTCCTTTGGCTTATAGGAGGCACCATCAAAGGCCTGAAGTGTACAGAGGTACAGACAGGGGCAATGCTGTGGAGCCTGTAATGAACACTTGGCTCCTATTATCATCACATCTTGGTGCTCCTGGTGGAAGAAGAGCATGATAAATCATGATTCAGTTTTTTCAGTGCTGGGGATGGAATGCAGGGTCTTAGGCATGCTAGGAAAGTGCTCCGTCACTGACCAGTGCCCCAGTCCTTCTGATTTTTTTTATTATGTCAAAAAACATTATTCATATACTCAACAATTAAGGAAAACTTGTAAAAAGATCAAACACTTTATATTTTGAGGATTTATGGATGTGATTTAAAGACAGTATTTAGAAGAAATTCATCTACAACCAGGACTGTAATCAAATGAGTTTCAGAGTCATATTGAAGTAAGTATGGATGGACTGTGGTTTTAGTTACCTGTGAGGGGCATGGACATTTAGGGGCACTCATAGGCTTGGAGAGTGTGGGCTCCATTTGCTGGACCCTGCCTGGGAATGGGCACCTTCTATGGTAGCACATCTCTGCCTCCGATTGCCACAGGGCCCAGGAGCCACAGCCTGTCCTGCCCCACAGGGGGCTGCAGACATGCCCAAAGCTGCAGGCCACACGTGACACTGGGCAGGTACCCCGGCCTCACAGCCCGTGCATCTTCACTGCCAGAAGGGCCCTGCTGCTCTGGCCTCTTCTTATAGCAGGGGGGCTCCCACCCACAAACAAGCACATGGATTTTAATGTGTTGGGGTTCAGGCTGAGAATCCAGGGGACCAAACTCAGGCAGCAATCTAAAGTACATTGTCACTGATGCTCTGGGAAGAAGGACCCCTCCCAAGTTGTTCCTTTTCTTTTGTTTTCAAAATGACCCCTCCCACCTATGTCCTCCTTCCATAGCACTCCAAGGACCCTGGCCATCATCAGCTGCATGCTGAGAACCACAGTCTGCACCTCTGCAGGACAGGCCCGCTGTGTGCATGGTCCCAGAATTCATGAAAAGTCAGATCTTATGCATTTAAAGACAATGCACCAACACAGGGCGTTTCTTTTTAAATGACAGTGTCACTAGCTCCTCACTCATTTTCTTCTAAGGACCAGGACTACTGTGGAGCCAGAAGCATTCATGGTATATCACCATGACTCCCCAAAACAAGAGTCAGGTTCGTCACATCTGCCAAGGTGCAGACTCCATGCGAACCTAAAGAGCACATGGCTTTTAGTGTGTTGGGGTTCAGGCTGAGAATCCAGGGGCCAAACTCATGTAGCAATATAAAGTACATTGTTAACTGATGTTCTGGGAAGAAGGACCCCTCCCAACAACCATGACTGCAACACACAGGAATCCACCAGCCTGCCATGTGCAAGGCCAGTCCAGATCGACTCCGAAAACCTCATGAAGGACACAAATACCGTCACACACATTCCAACAGGGGTTAGGGAAACACACGTAGGGTGAAGTCCCCCAACCCAAGTTTATTTATAAGTTCAGCAGAATTCCCAGTTAAAATCCAAGCAATGTGTGTTTAAAATAGAAATCTAACTAGCTGATTTTGAACGTCATAGGGAAGAGGAAATGCACAAAAATAGCCAAGATAATTTTGCATTAGAAAATGAATCGGAAAGAACAGGCTCCACTGGCGGGGCCTAGAGAGGCAGGTACACAGCAAGAGGAGCTTTCAGGCATGCGCGTGCAGCCATGCTCTCCAGGGCCTTGAGCCATCATGATACGTGGAGCAGAGTGACGTCAGAGCCTCACCCCGAGCTAGCTGTCTCAAGCCCAGATGGAGTACCCTCGGAAAGCTAAGAAAGTGGGAAGGGGCTGACAACTCTGAAGCCAGCCTCTGCAACAGCGAGGTGCTATGCAACTCAGTGAGACCCTGTCTCTAAATAAAATACAAAATACAGCTGGGGATGTGGCCCAGTGGCCGAGTGCCCCTGAGTTCAATCTCGGGTACCCCCCCACCAAAAATAAAATAACAAGCAGCAAGGATTTGCCAAGCAAAACAAAACCAAATAGCTGTAAAACAAATGTCAAATTTGAACAGAGACAAACTAAGTATTCTTAAGCAGAAGCTTAAACCCATAACCAGGTTATATCAAGGACTCCAACATTGTATATATGTGTATGCATATAGATAGATGTATAGATCAATATACCCACATACATATCTATATAGAGATGTGTGTATCTACACACACACACACACACACACACACACACACAGCCCAACAGAAAAATAAGCAGAGGAGATGATTAGACAGTTCCCAGTTGAAATTCTGTAGCTGGACGGTATTCTCAAGCTAACTAGTCCTTGGGAAAATGCTAATAAAACAAAAATCAACAATATGAAAGAAGTTGGTGCTAGAGAAGATTCTGCTGCTGTCAAAGAAGACTGGGGAGATTGCAAAGGGCTACAGCATTTTGGGAGAGCGGCTCGTCTCTTCCATCGGGCTTAAACCTCCTAGCCCACCTGGCCATTAACCTATCTACGCCCACGCCTGCACAGTGACACCCAGGTCTCACAACTCCGGGCAGCAGGTCTAGGGTGGTGATAAACTGGAAGCAGCTTCTAGGGACTCAGCATAGAAAAGCTGGGTGAGTGCTATACACTGTATTGCAGAATATGACTGGACTGCAGACACAAAATAGGAACTAATTCATGTTAAAAGCCACAGGCCACAGGGGGGGACTGCAGAAGCACATGAAGGGTCAGGGAGAGCACGCGGCAATTAGTCACAGCTGCTATTCCAGAGCAGGGACGAAAGCTGTAAGGGGCAGGAGGAACTTCCCTGCAAACCCCAGGCACTGCCCGTGCATGGCTGCCACAGAGGACATGTCTGTGTCTATGAGGTGAAAACAAGCATCAGCAGGAAGATGATAAAAAATTAAAAATTATAAAAGTCACATTGTTACCTGGTATATTATGACTATGATATTGTATAAGCCTGATAGATTAGAAATTTAAAATTAAAAAACTCTAAAAGAAATAAAGTGTACACGCCTCAGAACTTCACCTAAAACACTATGTATCGCGTGAGCTGTGCATTTTCTGGAGGCTGGATGTACGGGAGAGGTCACAGGTGTCTAATTTCTATTATCTGATGACACATTTTTGGATTAGCTGCTGAGAGTATATACATTTTTTTTTCAGGGTCCTTCTCGGTGAGCAATCCTACCCAGAAAATAAAAATACCATTTGTATTCTTTTTTATTTGCAGACTTTTGGAAAATATTTTAAGTAATAATGAGAAATAAAATCACCATTAACAAAAACACATCTGGAGTGCAACGGGATTGAGAGCCACTGATCCCAGATGCACAGTAGGGCATTGTGCCACCTTGATGGTGCATACACCATACGCATGCCACACACACACACACACACACACACACACACACACGCAGTGCACTAATGAGATCTTTCTGAAATTGGTGTACCAGGTGATGACAACCCTGGGGCTGGGGACATAGCTGGCACAAAGCCAGGAGACAGTATCAGGGGAACACAGCTCTACAGCAAGCTGAGTGCGGATCCCTCTTCTGCGCCTCGGGACAGGCAGAGAGATCTTGGCAGCCACACACTGAGGCTCGGGCCTCCTGCACGGAGAGTTCCTCCCTGTCACCCTGATTCTCTCTGAAACAACTCCATCTCCTAACTTGCTAAATTGAGCAAACGCCCTGGGGGCGCCATTTCGCTCCTCCAGCTGCAATAGTACATACTGTAAATTTCATTTCCACACCTCGGATGGAGGCCAATTAAGTTCAAGGATTAGGAATATAAACCACGGAGCGCCCATCAGCCATTTGTTTTAACACGATTCCTCTGCAAAGGTCGCGTCTGCCTCTTCTCTTACCTGTAGCTCAAAGTTGGCTTGGTCCAGAAATTTCTTGTTCAGCATATCTGCATACTGATTAATCGCTCGCAGGAAGACTCTGAAAGATCAAGAGAAAATTACATAATTACACACTCAGGCTCTGGCACCTCTGTGGGCTTGGCATTTCAATTAGACACCACCCCAGACTGTCTGGGATGTGAAGCCTCCAAGTCCTGTGCAAAGCTGGGAGGTTTGGCCAATGAAAAGCTCACAGAATTCTATGCAGATGTTCTCCAAATTTAATCAAGGAAATTAGAACATGCAGAATGAAGGAAACACCAAAATAACAGCTCTGAAAGTAACATTTGAGAAGTATTACTGGGAAAAAAATCTAATTAAAAAAAAAGGTGCAAATAAAATCCTTTCTTGGAGTTGCAATGCCTTAATATTTTATTATTAAATGATCTTTGCTTAGCTGGCTTCTTAAAGCCATAAATTTGAAAGTGCTGTCAGCATACACACAAGCAGGCCAGGAATGGGTTTGGTGCAGCACCATTGTGTTGGATGTACGGCTGGTTTCAGTATCGTCTGCCCCATGAGCCACAGGCTAATTTGGACCCTCTTTACATGTTAAAATGAAAATTTTTTAGTGGATAGAGAAGTTATTTGATAAGAATTTTCACTGGGATTTCAATTCCTTGAATCATTAATAATATTCCATTTTAAGCACAGTCTTCAATTCCTTGGCGTTGTCTTTCCTGTGGTGAGATTCGCAATTTGGGCTGTCCCCAATGACAGCAGAGTACTGTGTTTCCCAAGCTCACTCATTCAGTAGATTTGTTTTACAACCCTCAAAAGTGTTGACATAAAGCTTCGACCAGCTCCTTCTTTGCAAAGGGCCCTCTCCCCCTGCAAAGAGGAGGCTGCAGGAGGAACTGGCATCAGGTCACAGATAATGAACTTAATTACACTGCTCCATTCAGACAGCAGGAAGCAGCCAGAGTGGAAGGCAGATCTAGGTTACTTACTACCACCTGCTGCTCTCTGACAGCATTCTCTCTCTCTTTAGCTCAGCTCTCTTGGAGAAGTGCCCTGCCCTTGCCATCCCAGAGGTGTTCAAGGCCCGTGTACGTGGGAGGAGGGAGGAAGGGGTGCCACCCCACCTCGCCCAGTGCATACTGCCCCACAGTGTCTCTCCCACTCATCCTGCCTGCAGCTCTGAGAAAGGGGACCTGCAGACACCATTTCCGCAAGAAGCCTATCAGCTGGAGGGAGGGCCCACACGGGTGTGCCACAGGGACCCCCCAGTGCTGGAGCTTGCTCTCAGTCATGGAAGAAAGCTTCAGACAGACTGATCTGGGCTCTTCCCTGGGGATGTTAAAATACAGCCGGAATGGAGGACTGAGTGTCTTTAAGTAGCTGTTAATGGAGGGCTGTGGGGATCACTGCCTTGTCCATCACCCAGTGCCCAGCTGGGCAGCAACACCCATCAGCTCCAGGGCTGCCAGATTTTGCAAATAGAGAATGCCCAGTTAAATTTGAAAAAATAGCTCTTGTTGCTGAAATTTGTAATTGCCTTTAAAAAAAATAAACTGAAAATACTACATTTGGGCATCCTGACAAATTTGTGTAGAACCCAGGGAAAACATTACAGAAAACAGGACTTGCCTCATGTGCATAGGAGGCCTGGGAAGTCTGGTTGGTGCTTGGTCTTGGACTGGGGTCTGCTGCCCCACATTCAGTCCTTAGAGCAAAGACATGAGGCTAAAGAGAAGACGGGCCATCCTACCCACCTGATGCTCAGCACTCGTATGCAGATGTCCACTGGGGATGCATACTATATTGACCCTGGGAATTACAGACCATGCCCTGGGCAGCAGCTTCCCGAACCCCAGGGTAGGCTCCCAAGCTCAAAAGCACAGACCATAACATTTTTTCCCTTAATTTTTTCCTTCAGCTTTAGAACAGGGTCCCTATGAACTCAAAGAAAACACCGTCTCCAGCTCTCTATGACAATAACGACAAGTTTACTAGAACATGCATTATTATTATACGGTAATTATTTTGCCTCAAGATAGCACCCAAATAGTTGCAATATGCTACTTCTAATTAAGCTTTGAAACAATTCCAGTTAGCTAAATAAAGATATTTCTTAAAATGTTTTTTTTTCTTTTTATTAAAAAAAAAACATATCATGATGAAATGATACAAAGCCTGAACAAAAACTTTTTAATGAACCATCAACTGTAAAAGAGCCGTGCGGAGAGATAGATTCTAATATAAATTTTTTATAAAGCAAGGAGAGAGAAAATAATACAGAAGGTAAGTTCTATGAGGAAAACTAAAGGAGAGATGGCATGAAAACCACAATCAGGGCAGTAAATAAAGATCAGAGGAAGCTCAGGCTCAGTGCAGGAAGGGTGGTGACACTTGCTAGAACCATCCAGAACAAACACAAACAACATCTTCCATTTCACACTCGCTGGGATGAAAAACCTAGCCACGTTCTCGAGACCATTTGAAGATAAATCAATTAGCTAACTAGGCAAAAAGAAACATAAACAGAGACTTTTAGGTAAGAATATCTATTATCCAATGTGATTAATAAGTTACTTCTAATAAATGTCAACCTGGGGAGCATAAATAAGGAAATCCCATTAGAATCTTAGCATAATGATCGCCTTCAGTAGCAGAGGAGCAGGAGGAGGATCACAGGCGAGCCATGAACCTGGACTGAGGGCAGGATACCTCTCCAGACAGAACCAAGGGCTGCGCTGGACTCCGCAAGGCAAGACGGCCACTGTTTTTCAGGGAGTCAGTTGGAGGGACGGTGGGTGTAGTGGGCTTGCCTCTCAGTCCCTGATGCAGCTCTATTTATGCCAGACACTGGGGGAGTTGGCCCAGGGTTAGGAAGTCCTCCAGACCAGGAATAAATGACAGCAATCTCAAAGGCAGTGGATACACCTACTACTGCTCTGAGGACCCCGTGTCTACTCAGCACCTGGCGCGTGGATATGCTCACTAGGTAACTGTCCCAGGAATGCATGCGAGAATGAGTGTATGGATGGGTGAGCTGGCCCAGATGGGTGAGCGGGTCAGACTCTGACCCAGCTGGGGGGCTCAGGGAGGCCAGAGTGTTCCTTCCGTAGCCTCTTGCTCTCCCAGAGTCCTTGAATTTCATGAAGACCTGTGGTGGCCGGTGGCAGGGCTCCACTCCTTTCAGGTTCCAGTTACTCCCGTTCTCATTAGGCATTTGCAGGGACGGCTGGGTGTTGTCCCCCTTCTCCTCTTGACTGCCTTCATTCCTTTCTCCTCTCTGGTGCTTGTTCCTTGATGGCAAGAACCTTGTCTTTGACATATCAGGGTCCCCCAGTATGCCTACAAGAACCTCCTGCCATCGCACATATTCTAGAAGGCCCTGCTTGAAGGAGCCACTAGTTTATGATGTGCTAATAGATCTCTCTGAGCCAAGGTGTGAGTCCAGGACTTTCCCCCCAAAGAACAAAACAGAAACAATCAAAAACACCCTGAGCTGGCTCCAGGGAAGAGGTGGAGGCCTCCGCCCGGCCAGCGGAGCGAGTTCTCCCCACGCAACCGTGCAGTGGGGAGGCCTCGGGTCACAAAGAGGCCAGGCTGGGCACTACCCAGGGAATGGGAGAGGTGTTTGCAGAGACCAGGGAACTGGAAAGGCAAGAGCTGCTTCCACTCTTCCAGAAAATTCAGGGGCTTCAGGGGAAGAGATCAATCACTAAACAAGGTCTGTCTCATCCTGAGCCAGGAGAATTAGGAAGCTTCTGAGAAACAAAGCCGATGGTATGAAAATTTCAATGTTGTCAAGGACATTGTCCCAAATGATGAAAAACAGGGTAAGCCTGCATTTAATAGAGTTCTTTTCAATCATTTTTAATCTAAGGAAGGATTTATTTATAATCTAAAATTTTGGAAGATAAAATCAAACCTACAGATAAATAATGCAGAGAGAATCAAGGGCAAATTATGTCATCCTAAGAAGGTCCAAAATGCCATAAGGCAAGAAGCCTGCAAGTCTTATTTTTATTCTATTATTCTTTCTTTCTTTCTTTCCTTTCTTCCTTTCTTTCTTTTTTCTTTTGGTGGTGCTGGGGATGAGCCCAGGGCCTCTAGTGCATTAGGGAAGAACTCTACCACTGAGCCTCAATCCAGTTGGTTTTATTCGCCCCTGTTCTGGGTAACCCCTGTGTCCAGGGAGTCAGAAGCGGCATGCTTATCCTAGCATGACCCACTTTTAACAATTTGGGGCCAGTGGTAAATGGAGGCAGTTCATTCCCAGGACCAGACAATTCATCAAACAAATGAACAAACCAATCCGGGAAGTTTTCCTGTCTTCCTTCTCTTTCACCCTGGACATTTAACCCTGGTGAGCTCCACTTGAAACAACACACAGTTAAGTCCTGACAGGTCACACGTGAGTTTAAGTGTAGGCAGCACACATACACGTGTGTACAACTGAAGTCTGTGTCCCGTTCCATCTGCCAGCCAAGGGCTTCAGGTTCACATAGACGCTGGGCCACGCGACCTTCAGTAAGTTGCTCAGTACCAGGAACATGTGATCCTCACGTGAGGTGTGACGGGAGTGTCTATCATCCTGACTTAACTGACACACAGGTCTGCATACACCAGACAGGGTGCCCCTAACGTACACCATCAGTATTTGTCACTTTAAAATAAATGTTCTAATAAACGAAGAAGTGACTCAAGTTCTTGAGATTTTCATACGTTCCACCAGAGAGAAGGCCACACAGCTGTGGCACCTCCAAGCTCCCAGAACTTTGAATCCATAGGCTTGGTTTTCTTCTTAACTTGGAGACAGAGGTGAGAAAGAGGTATGACCACATCATACAAGTCTCAGAACGCTATGATCTCCAACGACACTTCACCAAATTTTAAGTCCCATTTGATATGAGGGAAAGACGTGTCTGATGACTTCTGCACTCTGCTGTCTTGGGGACTCGGCTGGGTGTGGACTGGGAAGGCTGCCTGCAGGAGACACTGGGCACATGTTAAGCCTCTTGGGTTGTGATGTCTCTGGGGGGCGTCCAGCCAGCCTGGCTTCTCAGTCCACATGACACCCTGTCTTGCACAAAAAGGGCCAGGGGCTGCCTGTGGCTCTGGCAGGAGACCATCTCAAAGGCTGTCTGATGGGAGGCAAGATGTGGAGCACCATCAGCAGCACAGTCCTAAATAATTATGTGTTAATTGAGAAGAGGGGAACTTAGCAAGTGGAAAGTAATCAGAAACCAATTTGACTATTACTAGCTCCTGGCACCATCACAGGCACTAAAATGACTATTATGACAGAGCCTCAGGCATTTCTAGAATCTCTGTTACCCAGTGTTTGCTGCCAATAAAACTCAAGATGAGGTGCCTCATTACTAAAGAGGAAAAAATATGGAGAAAGACATTGGATTTCCACTGGAATACAAAGCTCCATTTCTCAAATTGTGACGCTGTGGGGTTTTGTTTATTCCTTCCCTAAACTTACTTTAAGTTATATAATTAGATTGTACAGTTCAATATGAGGGCATTTAAATACTTCTGGCGTTAAAACAACTCCCTTTGGGGGAAAAAATGCATCCTTTAACAAAAATGTTTTGCCCAAAATGGGCGGAGAAAAGGAAACAAATTAAAAGTGACAGATTTCATCCCTGCAGGACAATGAGTCAAGTAGTAGTAGCTGGAAATTTGCCTTAAAATGATTTCCGCATAATTCAGGAATGCTGGGAATCGCAGGCAACTTGAGGTGAAGAGATAAAAAAGACGCAGAGATCATCACTCAAAGGGAAGGAGGGAGAGGGATGCTGTATTTTGGCTGATGGGTCCTCTTGCACAGCCCATGCTTGGCAGGGTGGCTCTGTCATCAAGGCAGTGACTAGAGAGTCAGCAGCTGCCATCCGTGGGACCTCGGCTGGGAAACCGAAGCCACACGCACAGAGGTGACTTGGGAGAAAGACTCCTGGCATGGGGCGGGGGGGTGTCATGAACACACAGAAGCTGGGCCCTGGGGAATGGCCTTGTGTTCTCAGGGCTTGGGAAAGGGTGGGAAGGCCAGTGTCACCAGAACTTTCTGGGAATCACGCTAGAAGGTTATGGAGTGACCGGCAATGTGGGGCACAGTCTGCATGCATTTGTGGGTGGGCAGAGGGGGTGGGTGGCCTGGGGACTCCAAAGCAGAGGTTGCTTATGGTCAGAAAGCCCCAAAGCCAAAAGACTAAATTGCTACTTTGCTCTCTGCACTAGCAAGAGTTCTTTTCGTCCAAGACTTCTCAATTTCTTTTTCAAATCAATAAAGGCTTAAACATCCATCAAGCTCTTAACTAAACCCCAGACTGCCTTGAGCATTTCTGCCCACTAGCCCTGGAGGAAGCAGACTGGGCTGTGAGGTGGACAGGACCACAGAGACTCCAAGGCAGACCTGCTCTGCACTCTGGCTGGGCCCCTATAGCAGGGTCCCAACCCAGGGACAGAGGTCACAGGCCTGGTCTGCTCATCTGGCTCCTGCTCTGCAGACCCGCACACATTCTGTCCCCGTTCTCACTGAAAAGCACATGTGGTCAAGAAATCCTCGGGGCCAAAGGCAGCAATTCCTGGAGTGGCCAGACCCTACCACTGGGCCCCATTTGCTCTCTCAGGCGACCCCCCTGGCCCGTGCAACCAGATGGTTCCAGGTGCACTGGCAGCTCCTATGACGGTGCTGTGGCCTTGTTCACATGAACCATGCTTCGTGCTCACAGGACCTCGGTATGGATCACCTGATGTTGTACAAACCAGGAAACTGAGGCTGAGAAGTTCCTGGTCCCGGAAGGGGAGGGCAGGCCTGGCCCAGGCCACATCCCACACCATCACGCTGCCCTCCCTAGGATCCTCAGTCCATGCGGATCTCCTAGGAATCAGACAGGTCAAGGCTCTCTGGTTGGAACTGTGTTTCCAACACTGGCTACAATGGCCCTTCCCATTGCAAAGCAGGCCTTGGTCAAAGACCTTTTTTTTTTTTTTTTTTTTTGTGAATGAACAGACAGCTGTAACATCAAGGGCACCAGGTAGGCTTTTAAGTGCATACTTGAGTGGCATCAGCACAGTCACCGCCACCACCCTCAGGAGCCTGCATCTGACCAAAGTAAGGCCCACACACCCTCCCCTGCCCCAACCCTGCATCCACCACTCCCCCTTCTGTTTCAGAGAATCCGACAACTCGGGGTACCAAATATGAGTGGAATCATAACAGCATTTATCCTTTTGTGAGTGTTTATTTCACTTAGCAAAATATCATCAATTTCATTCATGTTGGTGCTCGTGTAGGAATTTCCTCCCTCGATGAGGATGAACAATATTTTGGTGCCTGTATAGAGCACACCACGTTCACGCGAACGTCTCTTCAAGCCTCTGAATTCAGCTCTTTGGGGCGTACACCAGGAACTGGACTGACAGATCACACAGCAGTTCTGTTTTTAGGGAACTGCCACACTGTTCTCCATGGCAGATACAGCATTTTACATCCCCACCAATGTCTCCATGTTCTCGATCCTCATCGGCACTATTCCCCTCTCTGTTTGAGCAGCGTTCATCCCGAGGTGTGTGAAACCATGCAGAGTCTCATCAGGACACAGTGATGGCCACACCCACTCACGGAGGTGTGTCCACAGCTTCCCACTCTAGCAGCAGCAGTGTTGAGCCTGTGGGCACTTTAAAGAATGTTTTGCCAACCCCTGAAAAGCTGTGATTCAATTATAATTGCCCTCTTCCATCTTTTTTTTTTTTTGGTGGGGGGGGGTGGGTTGGTGGTTTTAAAAGAATAAAACTTATGGACCAAAAAAGCTTTAAAAAGCCACTTCCAAAATCTAGGGGTGATAATGGCCCATTTGGAGCCCTGAAATGGAGGTGCTGAGTGTTGGGATGAACCTACTCAGAGAGCAAGGGAGGCGGGTTCCCTGTGCTTGCAGCACCAGGCCCTAAGCGTGCTTCAGCCAATCTCATTTTAGCACCATGTTTCAAAACCCACATTCTGCAAATATTTTCTCCAAAAGAACCTACAGATTGGGAGCAAGAATTTGCAGACTGTACCTCTGCCAATTTGGGCCTAACATCCTTTGAAGCAAAAAACCAAACCAAACCAAAGCCTGATTAAAAGATGGGCAAAGGGGCTGGGCTGTGGCTCAGTGGTAGAGTGCTCGCCAGGCATGCATGGGGCACTGGGTTTGATCCTCAACACCACATGAATGTAAATAAAGGTACGTGTCCATCTACAACTAAAAAAATGTTTAAAAAAAAAATGATGGGCAAAAGACCTGAACAGAAACTTCTCAAACGAAGACACAGACGTAGCCAACAGGCAAACACACTAATTGCCAGTAAGGGGCACATCAAAACATCAGTGAGGAATCACCTCACTCTAGTCAGAATGTCCATGCTGGGCAAGAGGAAAGACACGGGCTACCCAGGGAACCCTCTACACTGTTGGTGGAAATGTAAATTTGTATAACTGTTATTGGAAACAGTAGGGAGAGTCCTCAAAAAATTAAGAATAGAAGTACTGTGTGACGCAGCAACCCCATCCCTGGGTCTATCCAAAGGAAAAGAAATCAATGTCAGAATGGTATCTGCTGTCCTAGTTTTCTGTAGCAACAGTCACAATAGCCCAGGCACAGAATTAACCTGGATGTCCGTCGATGATGGATACAGGTGTGGTAGACACACACAATGGAATTCTAGTCAACCATGGGAAGGGACCAAATCTTGCCATCTCTACCACAGATGACCCTGGAGGACATCAGGCCAAGTGAAAATAAGTCAGACCCAGAAAGAAAAATACCAGTTGGTCTTGCTCATGAGTAATCTAGAAAAGTTGGACTGGTGGAAGTAGGGGAGAATGGGGGCTCCCAGAGGTGCAGAAGTTGCAAGGGGGGAATACAGAGACACCGGTCCTGGGACATTGTTATAGTTCACCAGGAGGAACACCCTATGGGAGAGCTATTGTACACAAGTGACACCGGCAAATGGGAGATGGCACTCTTGAGACGTAAAGGACAGTAGGGCTAAATGCCCTCACCAACAAAAATGGTCCCTGTGTGCAGCCATGCATCTGTTAATTAGCACAGGTGCAGACCTCAAAACATCCTGTCCTCTACGCCCTCCTCTGCCTCCCCAACCCTGCCCTGTTCACCTGTGTCGACTCCACAAGTTGTTGAAGCGTTGATGGATTTCGAGGCACCCTGGATAAGGGGACAAAAGTCTCGAAGACAAACTTGCCAGCAGGTCCCAGCACCCAGGGAAGGAGAAGTCTCTCTGCTGGAGGGGGCAGGAGGGTCCTGGCCCACCCAAGACCACACCACCCTCACCCAGTGCCTGCCTGTCCAAGACCCTCCTTCCCCACAGCTCCCCTGTTGTTCCCGGGTGGGTGTCTCAAGGACCACCTGGAGGATCTGCCTGCCAGGAATAATAGTGGGCGCCATCTGTTTTCCAAGTTCCAGACTCATGGGAACGGGGGCAAGAGTCAGAGAGCGGGGTTACGGTTCTCTGTTCAGGGCGATGAAACGATTTGGAAATAAATAGTGGGGATGGTTGCAGGACATTGTGGGTGACATCAATGCCGCCGAACTGTACACTAGTAAACTGTTAGAAGGGCACATTTTATGGCATATATATTTTATCATAATAAAACAGAAAAGCACGAGAAGCAAAGGACATAGGGCAGCTTCCGGGGGCTGCGGCAGTTGGAGCCGTGATCTCTGTATCTGCACCATCAGTGCGGCTCAGCTCCATTTAAACAAATAAACCTGGGAATAAACGTCTGACCTTTGCTCCTCAAAGCGCCAGGCTGCTCAGATGTGTTTTAGGAAGAGGCAAGGCCTTACTAAATGAGCACCAAGGCACAAACAGACACCAGCCGCGACAGCAGCCGCGCGCCCAGAGCCCGCTGGCTGAGAACGCTGTTCTCCCATAACTCTGCACAGGCCAGAGGACAGCCATGTGGCACACACCCTGACATCCTCTGCATCCCCTGAGGACACACTGTGCTAGTCTGACCCCCACAGCACCCAGTGTGCATCCTCTATAAAGAAGACTTGCTGAGACAGTCCTGCCAGCCAGTCTGACCCTGAGTGAACCCTGGAGCTTCAGACAGTGACTCCCAAAGGAGACTGGAGACAGAGGAGTGTGTTCCTTTCCAGTCATGTCACACTCAGCATGTGCCAGCCCCGCCTGGAGTCCATGCTGGTGCGCTCTCCGGGCCTGCTAAGGGCACCTCAACCATTGAGCAAGCTAATGGAATTTGCTGGAGGCTCATCTGCCACAGGCTAACAGCTGGGACAAGATCCTCTGCCCACGGGGGCCTCGGGGCCTGAGAGTGTCTGGGAGCAGCCACATTCTCCATAGTTTCTCATCCTCCCTGGTATTAAGTAACTGCCACCCACGACTCATTTAGTTCCTCTCTCCCCAGGCCTGTGGGCCTCTGTGGGAGAGGCCCCGGGGAAAGTAAGAAAGAGGTGCAGAAGGAACAGGAGACCACACTCACATGTGCAGAGTGATGTGTTTTCAAGACAGGCTGGGCAGCCCTGGTCCCGTTCACCACAGCTCTGAACTGTTGTCTTCGCAGCGGATCGAATGGGGCAGTGTTTGTAAAGACCTGGCAGCCCCAGCGGTTCAACAGCTGGCAGCTACTGTTGGGAGCTACGGATGACGCTCAGGAGGATCTCAGTGGGCAAAGGGGTTAATGTTCGTGAGAGCTCAGCTGACATCAGACACGTGGGAAAGAGAAATCTCACAGCCCAGAGCTCTCTTGGGCTTCGCGAGGCCCAAGAGCTCACTGTGTGTGCTGACTCTGAAACGTTCTTCAAAAATGCCCGTGTCTGGGTCTGGGGCTGGGGCTGAGGCTCAGCGGTAGAGCCTCACCTAACGTGCACTGGATTCGATTCTCAGCACCACATGAAAAATAAACAAATAAATAAATAAAATAAAGATATTTAAAAAATGCCTGTGTCTGCCTGCAGCAGACTTTGACGGCAGCTCTCCTTCATCGTAACCGTGGTGAAGGGGTGAGAGCAGCTAGCTCCCTGGGCACCCAGTCGTGACAGCAGCGCACAGCATCCTGGGGAGCCACCTGAAGAGAGCCTTGGGTCAGACCAAGGCAGGGCTCTCCCCACCAGGCTTGATGTGGGGCCGAGCAGGGCTTCCGCTCCCACCTCTGCAGCATGGTTTAGAAGGACCGCTGCCCGGGAACCTCCGTGGGCCCACGCAGACTGTCTTCTTCCTGCCCCTTCTGAAACCCACTTTCTGGGTGCTTCTGCCTTGTATTATTGACAGGAGGCTTTAAAGGACAGCAAGTATGAGACAATGGGCAGGTGACAGCAAAGGTCCCTGTTTCCCAGGAGACGTGGCTGGTGGGCGCTTGTGCACTGATTTGGCCACAGGTAATTCTACTTGGCCCACCTCTGCCCTGTGAGGCCCAGGGTGGAAGGCACCGGAAGCCAACTGCTGTTGCCACAGAGGCCCCTGTGAGTCAGCCTCTGCCTCACACGTCTTCTCCATGACCTTGAGAATACTTCCCTTTCCTTCTGTCCCTTGATCCAGTGAGGACCCAGCTCACAGCTAAGCTGGCTGCCCCTCTGCAGGAGCAGGAAGAGCTGGGCCCGTGGCCGCCTGCACGTTCCTGCCTCCTCTGCTCAACACCTCGCTCTGGAGTCACGGAGCCAGATGCAGGTGCAGGATGGTGGCCCACGTCACATGGCACCGCCCAGCAGCAAGAGGAAGGCTGGGCCACGGGAGAGGCGCAAGTGCCCCTCAGGCAGCCCTCCATCCCCGTCAGCCTCCCCAGTTTCCAGGTAGGAGAAGGAGGACCACGAGGTCCCCACCCAGGGTACCTGGCTAGCATGTGGCAGGAAGAAATCAGCCAGCGCCAGGCCCTCCTCAGCACCACAGCTCAGTGTTCCCACATGTGAGGAGGAGGGCGCCAAGGCCAGCACTGCCCCTCGGGCGCAGCCCAGCTTCCCAGCTGCCTCTGTATCACCAGTACTCCTGGGGGTCAGGGGCTTCCGGAAGGTACACTGCAGAGCCACAATTTAACTGCCTGCCTCTGCCCTGCACAACTGGGAGGAAAAACCACTCGTACTTTGTTCAAGAACCAGAGGCATCTGGGGAGGCTGGAAGGAGAGCTTGAGTGAGACCGTACAAGGGCAGTTATTAAGGGCACCCTGCAGAGAGGCCACGGGAGACGAGTCTCCAGCTTCGCCAGTGCTTGTGTCCCCCAAATTCATGTTGAAGCCCTGCCCCCAAGGTGATGGCTTTAGGAGGGGGCCCAGGAAGCGGTTAGGTCATGAGGGCAGCCCTCAGGAGGAGGGCAGTATCCTGAGAAACCTCCCACGCCTTCCACCAGGTGAGGACTCAGCAGGGTATCACCTACCAAGGGAGAAGCAGCCCCACCCGGACACCCAGTTGGCCGCACCTCGATCTGGTACTTTCTGCTGTTTCTCAGCTCCCCAGGCTACGGGATGCTGTTGTTCTCTGTCCCGGTGGACGGAGACCCAGCCTTCCCAGGCCTGCTGTCCCACACGCCAGGCGAGTCAGCCACGGGCTGGCACTGATGGCAACTGTTCCCATCAGCCAGGCTGGGGTCCAGTGGGTGCCCAGTGCTGGGCTGGCACCAGCAGGCACAGGTCTCCACGGAAGGCAGGCATACATACACGAGGCTCTGTCTCCTGACAGGGTACAGAGGTGGGGAGCAGGGAGGAAGGTGGACTTGGACAGGACTCTACCTAAGGGAGCGACTGTGAAAATCAGAGGTCTCATAGGACCCTTGGGCTCTAAAGTGGGTGACCGGGTAACACAGGCAGCACCCAGGACTGGGGACATGGTCTGTACCAGGTGCAAGGCTTAATAGCTGATGTTGTTCCCCACCATTCTCCACACCCCTGCCCAGGCAGTTGGCCAGACACCCTAAATGGGGACAGAGGGCCAAAGGAAAGCAAAGGCTGGCCAAGGGCCAGGCTTGAAGGGACAATATGGCCCGTTCTCTGTCCTCCAGGCTGTCGAGTCATGTGACTAAAGTGCTAAGCAGCCTCAGAAGCTTAGAGTCACAGGGAATTGCCTGTGAGAATTCCAGAAAACTGCTGCTTAGGACAAAATGCACGCATGTCAAACCATGGCAGAGGAGGACAGTAGTCCTGCTGTGTGCCAATCCACTGTGAGGGCCACAGACAGATACCTGGGAATCCCAGGCCCCTACCTGGCCCTCAAGGGAAAGAGAGAAGGCCAGGGGCAGGGAGAAGCAAGCAGACCTGGCTCAGCTCAGAAGAACAAACAGAGTCCTGGTGTTGTTCAAGTAGGAAATTCAGAAGGGACCCAGTGATTTTCCTGAGTGTGCTGGAATCCTGTGCTGCTGGAAATCTGTGCTGCTACGACAAATTTCCATTAGATGCATTTATCTCCTTACAGTTCTACGGGTCAGACATCCAAAACAGGCTTCCCCAGGCTGCCTGAGTTGTGCTCCTCTTGGACAGGAACTACCAGAGGCTTCCCACTGTCTTCGGTGACCTTAACACCCCTGACCATGCAGCCTGACGGCTCGCGGACCTGGGAATCAGGACATGGACCTCTCTGGGCATCTTCCTCTTCCGGCCCTACTGACGTGAGAAAATTCTCTGGCACCCATAACACCTGCGTGAGCCCACAGAACCAAGAGGTGCCTCTCTCCCACCGAGGTCACGCTGCTCGTTATTTCCTCTGGGTCACAACCTGGCTCCAGGGTGGCAGAGTCCACATGAACACCATTCTGTACCTGCTGTGCCATGCTTTGCACATGGTCGTTGCCAATCCACATCAGAGTGATTGAGTATGGATTATTCTTGACCACACCATGTTGACCAACAGACCCTGCCCTTCCATACTGAAGGGCTCAGCCATGGTCAACAAACTCTTCGGTGAAGGGCCAGACAGTAAGTGAAGAGGCTTTGCAGGCACCTGGCTTCTGTGACAACTACTCCATTACAGGTGTTTGTGGGCCACAGACACCAGGTGGGTGGCTGGACTTGGCCCCTGAGCTGCCTGCCGTTTGCCATCTTGCCCCTGGGTGTGCCAATTGTGGGTGTGCTAACTCCCTTGGCCTCTCCCTTTCCCTACTCAATCTTTAAGGAGATTGGGCACCCCACATGTGCCAAGAACTGTGCCACTCAAGAAGGAGTGGTGGGCTGAGTTCTGGGCAGGTGTGAGAGGAAGGAGATTCAGAGAGGGAGACGCCTTCTGCCTGGTGCAGGACGGGCGGGAGCCACATGCAGCCAAGGAGAGTGGTCAGTATGTCACCTCCTGGGGTGAGGCCCCACATCCAGCCAGAAGGATCTGGGCATCAGGGAGGCCTGAGGTCGGGTGAAAGGTAAAATGTGGGACAGACGTTTGAAACTTGGTCTGAGTCCGTTAACAAATCAATCCTTGGGAATGGATGCAAGACCACCACAGAGGGATTCCAGGGTAATGCCGTGGGGAGCCCAGCACTTCTTCTGGCAGAGGGAAGAGAAACCAGCAAACGTTGTGGTGGGGGTAGAGATATTAGGACAGAGGCGGAGGGAGAAGGGAGAAGAGGAACCAGGCACATGTGGGGTCAGAGAAGTTCGGGGACAAGAGCACTTTGAAAAGAAGTCGTCAGCCATGACAGGGCTGGTGAGGATGCCCACATGGGTTTGGGTGGCTGACAAGACGTCACTGTTGACTCCAGCAGAGCAGATGTTGGAAGGGTGACAAGGGAGGTGGGGTTGGGACACCGATGGGATATGTACATGACCTGGACTCCATGTGGTCTGGCTGAAAAGAGGACAGACTGGGGTCTGATGGGGGTGGTGTGGGGCCAAAGGTGCATTTGAAAGATGAGCTTGTCTAAGTGTTGGAGAAACTGGGGGCGAAGGGGCAGTCAACTAGGGAAGGGCCCTGAGGTGGGGGAGAGATAGATACTCAGAGCCCTGTGGAGCCCAGATGGGGTTCTCACACGCTGGCCTGGGGCTGACCTGCTTCAGTGCTTGATGAATATTTTGAGAACAAATGTGTGTCCAAATGATCCATGTCCCAGCCAGGTTTTAAACTTAGGATTGTGACCTTCCACCTGCTGCTCTTGTCCCCGTCACTCCTCGTCCTGGCACACCTGGCCCACTGCTCCCGTGGATGTCTGTTTACGAGCCCCCACCCACTTCCCTGGCGCTGACCTCATTCCCGGTTCCCCACTCGGGTCCAGGCTGCCCGATGTGATGCTATCCAACCTGACATGTCTGCAGCCACGTGGCTGCGTGTGAGGAGCCCTGGGCGGCGGGTCCTACTTACGCAACTGCTCTTGGGCGGAGGCAGCCCTGTGTGTGGCTGGTCTGTCTTCCCAGCCGCCTCTGGAAAGGCTGGAAATAGATTTTACACCAGCTCCACATCTGCCTCTGCCCTCCTGCCAGGTTCTCGCTCCCCTCCCCCACGGCCTGCTGTCATGGGCTGTCCATCCTCAAGGGGGGAGGGGCCGGCCAAGGGCCAGTGTCTGCAAAGCCAGGCCCCAGCACCTCCTGCTCCTTAGACAGGGTCGGGGGAGAGAGGGAACGGAGTCAGCCAGGGCTGGCAGCACTGAGCCCAGGGGCTGGTTCTGTCTCATTCTCCGTGGATTGAAAGGACCCCGCAGGCAGGTTCCACGGCCTGTAAAACACGAGGAAGATGCAGCTCCCACTCACAGGTTGGTTTAAGAACAGACAAGTGGACAGGTGTCAGCACCTAGGGGTCCACGGAGCTGGGAGGGAGGAAGCAACTCCAAGGACTGAGGAGACGGAACGAACGGAGCGGAGACCTGGTCTGTCTGCTGTGAGCCCCTTCAAGGGAATCCAGGAAGGAAGGCTCCCTGTGCCCAGGAGATCAGGACAGAGGGTCCAAAGCCACTTCTCATCTGAGCAGGACTGTGGGAAGCAGTCATCGTGCAGCCCATCAGGACGAAAGCCAGGACTTCCCGGTTCTGACTAGTTCAGGGAGAGCCCCAATTTCCCCCCAAACACAGCCGCGGCAAGGGTATGCATCGACTTTGCCATCAGCGGGAGGCCACTGGGAGACCGTGGGCTAATGCTCAGTGACTTACTACCAATACACACCCACCGAAGAGCTCGGGGAAGCTCTCGCCAGCCGCACGCGCCCAAGTTAAGCTTCTTAATTGAAAATATCATCTGTATGGCGGAGATTAAAATATATTGGATTCATTGTAGCTCTATTCTTCCCTATTGTCCCACATACATTTTCTTTATACTACACAATCAAATTAGTTCCCCAGCTACGGAAATTATTTCAACACCATAAATCAATTTTATACTGAAGCTATGACTGAATGTCCTATTTAAGGGAAAAGCAGATCGGGGATGGAAACAGCTTTCTTTCTGATGGGATCAGTGTTTGCCCCACATGCCTGGGGCCGCCTCGTTGGTTTATCTTTTTTAACTGTGTGCTTTTTTTCTTCCCTTCACTGTCCTTGAGGACGCCTTAGTTTGGGGGTGTAGGAAGAATCAGGTGAGTGCTTGCTGCCTGTCAAAGGGCCAGAGCCAGCCTCCCAGGGAGACCTGGGTAACACTGGCCGCCTCGCCCAGGCCCTGCTCCAAGGACGACTGTCCTGCCCTCCCCAGGACTCTCCCTGACCTCCCTGCCAAGGGCGCCAAAGCTTCCAGGCCGCTGCCGGGTCAGGCTTTGTGTATGTATTTGCATGACCCTTACTTTTCACTAACTTGATAAGACTTCGTTTTACAGGCTGGACCAGTGTCTTAGCCCTTGCCCAATCAGAAGGCGAACTCCAGGGAGGCAGAGGCATGGTCCATCTTATTTAGCATTCAAATGTCCAAGAGGTCAAAACACCTGATAAAATGAGAAAACGCCACCCTATTATGGCCAAAGCAAGTTGAGCCTCTCTCTAGCTGGAGGAGGGTGGGGAGGGAACTTGTTCGTCAGCAGTGACCTTGGGGCAGGCACATGGACTTGCAGGGTGAATGCAGCACTGATACCCTGATCTTTCCGACCACACTGGGCCTTTGCACATGCCATGCCTCTCATGGGAAGCACCTGCTTTGTGCACTCAAGGCTAACTCCTCCTGATTCTTTCAGCTTTCAGCCACTCCAGATCCACCAGAGCCACATGCCTTCCTTCAGGGGTCCTGAGCTACATGTGCCATACATGTTCCCTTGCTTGGTGGTCAATGTCCAGGGTGTCCTATAGAGTGTGCACCTTTAAGCAGGCTCCACATCTGCTTCGGCTCATGCAGACCCCAGTGTCCAGCATTCACATGCACTTAGATCAAGAAAGGATGGACAAATGTTGCAATGAGTGAGACCCAGGAGCTCATCTGTCATTTTCTACTGGAATGCTGTGGAGCCTGGCCCGTCAGGGTCCATGGGCATCCTTATGAACATTTCTACTTTAAGGTGGGAAAAGAGAAGGGACTAACTGGAGGGCAAGGACTGTTCCCAGACTGGCTGCCAGCTGCCCTGGAGACTTTGCCTCTCTTCAGTATGATGGCTTGCTAGATAGTAAAGTTGTAGCATCTGGATGCAAATCCCGTGGCCATCAGGCACCATGTACCTGGGAGCACAGCAGCTGCTGTGGGCTGACCACCTCAGCAGGGGGGTCCATTAAGGAGTCAGGTGTTTTCCAGGATCACACGGGTGAGGCACGCCAGCAGCACAGGAGGGCACTAGGAGTGCATGAATTATAAGATGGAAAGACTGGATGCCCCAGGATTTTCAAAGATGGATAAGTTCATTATCTCAACTCACCAAATCGAGGGGGTGTCAATATAGGTGCTAAATGCCTATGAAGTGGCAGTACAAGGGGGTTTTCCATGAATAACATGCCCCACATAACCAGGGAACAAAAGGGAACTTGAATCCAGAGTTCCTACCTCGAAAATGCACTCTCTATCTATAACCTGCTTCAGGTGGCCTCAGGGCCAGGCTGGGGATGAGGAGCAAGACACCTGCACTCCACCATGGGTGTTTGAGAACGCCCTTGTGTTAACATCTCAAGCAAAAGAAGACAGAAAGATCGATGTGACTTTAGCAGATCCACTTATACTCTGCCAATATTCAGGAAAAAAAGTGTCGTTTTGATACTTCTGTGCCAGAGGTTCTGTGGTGGACCAGAACCTCTCCCTTGGTCCAGACTCTGGGGTGTGGACCTCATCCTTAGGAGCAGGGCTGTTTCTAACTTGGGCTTTTTGAATAAGAACACACTGCATGTCCTTGTGCCCATACCCACAGGCTTCAACAAAAATATGTGTCTAATGAGGTCAGAGTGAATACTGAGATGCCCGAAATACATAGTGTGGGCCCAGAAAGACTGTCAGCAAAGTCTCAAAATAGCTTTACTAAGGTCTGTCAAGTTTCGGGAAATAATCCAGGAAAATGACATGCGCGTGTACACAGAGGAGCAGCCCGCTTCCACTAATGAGCCGTAAGCAGGGCTCGGGGTGAGGTGCTGGCTATTGGAGGGAAGCTCCCGTTTCCACACGGGCATTTGCTTAGCCTTGGGAAGTCTTTGCTCTAGAGGAGGAGTGGCTATTTCCAAGTTCACCCTCCTGAGCATGGCAAGTGTCCTGGGCCAGGGCCCAGGTGTGAGATGAGCTGCTGGAGGCGCTCAAGCCACTTGGGGACTCCCCTGTCTGAGCACTTTGGTTTTCCTGGGACAATGCCGTTCCACAGAGCCACCCTCATATCTTGTCTGTGCCATTAATTCAAGCTACATGCAGTAACACGTCTTTGTCCAAGTCACCCACAGTCCCCCAAACTAGACCCCAAATGTCACAAAAAGAACAACCCAAACTGTGCTTTCAAATACAGTGAAGAAAGGAGAAACCAAGTGATTGGACAAACAGACTGTCAGTCTCCTTTCTCCCCAACCTGGAGAGAAGGTAGGTGGGGAAGGGTGACATAGCTACGGAGGAGAAGGTGCCGCTGCGCCAGGGGACCAAGTCAGAGGCTCATGGTCAGCACAGGACGGCAAGCAGGGAATTCACCCAGGAAGAGGTGAGAACTCGAGGTGGAGGGGTTGATCTACCTGGCTGCAGCAGTCGCTTCTCTATGTTGTACATCAAAGCCTCAGGCATAGACCATGAAGGTACAGGAGGGAGGGTCAGCTCTCAACAGGCTGCTCCTGGGGAGAGGGTGGAGTAGGAGATCATGTGGGGCAGGCAGGTTTCTGATGTCTCTCACCTGGCAGGTAGCTGCCACCTTCGCCTGCTTCCCCACTGGGTCTTCCCTCCACCTGTCTGCACCCCAACTTCCTTTTCTATTGAGAACACCAGTCTTATGGGGTCAGGACCCACCCTAATGACCTCTTCCACCCGCACTGCCTCTTTAAAGGCCCATCTCCAAATCTAGCCAGAGCCGAGGTCCTAGGGAGTCCCAGTGGCTACTGGACCTCAGTGTGAATTTGAAGACACACAATTTAAACATGGTGGTCTCGCTCCCTTGGACTGCACTTGTTTGCCATAGTCATAGAACCGGATTCCCATGGGTGTCCCTAGGGTCCCCTTGGTAGGGACTTCTCCTGGCTGGCATTTTGGCTCATCCATTTCCTGGAGGAGGGGCCAGCTCTCCGAGGTGCCTACCAGGTGACCTCAGGGGCACAGGGAACAGAGCTGGCTCCACCCACCTGAGACCAGCAGGCCCGCAGCCCAGGGCCAGCTAGCCCAAAGGGCCTGGCTTCTCCCGGCAGCAGCTCCCTGCTCTCCGGGTGCTGCCCTGCAGTGTGGCTGTTCAGAGCCTGACCGTGCTGTTATTTATATACTCGACTTTCTGCCTGACATGCGGAGCACCTTGAGAGTGGAGCCAGCACCTTGCCCTCTGAGTTCCAAAGGCTCAAGACTCAACACTTTTCTGTCACGTGCGCCTCCCCCGGTCTTTATTCACAATGCTGCTGACCTGGGCTCACCTCAACTCAGGAGTGTGGGACCCCTGCCAGTCCTAGGAGGGGATCCAGGTCAGAGTGCCCAGGTAAACTGGCTTCCAGACGCTGACAGTCAGGGTTGCGGCCCCACGGCCAGGCTCCGGGAGATCTGGGCAGAGGGAACCCAGGCCCTCCTGGTGGGTGCTTCCAAGGCTGGGCAGCTCTTCTGGGTTGAGGGCCTGGGGCTGTTCTCACATGGTGGCTCCTAGTTTTCAATGCAAACCTGATGCTGAGCTAGGTGTATGTGGCTTTGCTGTAGTTTGAATGTCCTCACCAAATTCCATGTTGTGACTCAATCCCCCAGAGGCACTGGGCGGGTAGGGACTGAATCCCACAATGGCAATTGGAGTGGGACCTTAGGGACACAATAAAGGTTAAGTGAGGGCGTGAAGATGGAGCCCTAATGCACAGGACTGGCCTTTTAAGAAAGGAGGACAGACTTGGGCTAGGACATCCTGTCCCTTCTCATCATGTGACGACCCGTGCCGCCTTGGGACAGCTGAGAGGCCCCAGCAGCAAGAAGGCCCTCATCAGATACAGCAGTCTGACCTTGGGCTTTCACCTTTCAGAATCAGAGGTCGAAGGAAGCTCTTTCTTTGTGAGTCACCCAGTCAGTGGTACAGTGACAGCAACAGAAAAGGGAACCGTCCCCCGTGTGTGCCCACACAGGCTTCCATTCCCAACTGCTAAGGAGGGGCAGCTGGGAGGCCAGAGAGCCTTCCAGAACTCCTACGGAGCAGAGCCCCTCGACCGTGAGGGCTGCTCCAGGTGACACAGATGCCACTACGGAGCAGAGCCCCTCGACCGTGAGGGCTGCTCCAGGTGACACAGATGCCACTACGGAGCAGAGCCCCTCGACCGTGAGGGCTGCTCCAGGTGACACAGATGCCACCTGACGCTGGGTGGTACTCATCTCAGAACGCTGGTGCAGCTCACCCACAGCTTGCCCAGGACCCGCCCCGTCAGGGGTCCTCATTCATTTCCAAGTGGCCGTTGGCTCTGGCCCTTCATTCTTCCTTTCCTCTTCTTGTGCTTACGGTTGAGACAAATGATCTATCAAATCACTCCCACTCACACACACACACACACTCCTGTCCTGCACTAGGTAGCCCACTCCAAAGGACAGCGTCGCTGTGGCCTGCAATTGTTTTCAGGACACACTAAAAGTAGACATAGAATCACTTAGGTCCTCGGAGGACCGTCACATCATGGGCAAGCTCATGAGCCCCAGTGTGAAAACAGGTGTGTGCAGCTGCCTCTGATCTTAGAGAAATATTTCATTTCAATATTTGTGGGCGTGAAAAGTCATTTTCTCAGAAGAGTACAGCTCCCAAAACCACCACATAAAATCTTCCCCCCACAAAACCTCAGAACAGAACAAATCGATGTGTCCATGGGAGAGAGGCCCCATAAAAACCACACCATAGTCCGCATCGAAGGCGAACGGAACTCGGAGCCACGCAGCTCAGAGCTGGTGAGAGCCGAGGGCCCCTGGGATCACTAAGGGGCTTGAGCCTTGGATTACGCTGTCTGCTCTCAGGTGACGCTGTCCCACGGGAGCAGACGTCCCTGGAGGAGACAAAGGATGCAGGAGAGGCGCCCTGAAGGAGCTTGCTGAGGGAGGGTCGGAAGATGGCCAGGGGGACAGAGTGGAGGACAGTATGTGGGCACAGCAAATGAGTGGCCCTCTCCCAAGACCCCGTCTTTTGAAGACCTGGACCCCTGGCAGACCTGTGGGAGGTGGCAAGGCCCCAGTAGGCCCAGAACATCAGAAAGCAACAAGTCAGCTGTTGACTCAGGAACACAAGCTCCAGGTGGCAAGTCCCTGGTAAGCATGGATGTGAATTTTGGAAAACCTGAGTCGCTCTCTTGTCATTGCTTCAGTGCTGTTCCCCGAAGTCCAGCACTCTTAGCAGTTGAAAGCCTGGCGATAGCACGCGTCTCTGTCCCTCACTCTTCCACCTGGCACTCAGCACTCCTGAGGAGCTGGTCTGCAGACACTGTCCCCCATGTGTGTGTCAGGGTTGTGGGCTGTGCTCGGGGGTGGGGAGGGCTCGCTGTCATATGAATGCAGGAAGGGAGCGCTCAGGATCCAAAAGCCTGGGCTGCAGCCACTCGGGAAGATGTCGTAGGGGGCCTCGCTTCTGGAATGGGCCTCAAGGGTTAAGTGCAGCAGAGAAGATGGCACGGGCAGAGGCCCAGGGTCAAGACAGCCCAGGATGGGGGCCCTCACAGCCCATTCCTGCAGGCCGATTCCCTGCCATGGGCTTGGGTTGACCCCGTCCTCTTTTTCTTCTTCCGAATGCCACCAAATGAGTCCCAACAGGAGATAAATCAGCCTCCTAGTTTGGGGCACGAAGGGATGGTAGTAACGTGTCCTAGCAGCCTGCTGGAGTTTATTTCCTAGTATTTCATGACATCTGGGGCATTAAATAGTCTTAAATCACCCAGCTGTCCCTTGCCTGCTCTGTGGCTACTCCTGTGGCTTTGAAAATCCAATAGGAGAAATTACTCTTTATGGCTATCTCCATAGCTGCCAGCAAAGCGATTTAGAGAACGCTTTTGCGAGACGGGTTTCTGCATACCCTGCCTCTGTTACAAATGACTCCCTTGCTTTGACAACACTTAGGAAATACGCAGTTTAAGTAATACAAACGGGTCATCAAATTTCTATGATGTAAATAGTCAAAAAAGTTGTTTCCTTTCAACACAATCCATAACCAGGCAGCAGCACAACCAGCCTTTAGCTCGGTGGCCCATCCTTCCAGCTGATTTGGTGCTTGGCCCCTGAGGGAGCTTTACACCCATTTCCCCGGGCAATGGGCTTAATGGTGGGTGGGCGGCTTTGTCTCCTCCACCTGCTGGAAGGCACCTCCCATTCCTAGAGAGACCCATGTTCTAGTTCCCAAACCTCATCAGGACTTCAATAAAGAGCCTGGGTCTTGACATTTCCATAACCTAAAGCCTATGTCATGGAAGGATTTTTAAAAAATGTTGTGAGTCATTTCTTTGATTAAAATCATTTTCACTGATAGTGAAGAAAGTCCTTGGAAATGGCCAGAGAAATTCCATCATATTGTACGACTGAGAGTTGACAGAGACATCTCTAAGCTGAGTCCAAGCAGAGAGTGGGCCCAAGCATCCCAGATCCCCTCCCAGAATGAGGGACAAGCAGCTGGGAACACCTCCTGAGAGGCAGCCTCTAGCTGATGGGTGCCCAGAGCACCACGAGGATCCCACGAGGATTCCCGGAGGGGATGCAGGTTCACCTGTGCCCGGCCAGGAGAGAAGGCCTAAGTGTGAGGTCACAGGAAGGGATGGGGAGTCAGAGCCCGGGGACCCAGGAGGCAGGCCGAGAGCTCTGTGGGAAGGGCTTCATCAGCACCTGGCACGGTGCAGGGCAGGCCTCCCACCCAGGGGCTGCAGAAGGGCTCAGCATCTGCTTATGTGCCCATGGGAAGCCAGGGCCGAGCCACCCCTGCTCTGAGAAGGTGCCCAGCCTCAGGTAGCACATGTTTGCTTCTTGGCCGGGCACGGCTCCATACAACGGTGGGAGTTGGCTCTCCAGATTTAGAGGCCTAGGAAAACAAACCCCTAAGACAGAAGAGGGTGGGCAGGGAAGAGCAGGCAGCCCTACAGAGAAAACGTAGAAGCTGAAAAAGCCCAAGGACAAAGTGAGACAGCACAGAGCTGTGGTGTATGACGGCCCCCACCTGGGGGTCTGCCATGGTTCAGGTATGAGGTGCCCCCAGAAAAGCTCATGCAGGACACAGCGCAAGAACATTCAGAGATGAAATAACCAGGAGAGGAGTGCCTGACCGATGGGCTGATCCACTGATGGGGATAAGCTGGTGGTAACCAGAGGCACTTAGTGTGTGGCTGAGGAGGCAGGTCACGGGGATACGGCTTTGGGGTCTGTGTTTGCACCTGGTGAGCCCAGCGCTCTGTCTGCCTCCTGGCTGCCACCTCCTGACTGCTGTCCCTCTCCACGCCCTTCCAACGTGCTGCTCTTCCTTCTCTCTGGCCCAGGGCTATGGAGTTGGCCCACCCTGGACAGGAAGGTTTGCTCCCATCTTCAAAAAATGACCAAGCGGTCAACACAGAAGATTTAAATATTCAGACACACCGATGAAAGGCCAGGAAAATACAAAGCACCTAAATCCAATGAGCACTGGTCCCGTGGGCTCTCAAAAACTCTGTGTACCTTCTCTCAAAGTAATACCCTGAAGTTATCAGATGAACATTACTGAAATGAAAACATTTTCTTACAAATGGATCTTCCTTTTAATCCTGAAACCATTCCCAAATTATTGTCAGTGAATTGCATCCTTCCAGTTATGGCTAATTTAATGGTTACTCTTTTCACATAATACATGTAAATATTTTTCTTAATTCTCATCCAGAGAGAGATTATGGTAAAGTTCCTTTTAAGAAATCGAGATTTCCAGATTCTCAAATTTCCATTTTCATGTCCCCCATTGCTTTATTTTGGGTTTTATTTCATAATAGCTGAAAATCTATCAAAGAGATAAATTTAAAAGCCCCCCAAACACATATCCAAGTTTCCCATTATATGATCAGTATAAACAAACAAGATTTCCCTGATAAGTTCCTAAGACTGTGGCAGAGCCAGAGTAAGTTGATCTAATGCTGACTTGTGTGACCGAAAAACTTTCTCATTACCATCAAAACCACGATGTGTTCAGGTGGTCACTCTTCCAGGTGCCCCTGAGGACCCCTCTGGTGCCCAAAGCTGCGTTTCTGTGTGCAGTTATGGAGAGGAGTTAGGTGAACATGTGGGCTCAGTGCACCTGCAAACTTGGGGCTAGGTAGTGGGGTTCCTGACGACCACTTTGGAGGTTACCAAGTTCATACAACAACTCAGAAACAACGACACATGTAAATAAACTTGAGCTAACCACGGTCAACATTCAACTTCCAATTACCGTATTTAAATATATGGGGCCCGAGCCGGCAAAGCACAAGGTCTGGTCTACCGCACCAACGGACAACTTTACTCTCAAAAAATGACTTCTGAAATCCATCAGAGGAAGCAAATCAATAAACTTCTACCTCCGTACAGAGCCACCGCAGAAAACTGACATGTCAATTCTCTATCTTACATGTGGTCCCCCTGGATTCTTCTCTGATTACAAATGGTCTGTGGATTCAAAACAAAATTGTGTCTGGACAGTCAGTCCCAGGGCCTGACCACATTCACTGTTCTCCCTGTTGGCTCCTTGTCTAATCTCCCTAAGACACATTCCATTTTTCACACTGTTACCTGAACGCTGTCCTGTGTCCTATGCTGTGTGGCCTTAGAGTGATAAATATCTAGGCGTTTCCCTCCAGGCCCAGCAACATGCGTGGAGCAGTCAAGTGTGTTGGGATCCTCCTGAGTGATTTCAGAGCACCAGTCCCTGACACCAGTGCTTTGTATGCCACAGGAAAATACACTGACCAGGGTCCATGGCACACTGACCACTCACAGCCATGGATTCCCATGAGAATGTGGGCTCTTCCAACCCCACTCCTCGAGCCCACATCTCAGGTCACTGAATTTCACCCAAAACTCATTTACACCAAGTCTCCTTGCTGTCGTAATTGTGTAATTCAATTAAACATGATATGAGATAGTGGTTTAGGAGACCAAAACCAGGAAGAACGATATTTTTTTTTTTAAAAAATAAAGGGGAGGGGATGGGGGAGATAGTAGGGGATAGGAAAGGTAGCAGAATACAACAGTCATTAATATGCCATTATGTAAAAACGTGAGTGTGTAACCGATGTGATTCTGCAATTTGTATTTGGGGTAAAAATGGGAGTTCATAACCCAATTGAGTCAAATGTATGAAAGATGATATATCATGAGCTTTGTAATGTTTTGAACAACCAATTAAAAAAAATAAAGGGAACGCTTCAGAAAGGCTAGATCAGTAACTAAAAAGAAGAATGCAAAGTTAGACACAGGTGAGTAGCTGGAAAATATGGCCATTTCCTAACTCTACTTTTAAAAATGTTTTGATGGAACTGATTGGCCATGCATTATAAACACTATCAGTGGATCCACGTTCAAAATCAAGCACTGGGTCTAATAAAAAAGTTAGCAAAAGACCACGACCACTCACAACAGAGGGCCTGCTCATGTGACTTCAGTAAAACCCAAAGGTTAAGGTGTGTTATAATCAGCAAAGCAGCTCTCACTGTTTGAACTACCCCATTAACTGCTGGTCTTAAACACGGGTTGCAGAAGATTCCTTCCACTCTGGAAGCTTTCAAACTTAATCAGAAGTCATAGGAGATATAAGAACCTTCAGGAAAAGGGCTGACACTTTTGTGCTTGGTGTGGTTAGTGAAAAATGCAAAAACACACCAGAATTTTGCTCATCACACACACAAAAAGGAATTTATTTTCTAAAGTGCATTAAAGTCCACTGAACGCACCTCAGGTGACAGAGGACTGAATAAGCAGTGGCTGGGTAACACCAGGTGCACCTGTTAGTGCTGGTGGAGGCCCCTGCCCATGCTTCTGTCCCAAGTCCTATCCCTCCGGGGCCCCGAGACCTAGCTGGGATGCGGTGCCCTCAGCAACTGCTCAGAAGCTCCTGTGTTCTGCACTGCTCCACATTCTGTCCCTCACCTCCCTCTCTTGCCCTTTCTGCTCTCAATGCACATGTGCCCTCTTACCCTATGTGTCCCACGAACCCCAGGGGACACCTGAAGTCACGGTGCTACCAAACATTGCCAGAACTTACATATACATATTATGATGAAGCTCAGCCTAGGAGCTAGACATGCCAGAGGTCAACAACATTTAATGATGATGTAGAACACGTAACAGTAAGCTGTCATAAATGCTATTTATTACTTACGAATTTTTCATTCCTGGAATTTTCCATTTAATATTTTGGACTGTAGTTGACTACGGTGACACAAATCACAGAAAGCTAAACTGGGTAGGGGAGCTACCACACTCACTCTACCACGAACAACCCCTGAAGCAGATCCTCCTCGACCTTCTAGATGAGCCGACACCACGTCCTGCACAAAGACTGGCTCTTTCTTTTTTCTACACTGTGCTTTTATGACGCTTTCTCTCCTCGACTTCTTATTTTAAAGAGCCTAACCCAGAAGATGCCCATAACTGCCGAGCAGTAAGTTCATCAAGGTCTGACAAAGACTACTCTTGACCACACGAGAGTCCAGCTGCCCTGAGCCTCCTCTCCACCAGGCCTCGACCGTAGCCCTGTCGGGCCATGTCAGCCCAGGGAGAATCCCTCCTTCTCAATCCCTGATGGATGCCTCATCCCTACCTTAGATGTCTGAGTCCTTGGCCTGCCTTCAGCAGGGGTCCTATCTGGTTGGTTGGGCCAGAGTCCCCCTACCTTGGGTGGGGGGTCTCCTCCTGGTCATGCCCCATCCATCACCCTCCCCACATCCCCAGCCTGCTTCTTGTCCACAAAACCCCACTGTCATTATTGTACTCAGAGAGGAGACTGATCTCTCTCCCCCACTGCAAATGTCTGACACCTATGGCAATCGCCGGGATGAAGTCTTCCTGGCCCTCTTAACAAGTATCAGGGATTTTTTCCCCCTTAACAGTACATGTTGGTTCTGTTTTTTGTTTTTTTTTTTTTTTAATGCAAACTCAAACACCAGACTTCATCTTGCTACATTTTGGTGAAAAATTTAATATCACACTGGTGTTTCCAGGAGCAAAAGCCTCAAAGAACGATTCAGCTTGTGCAGGGATCTCAGACCTGTATTTTTATTGCATTTGGAGCTGTCCATATTGCATCTGTTCTGACAAGACCCATTTTGAAAGGTTTCTTTTCCACCCGTTTTTAAACACACACACACAAACACATCTCCTTCAGGCTAAGAGTCAGGGAGCGCTGCACCACGTTTAGGATAGTGTGTCTACAACCACCAGCATTAACTGCAAAGACGTTGGCTGAAGGAATAAATTGAGAAGACAAACCTGCGAGAATTGAGCCTTTCAGCCGTCCATCTCCTAACAACAATTTAGCCAGGGCTTGGGCTACCACGGTATCAGCAGATCTTGATGAATTTTGTGGGAGGGAAGTGTCTTTTCTCCTCATATGGCCTACAGCTCTTACCCAGAGACAGGTAGAAGAAACCAGGAATTACAGAACAGCCTGGGTGTTCCCTGGGGAGTGGCTCCTGGCCCTCCCAGCAGTGGCCTCTGGGAGCTTACCAGAGTCCCCTCCACGCCCACCTCCTCTTCAGTGAGGTCTCCCCGTACCTCCCTCCCAGGCTGCCTTTCTGCTTCTCCTGCAGGTGGCTGGAGGGGCAGGACACCTGGGCTCAGATGAAGTCAGGTGAGCTCTGGCCCAGCAGTCAAGACTGATCCAAATCCCAGCAGGGCAGACCAGGAGCAGAAAACACAGGCCATGAAAAGAGCTGGCCAGACAGGAACCTGGTCAGCATTCAGAACCCATGCTGCATCCAGAGGGCACCCTGGATCCTGAGGCCGGCCAGGGAGGGCCTGCCATGCAAACCCACGGGCCAGCAGAAAGCAGGCCTAGAAGTCTATCACCAAAGGGAGACAAGATCTGATGGCAGTGGACTCACAGGCTTGGTTGAAAGTTTGCATTTGATGGCCAAGAATCCTTAAGTAGGTGACTCATTATAAACTCCCGCCCACGATGCATGTGAATTTCATATAAATACTAAAAGCAAGATGCACATACATATTCGTCAGCTTCCTGTCCCTATAACAAAATATCTGACACAAGCTACCTACGAAATTGAGAGTTTAGTGGCTCACCATTGTAGAGTTTCAGGTCCAGTATCAAACGTCCTTGCTGGTTTGAGCCTGTGAGGAGGACAGGGCATCCAAGGGGGCATATATTGGAGCATGTGTTAGGTAAGTGCTCACACCAGAAGCCAGGAAGCACAGAGACCTAGACTCGGGTTCTACCATCTTCTAAAAGCATGCCCCAGTGACCTAAGGGCCTCCCACTAGGCCACGCTTCTTAAAGGGCCACAGCACCTCCTACACTGCCATCCTTGGACCAAGCCTTTAAGTGTGAACATTTGAGGGACAATTATCCAGATCATAGCAACATGTTCCCAGGTGACCACAAAGCATCAAGAAATTCTTTTTCCACACTGATGAAAAGAGCCAAGTCAAGCCAATCTGCCAACCATCTCCATTGCCCTCTACCACCCCCACAAAAAAACAGAGCTGTTAGTATGGTATTGTTTAAGTTCTGCTTCACGCCATTTGTTACATAAACCAAATATTTGGTGTCACTTTGCTAAGGTCAGTACACACGGCCAGCAGCTCAAACAGCAGAAGCTAAGTCTTTTTTTAAAAGCTTACTACTTCGCTCTGGTGTGAGAAGGAGCATGGGAAAGGCTCCTCATTAGCTCTGATCCAGACGCCCCCCTGCACAGGGCCCCTGCATCCCAGTGCCACTGAAAGTGAGGTCCTGTGCCTGCTCAGAAGTGGACTCCACCTCTCTCCACAGTGGGAAGAACTTCAAAGCCCTTCCCTCCGTGGGTCTTGGCTGCTTCCACAGAGATCTGAGGGTACAGCTGCTGCTCTGACCTCCCTCACACAGCTCAAGGGTTTGAACTTCCTACAAGGTCAGGAAGCCAGTAGCCACGCAGAGATCACAGAGAGCCAGTGTGTCCAGCCCTCGCAACAGCCAGGCTGGGCCTCCTGGTGGCTCGACTGTGCAGGCACAGCTGTCCAGTCCCTGCTACAGCCTTCAAATGCCGAGAACAATGGAGGGATCAACCCCAAAGTCAGAGCCAAGAAAGCTGAGTGGCACCTGGGACAAGGGCAACTTGAGAGTTCAGAGGGTCAAGGCCGGAGCCGCCGTCTGCAGGTGACTGAGCAGAGGAAGGGCCCGGAAGAAACCCACCGCCTCAGAGCATTCAGAGATGGAAAGATGGGAGGAATCCAGATGTGGACTCCTCACGCAGGAAGGCCCAGACAGGAAAGAAACTGGGATGTCATTCCTGGTTCCCACACAACGGCAACGGTCAGGACCAGGGAGAGGAGAGGAGACCCTTTTCCTGGTCCCTGTGGCCCAGCACCAGCGCTGGAGGGTGTGCCCAGGGGATCCTGCCTCTTGGAATGTGCCTGGCCAGGGGAGGCTGCCTCCTCGGGGGCCCGGGTGAGAACACACTTCTACACCCCAGGCTCTGGGCAGCTCATGCTCCGCTGGGCTCTTCCCAGGTGGCTCGGAAGACAGGAGGACAGGGACGAACAAGCAGGATGGGGAGGGGCACTGGAGAGAAGGCCCTCGGGGGCCAGCGGTGCCATGAGGCCTGGTGCCTCCGTCCAGTGTCCACGCCTGCTCTGTGTTCTCTATCTGGCACTTCCCAAGAGCTCAGGAGAGGACAAGCCCTCCCAAGGTAGCCCTCCAGCCCTGTTCTCAGAGGCACATCAGCCCAATCTCAGGCTCTGGAACTTTCCAGAAAGGAAAGGCAGTATTTGCTGAGTCCATCATGTACCTGGCCACCTTTCTGTTTTGGCTCAGGGCATGGTGAACGTGAAGGAGCTGGCTTTGGAGAAAAGGAGTTTTGTGTCCAAGGCCAGGATGTGCTAAGAAGCACCAGGGAGACCAAGATACAGCACTTTGCAGGGAAAACTTTCCTCTCCAAACATCTCCCAAGAAGCAGGAGAGAGGGGGCAGGAGGCAAGCTCTGGGTTCCCTGGTTCGAGGAGACTGGGCAGCACAACTTAGATTGGCTGACTGAATCCTCTGCCATCACAGCGCCACACCACAGTGACATACCAAAGTGGCCGGCATGGCTGCAAGGTCCCACCAGGACTCAGCCAGACACACCAGGAGACGGCATGTTTGTCTCTCAAAGCTGCTGAAACCACCAACCACAAACTCAGAGACTTCAAACTCTAACAAGTTATCCTCAGTCCCAGAGGCCAGGAGTCAAAACCCAGGTGTCAGCAGGCCACACCTCCTATGCAGGCCACAGGGAAACCTGTCCCCAGCCCCCTTCTGTGTCCAGTGCTGCTCGCACTCCCGGGCGCCCTTGGGTTGCAGACACATCATGCTCTCCACCGCCTCGCGGCTTCTCCCTGCTTCCTGTAAGGACAGGGGCACGGGACTGAGGCGCCCCTCACTCCAGCATGACCTCACCATTCCCCAGCCAAGCCCTGTTCAGGCTGGGATTCGACACACCTTCCTAGGGGACTCAAGTCACCCAGCTCAGGTGGGCACCTCTGACTGTGGACGTTTCCTCAGGGACTTCATGAGTAGGCATCCAGCAGCCCTTTCCCCTCCCTCAGAAGGCCTCCTCCTCTGCCTCCTGAGCAGTGCCTTCACACACCTTCTGTTGGGTTTGGATACAAGATGTCCCCCAAAAGCTCATGGGCGAGAAAATGCAAGAAGGTTCAGAGGTGAAACGACAATGAGAGTTGTAACTAAGACCCACTTGGATGGATTAACTGGGTGGAGGCTGCAGGCAGGTAGGATGTGGCTGGAGGAGGTGGGTCACTCTGGGCATACCTTTGGGGTTTCTAGTTTGTCCCTGGGAGTGGAGCTCCCTCCCTGCTTCCTGGTGTCCTGTCCTGAGCTGCTCTCCTCTGCCATGATGTTCCGCCTCACCTCGGGCTCAGGGCCTCGTGGTATGAACCCACGCGAGTGTGCTAGGTGTCTGTCTGGAAATCATCCACCAACAGTTCTTCTGCGTCTTCATAAGGTTTAACAAGGCCCAGTGCTGAGCGGATCAGCAGCCCCGGGCTCCCAGGGAGCAGGCAGCAATTTCAGTGGGGAAAGGATTTAGGGCCCAGCTGGACTCTGAGGGGAAGTGCTTTCAGGCCCCAGGTCCAAGCGAGGGCCTGGGTTCACTCAGGGAGAACGGAAGGAAACTCCAGGAAACTCAAAAAGCAAGCAAAACTCCCTCCTAGTGGAAGCACGAGAGGTAATTTAATGAAAACATTTCATTTCAGTTAATGAATGATTTATTGCAAATGCAAACAGATGCAGCCCTCTGCCACCAATGCCACCAGAATTCCAAAATAGGGGACTCACCATCTAATTAGCCACAGATTCAAACTAATCCCCAACAAAGGGATTCACCTGTGGAACATGTGATTGGCTGACCTGAGGTTTTTGACACTAATTACCATATAGATATAATTTGTTCGGGAATTAAGGTTCCAAGGTCACAGAACACAGTAGAACAAAGTATGCATGAGCAAATACTAAAATTATGGTGCTCATAACTAGCAACCAATCTGATCTTAATAATAGCTTTTAAATTCACATTGATTCACACTTAATGGATGATTTTCCCTACAGACGGGTTATTACATATGGTGGGAATAATTGCTTTTCCAATATTGTGTTTGGTGGGATTAATTAAGTAGTGTTTGTTTCCTCTCAAGATAATATAAACAAAACCTTGAAATGAATAATATTCAGACGAGGGAGCGGTGAGAAGGCGTGCTGTTAGGTCACCGTGGAAGCTGCCTCTGGAGTCTCTGAGTAATGCAGCCAGGGGAGCTCAGGGAGCCCAGGCCTTTGTTCTAGAAACTCTTCCTCCTTTTGCTCACTTCCTCTCACTGAACTGATTTCCACCCACAGGCTTCCTGAGCTCTCACCGTGAGGGCTTGGTTTGGGTTTTCCGCCTCCTGAGAGGCTGAAACCCTCCGACAGGGAGACCCCAGCTGTACCATCGATTGCAGGCTGAGGGCCTCTGCTCACCTGGCGAGGATGCGGCCATCTAGCACTCCCAGGCTGGGCGCAGCTCACAGGGCTCCCTTCTCCTCTGCCTGTCACCTCCCTGCAGCCTTCTCCTGCCCCCTCATAGACAGGGCCCCTAGAATTCTGTCCCCACTTCTCTTACCACCCATCTCACCCTCATTATTCTGGTGGCCTGGCCACTCTTCTTAACCACCAAGGAAAGCACTGGGCCCTCCAGATGCCACTGGTTCTGAGCTGCAGACGGTACTTCCGTGTGCCGGCTGCTCAGCTTATCCCATGTCCAGGGGGTACCTCAAAGCAGACATGTCCAGGCTCGAATTTATTTCGCCCTTCCCTGTCCCCCAGTGACAGCAGTTTCTGATGCCCAAATCCTCACCTCCATCCCTCCCTCACATCCTCTCAAACGCTGCTGGCCTGGGAGTGGGGACATACTGCCCTGCTCTCTATGCTGGCCTCCTGGTCCCAGCCATGCTCCCTCCAGGCCACAGAACGCAGCCCAGGACACCTGATCCAGTCTCTGTCCTGGGGAGACACTGGAGTGTCACGGATTCGACCCAGCTCCACATGACAAGCTCTGCAGGACGCATTTCCAAGCTACTCTTCTTCCTTGTGCACCATGAGGCTCAGCTACCCCAGCCCTGCCCACGGCTGGGGATGCCTGCCTCCTGCCTATGCATGCCACACAAAGGCCTCCCGCAGGCCTCTGTCCAGCCTTCCCGCCCGCCCAGAGGCTAGGAGTTCAGCACTGACTGGGAACAGGAGAGCATGGCCTCTGCACAACCCCTTTCCAAGAGGTGCTGAATGCCAACTGGGAGCAGAGATGTGGGAAGAGTCCCCGTCTGTCATTCACAGGACCTTGATGGCATCTGGGGAGGCTGCTTGCGGTCGCTCTGGATGGCAGATCTCGGGTGGCTTTGGCAGCAGGGTGAAAGAGAACAGCAAACTCAACTGTTGACTAATCATCTGTTTTGCAAATTAGAGCCATCATGGTTCTGCATGTGGCTTCCTTATTTAAGAGAACGATTCACATAAAATACAACATGGTGCAAACAGCGGTCTCTTGAGAAAAATGAAGTTCAACCTGTAAATAAAAACACTTCTCTTCCATTACAAGTCTATCTGAGAGGCCTGAAAATGAGTAGCAATGGCCACACCAAGGGGTATGAGGACGAGGGACAGATGGGTGATAATAACAGACACGTGGTGGGGCCAGTGAGAGGTGGCCACGCCCACCGGCACTAGAGGGTAGTGGCAGCACATACTGACTCCTCGACGCTGCACGCCCCTGGTGTGACCCTCGGCAGGTTCCCCTGAGAGGTGAAGGGGCCCAGGATGGGTGCCTACTGGAGGCAGACGGGGAACTGGGAAGGCATACCAAGGGCAGAGGGTTGGGGTTGGGGGTAGAAAGGCTCCGGCAGAAGGAGGGCCTTCCTCTCCACCCAGGTGCTGAAAATGCACGGCCTTCTCTTTTGCAAAACCATCCCACAAATGTGTCCTGAGAGTGATCTGGTCATAGAGGCTGCTGAGCAGGCACTGAGCAGGCCCAGAGCGGCTGGTCCTCTGGCTTACCAGGAGGCAAGGACCCCTCCTCTTCCCCCACCCCACGGTCCCACACTCATCTCTCTGAAAGCAGGTTGAAGAGGATGTCCTGCCGCACAGTGGGGTTGGGGGAGAAAGTTTTGGTCAAGGACACGTGTCCACCTCAAAGGCAAAGGCATCGCTGTGCACACTTGACCTACCACCCAGCCTGGCCTAGCTGCACCAAGGGAGAAGGCAAGTGATGGGTGAAACCCGGGACTGGACCTTCAGTGTCCACACAAGGACAGCAACGTCCTTTACAGGCCTCAAGACACAGGTCAGGAAGAGAGTCCCCTTCGGGCCCCGGGGTTCTCCCCATGGAGGGAGGCAGTGTTTCTTTCCCCACCTGTGCTCAAGCCTCCTTTGAGGTGAGTCTGCAGCTTCAGTGCCCACCCCGCCTCTCTCACGAGCCGCCACTCCTGCCAATCCTGGGTTTCCTGGAAGATTCCAAGCAGCAGGGCATCCAAAGGGAGCCCTTGCTATTCGAAGACAGCCTCGGGACCACAGCCACCCAGGTCTCAGAGCCACGTGCCCCACCAGGAGCCTCCCGCACTCTTGCCACCTACAGACACCTTCCCGCTCTGCCTTGCTGAGTTTTGGCGCTAGGTCTGGCAGGAGGCTGTCTGGCCCTCGCTTTGTTTCTCAGAGCCTTTCACATTACAAATTGAACCTGTCAAGTTGGGACTTCCCATCTCTGTTTTTAATATCCCTAACAACTCGGAGGCAGCAAACTGGTGACCAGGAGACGGGGCATGAAATTTGTCTGCCAATATCAACTCTCGGCGGGTCGGATGTCAGTTCACATCATCGGCAGCTTTTCCTGGGGAAGCACAGAACAGAAAGCCCGGCACTGCAGGCGAGCGCTGTGAGCGGCTGCATTTCTGCTTAAATAAGTGTGATCAACAGCTACCTGACGACCAGGCCTGGGGCACCTCTACTTAGTCAACAGGACGGCAAAAGTACACGGAAATGGGTGAAAGACACACTGAACACCCCTGCTGTCTGTCAGTGACACACACCTGCTGTCAGTTACCAAGTTTCTTCCCTCCACAGACTGACCTCCCTTGCCCCAAGGTCCTGCTCCCTGTTGCCCTGGGAATGTTACCAGAAACACCCTGTAAGCCCAGGAGTGCTGTCCCACACCACCGTACCCTGGGGCACACAGCCACGCTTTGCAGCAATGGTGTCCTGCCGATGGTGCTTCCCACAAGCAGAAGCTCTGCCTGAGTGCCCGGGTCGTGGGCCCGGAGCACAGAACTCAGTGCTCAAGTGGGTATTTCCAGATGGACATGAGGCCC